>NC_071336.1:6979696-7282727 GCF_027744825.2 Synchiropus splendidus | reverse complement strand
TTGTGTGGCATATCCTGACGCCATGGGTAGTGTGTTGCATAACAAGTGCCATACTGCATCATTTAGAGAATGTCACATGGGGATGGCAAACTTTTCGCTCCATTCAAACATCTATGTGTCAACATGCAACGCTAAAGGCCGACGTTGGCGTCCGCATAGGACGCGCTGGGAGTGAGGATGAGTTGGTATAAGAAGTCTTCCGCTACTCTGATACTCGTAATCCACCATCCGTGACATAGAGGAGCAACACCTCCAAGCAAAGAATTCTATCTTATTTCTCTTGGTTGCGTCTGGGTTTTGCTTAATATTTCCCAAAATTTAGAAAGTGCTTTCAAACATTCACATGGGAGCCAGATGGTTTTGAACAAAGGGCGATCAAAAAGCATTACTGCACCAATCTGAGTAGCTAATATCTTGAAAGTCAAATTACTATTTATGATCATTTTTTAATCATTTCCGTCACCTTCACCCAATCACACATCACATAAAAGATAATTACTCAACCTTCTTGTGAATAAACTGTAAATAATAAAGATGAAAACATGCTTAATGTTTCTTTTGGCTTACAAGGAAATGACTGATGAGGATATTGAGGATATGGGGGGTTTGAGTTCAAATAATTTATTCGCCAGTGGTAAGATGCTGATGGGGCATATCGCACCAAAAGGAAGAATTATCTTATTTATAATCCCAAATGTGACACAATGATTAATGCGGTGCTCTCAATGTTTCTTCAGAGGCTCGACGCAGATCCTGAGTGCAAAAGCTTAAGTTCCCTGCCTTCCTTGGGACCAAATTTGCAAAAGCAGGTCATTCGTGCCTTCAACTCCCCTCTCGGAAAATCCTTATTCATTTATCATAAAGATCCCCATGGGATTCCACGAACATGTATTCCATGGTTCTCAAGAGAGAAAAAAAAAAAAAGACACAGCCACTCCCATTCACTCTTCATTTTCAGTCAATCGTTTGAGGAGCTTGATTCCTTATCTAAGTGCTGTTTTATCTTTTTGCCAAGGTCAGACATGCTTAAGGCGATTGATCCTGATAAAAACAGGATGCAGCGATGGGGAAGCTGTGATGGTGGTGCGGATGAGGCAGAGTGGAGTGTGCAGCTACACTCAACATGGCAGAGGAAAATAGTCCACGATGAGATAACAAGATTTAATGCTTCTTTGGCCAAAATCTGTTGCACACAGAGAAGTAAAATATTCACCATTATTATATTATTAGCCCAGAGCCATCGAGAGTTTTGATGTCCTGTCCCTGTTTGCATGCATTTCCCCAGGGCGCACCACAATCTAGAAACAAGTCGTATGGCGAGTCTCTTCGTGGATGAAGAACCTCCAAGAACATTCAAGTTGACCTACAGATTCAAGGAACAATATTGTCTGAAAAAAATGAGACACCATGTCTCAGGATCCTGGAGGATGCCACTGCTGACAAGAAGGCGTTTAAAAAATGGACTGGATTTTTCCCAAATCCATGCGAGGAGGCCACAGTGCAACCTTCAAATGTTTGTGGTTATTCTGTTAATAAACGGTCAGAGCCCTACATTACATCTGACACTCCCTGATTGACAGAGCAATATTTCTGGCCATGATTGTATGTACTGTTCAGGGTCTCCTGTCTTGCGCTTCAAGTAACTGGGATAGGCTCCAGGCCACCATGACCCCATCGAGAGAATGAACTGGAGAAAGACGCAGGCACCATGGCAATGTTTTGGGAGCAGAAATTGGATACTGTTGCCAAACCAAATCCTCTGGGGAATTCCTGTGAAACCAAAAGGCACGCTTGTCTCCATTTTTCTGTCTTTGCCTGAATGGATATGGATCAGTTCAGGGTAGCCCAAGGCCTGGATCCTTTCAATATCCTCTCTGTTCTACATCCTGATTTATGGATTGACAGATTCACAACAGAACACATTTTCCAGGCGCTGACTTTTATAGTCACTACACTTCATAAAGTGTGACATTTGAGCTGCCTGCCCAAAACAATAGCTTCACTTGACTTAAGTTAAGCCGAAGAGAATGCCAAAGCAAAGACAATAAAGTGCGAGGCACCGCTGTGACTCCCAATGGCACACACACGCACGCACACACACACACACAAACAAACATATTTCTTTTTCTCGCTCCACTATGGGAATGGGTGTTGTATTAAATAATTCAAATGGCTGTCCTCGGATGCCAATCAGAAATACTACAGCCATAAAAGCCGTGTCTATAGTTTGTGCAGAGTGGAGGCCCTGCAGCAAATGAAGGCATTATTCTTGTTATTCTCCAGAGAGTGCAGCAGCGCCAGTATTTCTGCTCACGCTTGTTGAATTATTTCTTTATTTATTCTCTGGGTGCTGGGGGAGATGTTTAGATCTTAAACCAGGGCGTATCTGTAGGGGAATGGGACTCAGACTACTTCATCTCCACATATGTTTCTTGCCAATGTTAGAATAATAAGCAGCAAAAGGAAACGGTACAGAATGTGTCCTACTTCTACTCGATGACCCAAAAGCAGGTGTGAAGCACTCTTGTTCAATGCTTCCCCAAGACTGACAGTGTGGCCCCCCTCCCTCTTTTGAGTATTAAATGTGCTGTTGCTTAATTTCACTCTCGTGAATCAAAGCCCTTCTTCAAAACTTGGTTATGATCCTTTTGATGACAAGACCGAGGTAAGGATTTGTTTACGTCTTATTCTTACTTCTGAGTAGTTACCTCAGTGAGTCACACAAACTTCTGGAGAGAGCCACATGTCAAACAAGCCAATATGTTTAAAACTGAAACAGGCAGTAAATGTCAGGGTAGATCACCGCAGCATGGTTGTTTCCAAAGAGGTCAGTAGAGAGACATTGAACATAAACTGCTCCAAACTGCCCTGTATTCTGGACATTTATTTGTGAGAGTGTAAAAGTGACAGCATGTGTGGCTCACCACAATTATAGAGTGCAACTTCAATTGTCTTTTTTAGGAAGCATCATTGCAAAAACCTATACAAAAACATACATTTTACAATCCTCGGACAGATGGTTTAACCAGCATCATGCTAGGCAATTACAGTGAAGGTGATTCTCATTCACAAACTACCTTCAGATATGAGTATGATGATGAGTAAACTGGCACCCAAAGTCATCATGAACCTGTGATATGAATTGTTATTTGACTTTTTATCACATGATCTAACTTGGTGACCTAAGGAGCTCCAGCGGAGTTGAAGCTCTCTTATCAGTTGGAGACAGAAAAAGAAAGCAAAAACAGCTGTGGAAGTGTTTTCTCCCACTGGGTGTTAGAAATCCACCCAAAAAAGAGCTTTAAACTCCCCCCATCTTCCAACTACTATAATGGACATTTTTTTTAAACCACTTTCTGGTGCACACATTTACCCGTTTGGTTTCGTCCTGTTGATGTCAGCGTCTTTCCAGTGAGCCTGTGTGCAGCCATGTGTTTATGCTCATGTCTGAAAGAGACCAGTCAAGGTCATTACACATTGATAGGGCCCCTGTGGAGCTCTTATGTTATCTCTTCTGCCTGGGGACTCCCCTGTGAAGCCCCGGCAATTACCTCAACTCCCCTAACCATTGATCCCGCACACAACTATCCCAACCTCAGAGGTGTCACCTGCGAGCCCAGGGATTGAAAACACACAGGGGATAATTCTTTACTACACGTTGTGCGTGTGATTTTTGAGAATGATGAAGCGGTGGCAGACGCAGCAGAAGAGAAAATACAGTGCTACTAGCGCTGGATGCAGCAGTGGTTTTGTTAGTTACGCTGGAAACGTCGGTGATGATCACCATCATTACAATCGGATAAACATCTGTAAAGGTTGTGTCATTGCACAGTTTTCAGGTTGAGGCCATTTGAAATCGTAGTATGAAAGTTGAGTCTTACATTAAAAATCTCTGGTGCCCAAAGGGTTAAGCACTGTCAGTTGTAGGCAGGTGAGGAGGTTGCTGCAGTGCCATCGGGGTGTGAAGGGTGTCAAGACAGTAGCAGCTATTCTATGGTGATCGACATCACGGTGCACGTTTTGAAACCTCTTATAATTTCAGAGTCAGAAAGTACTCATTGGAACAATAGATGAAACAACTAAAGTGTGTTTAGCTTGGATCCTTTATGCCAATTGCTATGCAAGAGAACCAAGCTGACACCAGTGGACAACACAAACTGACCACGAAAAGGCAACCCACCCCTCCCACTCTCAACTATTAAGGATCTTATTGGTTTCAGAATTTTATTTCCCTGTGTGCTCGCTCACTTGATGCACTTTTTAATCAGAGCAAAATGTCTCTTTTCTTTATTATTTCAAGACACGCGCCATGCCAATTAGTCGATCATTATTGCGAGGCAGGTGGTGCGCTAACACAAGATAATAGCACACCTTAGCCATTCCAAGCCATCATTCTACAAAGGCCTGTGGCAACATCGCTCAAGACTGTGCAAGTGCAATTGGCTTGTGGAAATTGAAGTATAATATGAGCAAGAATTTGTGCCAGTAAAGAAATAAATGCGGCTGAATTTGATGCCTGATACACGACAAACAGGTTAAGAGTTACAGCCTAATTCATGAAAGAGTGGTGAGGAGAGGCAAGAGTCATGTGTTTCTGTGGCAACACCACACAAGAAATATTGAAAGACAGAAGTCACAAACATGAGGAACAAATACATTAACATTTTCATTTAAACAAGTGATGGGAGAAACTTTCTGCCAATGTCAGTGTTGTAGAAGGGAGGGACTTTCTGTCGCAATTGTGGTAAACACCTGAGATTTTTCAAAAATGCTTCACATGACAGCATTTTTTCTGGTGTCCTATTTTCTGCCTGTCAATCCATAAATGTCTCTCATGAATGCCTGATGAGGATGCACTTTGAGAGCTCTACAAATAGATGTAGTTTGCTGCAAAAAATATTAAAAAAATAAAAGTTTGCCTCGTATACACATCTTTTTTTACTGTGTTAATTAGCAGAAAACAAATATAGGTGTATCCAACGTACATCTATGCACTGACCTTCAGGTATATACTGTTAAAGTGGTCGTAAAATGACAGGATTTTGCATTTTGCACAAATGAATCGGTTGTAAATAGAGAATCACAATGCAGCAAAATCCAACAATCAAAACTGCATTTAAGATTTAGCCACAAAAAGGCTTTCTTGTCATGCTGTGTCAGACATGCAAGAACTCTTGGAATCAGGACAGTATGAATGGTTTTGAGCTGGGAGAGACTGAAGACATTTCAGTATGCATTTTGACTATGTAAGACATTGGTGCTTAAAAAAGTTAAATAGCACAAATTAATAAATAAATATGCAAATAATAATGAACAATAATAAATACTGTCACGAGTGGGAAATATGTGTATATAAGGATACAGGCCAATTCGAGGCCAAATTGGTCCAATGGTCCAATAACCATAAGGCTACACCTACAATTTGAAAGAAAATGGCTTAAAGAACAGAATCGTCGACTTCCATTCGTTGCAAGAAGGGACCAAATATGAGACTTGAAGAAGTAGGACAAAAAAAATATACAGTGGAACCTCGGTTTTCGAACATCCCAGACTTCGAAGAAATCGGTGTTTGAACAAAAATTTTGAGATATTTTTGCTTCTGATTTCGAACGAAAATCCATAACTCGAACGCCCCCGAAAAAAGCAGATCAGCTGACCCCTGACGCGCTTTGTTATTGTGTATAACGCAGCCTCTGTATGCAAATGTCTCCCGCTAGCTACATTTACTGACTGTTTCTTCTCCATATTGAGGTGTAAAGTCTTTCCTGTCTCCGCACTGGACCGTGGTAGAGTGTCACAGGGGAGGTGCTCCTCGACACCTCCAAGGCTGGAGCGCGCACTCCAGGGTTTGATGTCCTGTTGTGGGCTGGAGCTGGGACAGGGATGAGGTGAGTCTGGGACAGAGCGTTACTTGGTTTATGACTTTGTCACAGCCAAACTGCACAGAAGCGCACATTCAGAGCTGGACACACACCGGGCACCTCTTCACTTCTGGAGAGATGTCACTCACTCTGCAACCCCTCCCCCATGCAGCGGCCACACACATAGAGGAACAGCGCACCTGCAGCAGACACTCTACATTCACTCCTACAAAAGCCTATTTTAAGGCTTGGAACGCATTATTTCTTTTTCATTCATTGTAATGGGAAAAGTCGATTTCGAATCAGATCGCTTCTCAAACTGCCTTCTCGAATGGATTGTGGTCGAGAACCTAGGTTCCACTGTATGTTATTCTGTGACAAGAAAGAGTCCTACAGTAGACCATCCATGTAATGAACAGCTTCTTCTAGGAAAATAGCAATGCTCTTTAGCAATTTGTCTGCTATTTTTTCTATTGTCTTCTAACTTTCTATTTAAGCAGGTGAGCTTCTAAACATGACCAACACTTACTGATACTACACAGCTCCTGTTTGAAAGAATTTTTGAATCAGAAGCCATGGTTTTCGAGGATGAAGACATAAACTAAGGACTGATATTTATTCAAACCACATTGTTGTGGAAGTAAGTGATGACCAACGCGTGTCAAAATCCATGTGAAGAGATGAAAAAAAACATCATCAAAAAAACCCATCCATGCACTCTCTTGTGCAGTTGAAATGAAATGTAGATTGCTAAATGTGTCCTTCTCTGCACTTAAACCATGGCTGCACATGATGTGGCAGAGAAATATGAGTATCGTTTGTATTCCCATCCATCTACAAAAAAATTCATGAGACACTGTGATATAACAACTTCAGAATTACATGTACCGCATCTTAATGTGTTTAACTGCGCCCACCCAGCTAAACTACAATATGGTTGTTCAGCAGCAACAAGAGAATCTATCCAACTTTGCTACAATATCATATTTTCCATTATGTGTACTTGATGCAGTGGACTCGCAATAATGGTAATAATAACTCTAACTGTAGATGAGGTTTCGTAAGACAGTGCCCAAATATTTGGAAGCCAGTAGATGGCACACTGTGGATGCTTTCTCAAGACAAAGTGCGTTTGGCTCACACAATGTGTGTGGGTGTTTGATAACTTATGTGTTATGACGTTTTTCGGCTGATAAACATCAGATTGTACCAACAGACAGATTTACTTAAATGATTAATGTTCGGCTCTCACTGTTTTCACTGCAGTGATTGTTTTTGATGAGGAGAACAGCGAGGAGGAAAGACGCTAAGTTATTGAAAATTACCAGAGTATTCATGGATCATTTTTAACATCTGGATCTGCACTTCATCCATAAAAAAGTCATCTGTCTGTCTCATTGTTGCCCCAGTGTTGTGAGTGCAGCGTGGATAAGTCAAGACACTCTGTATTCCGCAGCTTGTTTCCACTATTCTTTTGTAAAATAAACATGACAACACTCTTTAATGTTTGGCTGTGAAACATCGTAGTCTGTTACAGCCGTGGTGGAGGCACGTCATCACTTAATATCTGACTTGATGAAGACTCAGAAGTAACAGAGAAATAAGGTGGTCCAGCTGATGCTCATAAATGGCTTCAGACTTGCATCACGCGGCTGATGACGATATCATTTGTGACCATTTTGGTCACTAATCGGCTATTTTGCACAAAGCGCCGCCAGCTGAGAAGAAAAAAAAAAGGACATTGCCTGAGGCACAGAGGTGCGAGGCTGCACAGCAGGGGCCAAATCCGACTCAGGCCACCCAAGACAAAATGCGCAGTGTTGAAAAGCCCCTCAGTCTGTCTCTGTGAAGAGGAAGTGAGTGGAGAGGACAGTTCTAATGCTATTCGTAGCCAAATAACCGCCACTACAAACAAACGGCAGTGAAATGAGCATCGATTTTCTAGTGCATCCTCGGTTTGAAGGAGAATTGTTTTAACAAACCAAAACATTCCTGTTTTTCGCAAGTGAAGACTTCACTTCTGGAGAGACGTCACTCACTCTGCAACCCCTCCCACATGCAGTGGCCACACAAAAAGACTATTTTAAGGCTTGGAACGCATTATTTCTTTTTCCAATGTAATGGGAAAAATCCATTCAGATTTCGAACAAATCACTTCTCGAACCGCCTTGTGGAACGGATTGTGGTCAAGAACCGAGATTCCACTGTATATTATTCTGTGACAAGAAAGAGTCTTAGGGTAGTTCAGACCATCCATGTAACAAACGGCTTCTTCTAGGAAAATAGCAATGCTCTTTGGACCATCTTGTCCGTTCCCATGACCTAATTCCAAATGAAAGCGCTTTGGGACGTACATTAGTTCCAGACCACGGATGCCCTTCGCAAAGCAGCCAAAACATTCCTGTTTTTCGAAAGTGAAGAAAAAACATTACAGCATGCGTAAAAGGCCGAAACACATGGATATATATGAGCTTTCCTCTCATGTAAATGGGTCACCAGACTCTGATAGACACTTAGTTCATCCGCTCAGAAACTTAACACAACTTTGCATATACATAAGAAACCCAAACACAGTCAGGTGGTTCCTCTCTCAGACGGTCACAGTGTGCACAGAGCGTGCGGGGGACAGGATAAAGGATCACCTTATCAAACAAACACTTGAAAGCCAAACCCCACATCAACTCAACATTCTTTACAAACCATCATGTTATTCAGAGGGCTATGTCCAATCCCTGCCATTGCTATTCTCAACGATGCAGTTCTCTGGTGACAAACACCAGGTGACGTTTAAGGCTTGGCTATCAAAACACAGATCCCACAAGCTCATCTCAAAATAACTCTTGACAAGTGATGGATCCAGGAGCGAGCAGTCAGTTGCTCATGTCTTGGGACATGTTTTTGACTGAGAAGTTAAACTGACAGTTAAAGGTGTCAAAGTAGTTTGCTTCGATTACCGTCTCCTGTCCAAACGTGGTATTCATAGAAAAGCCGTTTAAGACACGTTCACACAACGCTGCGGCGGCATTCTTATCGTTTAGTTAGCACTACCGAAGGGCAGAATAGGGTGTCATTGACTGACGTGGGGGTGATGAGTGATGATGGCTGCCAGGGCTCCAGTGAAGCAGCTAAATGAACTGACAATGCCAGTGACGACACATTATGTCGCTTTGTCTAACTACATTATATTAAAGAGACGTACTCCACAGTGGGACTTGAAGAGCTGCTGCTATTACTGTGGCACTTGCCTCAGTAGTCACCCGCAGTCACATTTAAGACACGCTGAATACTGGACATAGTGATTTGGATCAACGACAATTATACATTTATTATTCCCCAAATATGTAAAATAACTACTAAGGACTGATGAAGCTTCATGAAGCAGTGTCCTTATCCATTCCCAGAGCTCAGTAGATACTAGTCTCAGTTTGAATCACACTATTCAAATAAATATTATATTGGGACTTCAAAGCTGGAACAATCCAAAAGTCCAACGTTGAAATTCTATTCAGCCTCAAAAGTGTGGACAAAAATTATGCTATTATTAGTATGGGAAAAATGATCTTTTGGCTAAATGGTGTCAATGTGACTGTGCAATAGCTTGCAATGTCGTAAACACCACACTTGTTTAAAATTCTTATTATATTTTTTTGTTACATTTTAGCTTACGTTTGTTTTTTTGACCCAGACATAATTCTTTCTTTAATGCACACACATGAACAGTCCAAGACGTCAACTGCGCTGAAGAAAAGACGGGGGGCAATGATGAATTGTGTCATGATTTTGACAAACTCATGCACCAGCTGATCACGGATCAACTTGGACTGCCAACTGTTTTGTTCAAAAACTCTCTCACTGCACAATGAGGCACGGGGGCAGTCAGCACCAGCTCTCAGCTAAAACTACAAAAAGCTCAAGCACCATCAAATGGGTGGCAAGCGGACACGGAAGAGGAGACACACGGTGTGAAAGGCCAAGTAACCTGCATGGGAACAAAGTTGATCTGACACACAACACTGGAGCGGCCGAGCATATGAGTGTTCTAGATTGCAGAACCTGCAGCAGGTGTGTGCCATTAGCAGGTCAAACTCAGGGAGACACATGAAGGGAACACTGGAGTAATACTCTCCCTTGCCAAGCCTCCTTTCAAGCGCTTTGCATTTCACTTTTTAGTGTTGTTATTCTGCATGAAATACATTTACCCAAAAGCAAATCTCAGGAGCCATTTTTCTGCATATTTCCCTTTCAAAGCATGGAATTGTTCCTTGATATTAAGCCAAAGTTCCTCACACCAATGTTTTTCATTATGTTTTTAAATGGAGTATAAATTGAAGAATATTTTATTTATTGTGTGGTTTGATACTTTAGATGTGTCTGAACCGGAAATGGAGTGAGGACAGAACACCTAGTGAAGCACGAGCGTATAAACTAACAACAACACAAGCATTTGAGTCTCTATAGAAAGTTTTCAATCACTCATCAAACATCTGTGTACAATGGAGCGGAGCCACGCAACGGCGCCCACGTTGCCGTCCATATGTCAAACCCAACTGTTGCTTTGTGTGAAATCAGTAGTCAAGGGGAACTAAAAGTATTTGTATATAAACAAAGCAAATATGTTCAAAGCATCTCCCTGATTTTCTGCAATAATTATTCCTGCACATTATTTGGCAAGCTTGAGCCGGTGAGCATGTGGGAGGCAAACACCAGGAAACTTAACTCGGTTTGAAAGGATAAAAAGCTAAAGTATGGGAATACATACTTTAGGGTTTACTTGGCGGCGATTCTCAGGGTGCTTGCGCAGGGAAATCTGTGGCTCCCAGCTATGTCCCATCCATGCTTCTCTCAGGCTGGATGAGGGAGGGGAATGATAAGGTATAAGAACATAAAACCACCAACAATAACAGAAATAATCAAAAATATTTACTGTGTGTTTACTGACAAGATACAAAACATCATCCTGAACATACTTTAGATCTTGTTGTTAAAGAAACTAACCCGCAAGTCTCATTACAAGAGTGCATTAAACACACCTCAACCTCTGCTTGGAACCATGAAAGGTGCCATGGACAGATATAAGGCCCATTTATGGTCCTTTTACATACGAAAATGTACCCGTCTATTTCAAACTATGATTCTGATCACAAGCTTCCATGCATTGTTTACATTGATGCTGCTGTTCACCAATATATCCACCAGGGGTGCAGACCAGGGTCAAAGGTTTATGACAAACAGAAAACTCTAAAACTGAGAAAGAAGTATCGATAATATACCTCTTGCACAAAAGATGAAAACAGAAGGTGTAGGAGGCGGTGGTCAGTGAGGGTGTCAAATATATTGCAACTGGAGGACAGAGAATGCCTTTTTTTGTGATGCCACAGAGGGAAATTGACAACAGGGCGCCCCCCTCCGTTCTAACATCTTCATTCAAGCTATGTATTAGGTAGCAACAGCAACACTGGCACCACGGTTTTTGGTGGAACTGCACCGTTTGCCCGTATCTCTAAGCTTCATGGAAACGTGCAGAAAAAGCCGAAATCAACGCAGGGCAAGGAAAAAAGGCTCCATCTGTACCCGGATCCATATGTGATGTTGAGCATAAATGGACCTTTAAACTAGATGAAGATAGGGACGGAACACTTGAGTGGAAAGTGGAGATCATTTCTGCCAAATATTGTCATTGATTCGAACCACAAAATCCATGCACGCATTTTTCCATCAATTCATGAACCCCTATTGGTTTATGAACTGTAGAAACGCTCTGCTAAGAAGGCCTAAGTATCGGGACCTCATCGAATAAGTCCTAATGTGCAACACCCACTGCTCAACCATAATGGTGGAACTGGAGAAAACAACAAATAGACAAAAAAAATAAATATGAAAATTAAAACACCAAACAACTTTTGATCAAAGGTTAGGGACAATGTGCAAGAAAACGTAAAAAAAAACGGAAACACAACGACATAAAGCTTGAGACAAGACAACGACTAGACTACAATAACTGAAACCCGGATAAGATTTATCCAATTGGACTATTGGAGAGCAGTCATTACACCCCGTGTCTACAGAATCCAGTGTGGCTCTGGCTTCCCTGAGCTGAGAACACAAGTATAAAACAGAGATAACACAATTCCCTGACGTCATGCAGACAACCTAATTAAAGCCAATTCCTTCTGTAGCTTCATGACCTTGGACACATTTCATCTCACACCTTCATTATTGCTTTCAGCCCATATCAGGGACACATCCTGTCCTCCCCATTTCCTTTCTGCCGCCCTGCAGGTGGTTCCCATACTCATAGAAGGTCATCATAGAAACAGTGAAAGCAACAACGTCATCAACAGAAACCAGAACTCTGGGTGCTTGTCAAGGTGAGGTAATACATGGAAGTGAGAAGGACGACTCATAGTGTATAGCCACAGATGTATCTGTGGCTGGACTCGAGTCCAAAGTTGCCAAAATTGCAACAGACGGCATCAAGGGATTTATACAAGCCTATCAGTGTTTTATGTAGTAACATTTGTGGACAAAGGGAACACAGTACTGAACATGTTATGAGGAAAATATTTTTCTTGTGTCTCACTACAGCATTTCATGAGACTTTATTGAGGCTAGACGAGGACTATTCAAATTGGTCCTAGGCAAGGACTAAGAATTGGACCGTGCCCCCAAAGGCACCTAAGACAACATGAGTTGTCTTAGGTGTACGTCCCCACAGCAAGCTCAGCTGGAGCAAAGATAGCATTAGAATATTGAAGAGAACAAAAATATCTGTAATAAAATTGGATATCAGTGATTTCAGCAGCCAAATGAAGTGAGTGTCCAAACACGGATATTAACTAACAATTCATGAGCCTTCAATATGCTTCCGTGATTAAATAGCAGCAAACAGAACATTCCGTCTTGGATGTATGCCAGCTAGTTTGTGAGGTTATCCAAGCCTAATTATGCTTTTCTATGACTTAATCTTATTGACTTTAGTTTTTTTTGCCAAGAAAATGTATGAATGCAAAAAAATCTATAAATATAACGTAATAATAAGTAAAATATTAACACAAAAAGAAAAAAAAATCTAGCGTATGAAGCAATTGGACACTCTGAACCCCAATAACATGTGTCCAAAACTTAAAATCACACATATTTCTTTCGAAGGATCTTTTTTTGGTGTTGTTTTCATTTCTTTCAACATGACATGGTATCAACATGCTTTCTCTCCTGATTTTGTCACATAGTCAGGAAAAAGTAAAGAGCAGTAAAATGGTGAACTGGGTAACCATTTGTCCACAACACAGCTACACTTGAGCAGGTATGAGAAGCGTTTTTTCTTTTTTTTTTTTTTCTTGTTGATCCATGTAATATTCAGAAGAGCATCTTAATACCAAAGCTATTTCATTTATTGTTATTACTGTTATTATTCAGTATGCTCCGCCCTCTAGTGAGACTTCGCTATTGAACATTCTCCCGGAAGCCTGTTCTGGCACTGAAGAAAAAACCATGAACTCACCACCCAATGGGGGCAGACTACACCCCTATAAACAGGATGGCATAATAATGTCTCACCCTCCTTTCTCCTTCACACACTCAGGACAGCAGTCATTGCCAGAAAGTAAGTATTGTTGCACAAAACCATCTGCATCTTTGCAAACATAAAGCGCTCATCCTAAGGTTGCATCAAATGTGGGGGTATGATTCCTAATTTTGACGTCCACCAGTTCTGCTTTCGCTGTTTGGGCCCTCAGCATCACGCCACAGATTGTGAGGCCTGTCATGTTCCCCCTCCTACGAAACGGGCGCTGCGACTGGCCTACAGGGAGCGGAACCCTTCCACATCTCCAGCTGACGAGAGCGACGAGAGCGTCGCTGCTTTGACGTGGATCCGGAGAGCCTGTTCCCAGAGTTAGCTGAGTCCCGAGCCTCATGGCATCCGCCGCTCGTCGTATGGAAGTTGAGCTCCCTCCACCGCCAGCTCAAGAACCATCCTGGAAACCCACACGGACATGAAGAGAACATGTAAACAAAAAAGTAAGCAGCACTAATCTGCCATTTGTGACCAAGTCCAAAAACAAAGTAAACCATCACAGCATTCCAGGAACTAAAAGTTCCTACACCAAGAAGAGAAAGAACGTCAGAAAAAAACTATGGTGAGAAAGATGACAAGAGGGGAGTGGGAAAAGACAACATTAAGAATGGGCGAGAGTAAACTGGAAACCACATGACAGGCTTCGTGAAGCGAAGGACGAAACGTCGCTTTATTCCTAAGATGATTATGTTGTTAAATGAGATGCGACAATAGTCTTGTAAGGGCTTAATCCACGGATCTGTGAGTGCCATGCAAATGCAGCAGAAGTCAGAAGGATGACATAAAGCTGAGGAATGAGAACCCCAATCCTGCCCCTCCCTTCCTCCTTCTGTATTATTTAACAGGGTAGCCTGTGCTCATTGTACTAATTCTTCTCACATCGACTTTTCAGTGGGATTTTTTTTTGAAGAAGAAGAAGAAAAAAACAAGTGTCTGAGAAGTAACCAGGCTTTAAGCCTTTCCCGAGTGGTGACGCTGAGATATATATATATATATATATTTTTATCAGCGACTGTAAAAGGCAGTTTCTTTCTAAAGTTCCTCCAAGTTTCGCTGTGCTTTAACGCACTTTGCGGAGGTCTCCCAGGTGGGATGTTCAGGGCGGGTTGACTACATTTCACATGCATCTCCTTGGGGGTCATTAAAGTAAAAATGTTTGACTCTCCCTCCCGGGACGCCGCTGATGACTGTGGAAGCGCAGTAGAGTACGCCACTCTAGGCCCATTAAATCAGATAGCAAGATAATTTAGTCTAATTTGCCATCAATCCCACTAATTGCATCTGACTGTCGACTCCAGGGACTACAGTAATTCCATGGCCCTGGTTAAAGTGACTGTGACGGAATATCATGGTACACGATGTGAAGTTGTTTCTTTCATTCTGGTTAACAATGTGTACTGTAGTATGACCTCTAAATGTAGGTCAATAACACTGGAGGAAAAGCAAAATATTGTTGGAGATGAGCCTCTTGGTCGAGGTTTGCGCTCCCTGAGAGCCTTTCTGTGATGGTGCCAAAGGTAACCGTCATATTCTGTACACCAGAATACACATGTTGAAGCAGCCGGATCGTACTTCAACGTGGAAATCAGAGAGCAGTGTAAAATATAGAAGAAAAATAGTCACAGGTAATCCGAAAGGTGGTACGGCAGGAGGACGGTTTCTTCTTTTAAAACAGTGTTGCTGCCCTTCTTTCTTTTCCTTCCCCTTTCTTTTATCATTCAGATTTTGTTCCATCTCCCCGCCGCAGCTTGCAGAGCTTGGCGCTCATGTTTGAGTTCTCACTGGCTGACGGGTTGTCACAGATAATAAGTTTTAATTCCCAGTGTGGGACCAAAGATTCACTCGCCTTGTAATTTCCTCATCATTTTATTCCCTTTTGAAGCCCTTGAATGCAGATTGGTGGGATGTCATTCACAAGTGCTGTAAGCTGGGAGCCTAATGTGTTCTGTCGCAGTAAGACTGGACTCTTTGTCATATTAAAAGGAATCAAGTGCATCCTTTAAAGTTTTAATTTGAAGGCATCCTCGGGTCACAGATACCAGACAAGTGATTTATTTTATTTTTTTTCCTGGTTCCTCATTTAATGTTTTACACAAAGATAGAAGGGAAAACATCTCACAATTGCGAAACCTTTAGAAAGATCAATAGGTGTGATAATATATGGTTGAATTCTGTGTAATATTACAGTAGCGCTAACACAATGACTGAACTGAATAATTTAAGATTTGAATTGTTGATGATTTGGAGAAATGCAACATATTATGCGACAAAAAATGCAAAAATATGTCGATAAATCCATGACTTATTATTTTTTTTATCTGTTGACGGCATTGTTCTAAACATGGTTTCTAGCCACATGTGAGACTGAAGGATCAACCAACATTCCCACAAGAATCGATTGACATGATACAGCGACGCAGACTGTCCAGCTGTCCACCCCCACACAGGCATGTCAGGACAGTCTCAAAAAGCAAAGGTGAGGCTACAACATCAACTTTTCACACAGAGGAACAGGTGGCTTTACACTCAGATGTGACAAAATCACTCAGATTTTGTCACATCTGAGTATAAAAAAAAATCCTAGCACAGAGGAAGTGCAAGTCATAACACTTCAGTTCTGTGCATGTAGTCGCCACCCAGTGCAGTGCGATGTGGCCTAGCCCCTTTAAACGGTGCTACTCCCATTTGATCAGCGTTTCTAGCAAATAAAAAGTTTTCATCTTGCAGTGTCTCACCCCTGTGCTATCTGTGTGGCCTGCCCCAGACAGACCAGGTCTATGTTTCCTGTGTCATCTGTTAATGAATCGAATACTAAGCCACCAAAAATGGGCAGAAAACGGCATTTTAGGTTTTCAGCCAAAAGACTTTTAAGCACCGCAACAACTGTATATTGTGATGCTGCAAGCGATAGTGCAACCAGTGCATTATCTGGATACAGCCAACAGGTCCACAGCCTTGATGCGTTTCTGGGAAAAACCGACAAACGGTGAAATGTAAGATGTGAAGATGTAAAGTTGCATCTGTAAACCAGGTTTGGTTTTAATTAGCTTGTATTGCTGCTCCCTTCCTTGCCCTGTATCTGTAGCAGTTCCTTCAATTGCAGCGTGCCATGGAGTGAAAACAATAATATGTACAGACTATTTAGAGTCTTATGTATGTGTGTGTGTATGTGTGTGTGTGTGTGTGTGTGTGTGTGTGTGTGTGTGTGTGTGTGTGTGTGTGTGTGTGTGTGTGTGTGCCAGATAAATGTACTTGTGTTTTTATGAGTGAGGGGTTATGGTTTTAAACAAAACATTTTGTTATGAATTTCATTTTTTTTTAATTCGTCTCTGTCAAATGTCAGTGCCCCATGAATATTTCCAAAATTCTATGAATGTTTTACTATTTGAATAATTCATAGTATTTTATGTGGCTGCAATGTGTTGATTTTTGTGAGTTAAGCACATAGTCACAGTCATAAATGCAGTGGTACTTACAATTTGCATCATAGTTTTGTTTCAGTTTGTGGCCTTGGTTATCTCATTTCGTTTTTTGGATTCCAAAAATAATTTTTATCTTGGTGCATCACTACTTTATAGGTTCAGCATTGGGATCGTAGGCCATTCCGGCTGCAGTTCATCACATCTGTGGTCACAGCTGAGAGTGAAGCTCTGTTAGAGGGCAAGGCATGCAAGCAGAAACCCAGGGTTACCTGGAGTAACACTGGTTCTAAGAATTCATATAACACCCTCTGCATTAATCTTTGTCTTTCTTTTTGTTTCTCAATGCATGTTAGAGGGCATCACATTCATAGAACCAGGGTGGCCACGTGTAACCCAGAGTTCATAGAATTCCATTATATACACACACTTCTGTGCTAGTTACATTTAGAGACTACACGCTGGATAGGTGAATAAAAAGAGCATCAACTAGCATAATGTGATGTCTGGACACATTTTAGAGATCAAGACTGCTCAAAGTTGGAGTCTAGACAATCCAAATTAAGATGTCAGACAGGATCCACAAACAGGAGACTGAAACACCGTTGCACTTCATGTCTGTAAATGATGCTGAGTACAACCGAATATGTTCATTACACATGCCATTCAAGATGCCTATCTACATTTTGAAAACACTTGTATCACCTTCATATTTCCTCGGACACATGAGGTGTAAAATGACTAGGATATCAAGATGGAGCAGTGTCACTTATGTAAGTAAGATACTAAGGCAAAACCTACATACAAATATTTTCAATGTATTTCCTGAATGTCCTGTCACAAATATATTTAACAATTCAGGTTTTTTTTGTTTTATTAATTCCCTAACTTTAATTTAGCAATTATTTTTCCATTAATATTAATGATTTCTCGTCTTCTGAATGTGAGAAAGAGAATATTGCTGTTTTATTTTCTGCAATCTGCCCCATGCTGAGCAGATAAACACAACTATATAAATAACACATAATCCACGCAGTCATGTTTTCCATTAAATATTTACTTCCCTTGTGATTTGGTAATAAATCCATTCAAATTATCTTTCTTTATCAGGGACGTATACTTTGCACTACCAGCAACATGGCCGGACACACCAAAGGTCTTGTCATGAAAACTTCACCTCCAGCAAATACTTTCCACTGCCAAATCCAAATAAAGAACCTTTCATGAATCAAACAGAAGTATCCCAGTCCAGACATGTGCTGGGCAACTCAGACTTTTCGCCTTCCTCATTGCTAAATCTCTTTTTCGCCTTAGAACCTCCAGACCCCTAAAACTCATTCATTCACAGCTCTGTCAGCCAAGTGTGGCGGCTGTTTCAGTAGGATAAGTTAACCAGGGGAATATTTCATAGGTTCCTTTGAATGCAAACGAATTGTCACCCCAGATGTCTGGCATGTCGACTGCCTTGGACGACTAGAGAGGCAATTCCGAGTGGATAAAGGATGAGGCTGTGTCATGGAAAACAACGTCTTGGCGGTCCGATACTGAATTGTAATTGTTAAATTTAGACTCTGCTCTATCCGTGGGGAATGACAAAAACCCAGGGGAAACATTTTGGTCGTATTTACAACAATAGTCACTCACAGTTTGCTCATATATGGTTTGCAACTGGTAGTGATGTAAATGTCAGCATTATTTACCACGTCGCTTTGAACAATTACTAAAGTGCAGCCATCTATTTTCCCGTTTTTTTTACATTTTATTCTAGAGACTCTTTTTGTCAAGAGTGTCCCAGGTGATCCCAGCACCAAATCCATTTTCCACCTTATGTGTCGTGCATGTGCCATGGTATCTTCCCCTGGATCCAGATTGATGAACGCTCCTAATGAAGGTTGTTAATTTAGAGTCACCTGCAGGCTATAGCTTTTCCATCCATGAGGCTACAACGCTGCCTGTATCCAATGTCTCTGCACCAACCCAGGGAGGCCCAGGGAGAAGTGAGGAGACGGAATTGGATTTGAAGCTCAGAGGCAGGTAATAAAAAGAAACACTCCCACACACCAAGGAATGTGATTTCCCCAAGTACCCCTGGCAGACATGTTGAATTTCTAGCTCTAATGTATAGACAACCAAGCAATTCATAACACAGAGGTGCCTTGGTGCTAGCCGGCGCTTGTTTTCTCATTAAAAGAGCATTTTCCTGCTTAAAAAAAAAATACAGTGGGCTACTTTTCATCAAGGCATATGTAATGTACTTTCACATTTTCATTACATGACGTTGAACCACCTGAAACCCCCTTTGGATTCTGCTGTAATGGCTTATCGAATTCAGTAACCATTACATTTCATTAGTGACATGGAGAAAAATATGCAGGCGCGAGGGGAGGATAGCGGGGATGGAAAGCTCCTCTGTATCAAATTCATTTTAGCCTCCAAGTTAATGCAGTTTTACCATGTATCAACATGCACCCATTCAATGGGGAGAACTAGAAAGTGCCACGGTTTTGCTTCTACATTTATCAGTCATCTATGAAATAACCCAGTATTTAAGGACTTTAAAGGGTTTGACACAGTCAGAGATCATTACATTACAGTGTCATTACAGAGATAACACCTACATAATGACTCTGTATTGTTTAAGGTGTTCTGCTAAGAAACTGTATCTGCTTTAAGGTACTGTGTAGATGGTACGTTGACAGTGTTTCATTTGCTTTTTTCTGTATATATATATATATATATATATATATATATATATATATATATATATATATATATATATATATATATATAATTTTATACTCCTTCTGTCAGTTAGCATGGAGGTAATGCTTTCTGCTTTCATGGACACAATTCCTGATCAGTATTTAGCAGGACTGCAGCACAACAAACTGAACATGGCCAGTAGCAAGTGTCAGTCTTGTCTTGCGCGGACCTAACCTCAATGAAATACATCACATTTTCAATCCACTTCACTCCCTCTGAAAGCGGTTGCCAGAGACAATTTGGGAACGTAATGTCACTGCTAAGGTGCCTTTGATGGTTTTTCACGTGGGCCGCAGCTGTGGGCAGGAGCCAGGCCTCGAACCAATCCGACCAATAGTCATCCACCTGCTTTGTGTGCGTTCCATTGCAGATGACTAAGTTCATTGATTCATGAAATAACTCCCCTTCTGTCCATTCAATGGATTAAGCAGCTTTTTTTAAAGGAAGTCCACACGTAGCATGTAAAAATGACGGACTACATTTTTAACTTTTCCACGGATTTCTGTGCTGCACATTGTGAGGTTAAAGAGAGCAGAGTACCGTGCAGCTTTGCCCACTTACACTCCTTCAGACATGTGGCGAAGAAACATCATTAGTTTATTTTAATCTGCCATGATGGAAGCTGAGTGACACTAATGGGGGTCTGCATAAAAAAATGGTGTCAATCTTGGCACTGTAATGGTTCATCGAGCATCACATTAATGCTTGAAGTATTTTAGGTCTCCAAGCACGCCTTCTTCCCTGGAGAGGGGTGGGGCAATTGGAAAAACTGCGCTTCAGTGCGACTAATAGGGGCGATATTGAAAGCTTATGGAGGGGAGAAGACAACCTGGAAGCAGATGGAGGGAACGTCTCAATCGTTCTGTCAAGCCTATAGGTGATTTAGCTGCAATGGAAATTGCCTGCTTTGTGTAGAAATGTGGACAGTCAGCAAGAAGGATTTGATACCCGGATATATAACTGTTCCTTTGCTAATGAGCGCCAGCGCAGCAGAATGTTACCAAGTTACAGGATACCGAATGAGGCAGATTAGATTTGCTTGCAACATGGACGCTGTTTTTTTTTTTGTTTTTTTTTTTTCCCTCCCTCTTAATTTACCTTGACCCCAGGGAGGAAGTCCATTATTTCTCATTCTAGTCATAATACACAGAGTCTAGTGTTACATAACAGCACTTCTCATTCTATTTTGTGGTGCCAGCCTTGTTCAGAATTAGACCTCTGGCGGTGTGTCAAATTACTAATCTCACTGTCAGATTATTGGTGAATGATCCTTCATCTTTATTCTATGGCCAGAACATTAAATCCCATATAGACTATTCCCCAAAAGTAAATGGGACTGACACACATGGGACATTTATCTCACTAACTGCAGCAACTTGATCACTAATTTATCCAAAAGCAAGCACAAGCAACTGAAGTGACACAGTCTTGAGATACTTTTTTTTTTTTTTAAGTATTACTTAAGATTTTACTTTTGACTTGAAAATAACTGTGTGGGCATTCTGACCATGGAGCTGAACTTTAGAAGCAGGTTGCAACACATTCTCACACCAAGGCGTCAAACAGCGACTCTTGTCAGGTAACTTTTGCGTCCTATGTTGACGCATTAGACTTTCCATTGACCCAAATGTCCTGCTTTCCATGACATATCCTGACGGCATACTGTGTGTAGCGCGTCACGGTAAAGAAAACTGGAAGTTGGCGTTAGACTCAGCCATGGGATGGCGCTTCTTTTGCTTTGAATACTAAATTGTGTCACTTGGTCTACAAACCGCCTCAAACTGCAGGACCATAAAAGGTGTAGAGAGCTTGGAGTGCTGCACGGGGAAAGAAAATATTTTCCTCCACTGACCATCCTGTGCGTCAGTTAGCAATGTTGCAGACTGGCAAACGACACAAAAGTCACTTGATCATCAGACTGTGGGGGGCAGCATTACGCAAAAGTGCTGTTTAGTCTGTCATTTCAGAAGAAGAAGATTGTAAAATAAAAATAAATGTCATGTAAAATGTCCCATAAAATGGGCTAAGATGTTGAGGTTTTTGTAAATGTATATCTGCATTAACAAATTAAAAACTGACATTTGTAGCTGACTTTCTTTGCCGCTTTGGACAGCATTTTTTATTGTCTGAAAATATCCAAATCATTCTGGGTAGTCTGGGTATTCCCCAAGCTTAAGGTAGGTGCCAAGATACTTTCCTCAATCGTGTTCCTCAACTTAACTTCCTGAGAATCGGGACAGCCCTTGCACTTCACTGCTTTTTTGGGGGTTGAGGACTGAGATTGAGGATTAAGGAAGGAATTGGAATTCACCCCCAGATTCCTTTCTTTGAACGTTTTCAAGGCACGTTTGGAAGAAACCTGACTACGGAGCAAATAAATAAATAAATGTCACCTGCACTCCACGAACAACTTGGATCTGTCAGTCAGAGATAGAGTCGGGTTGGGACATCGCGAGTGGAGCCTCCACCGCGGCTCCCCGACAGCAGATAACCGATTCAAGATAAATGAATTCCCGTTGCAGATGTATTATTCTAAAAGTCTTGAAGAGTTTCCAACTATGCACACGTTCTGGCAAGGTGAACCGCAGATATTGACTTTATAGAAACATACTCAACACATTTTTGTACATAATTTGATAAAAGTGACACGTTTTATAAATCGAATGCAGAGAGAAAATTAATAATTCACAAGCCCTGAATCATGCATGCATCTGAAGGAGAAAAAAAAAATAGAGGAATAATAAATATGCTCCCTGGTGATGGCTCCCTTTTCTTTACAGGTTTTCATGGAATACGGGGAGCCACGCTCTACAGTATATGTTTAGAATTCCTCTGTGTACCTTCGCCGCCTATCTTGGCCTGCAGATAAAGCAGGTTGATTTAAATTCAAAATGTGGGAATTCTTACTCACAAATCAGATAGAAAAATGATTTTAATATATATTTATAATGGAAATTGTAACAAGGTTGTGCATGGGTCAAGTGAATATTGTCCCCTTCTAAGCCAAGCACTTCAGAAAAACACCACACGCTGTTTGTATTTGCATTACTGAGGTGAACCCATTGGCATAGTGTCTGTCAGTGTGTCCACAAGGGTTAACAACCCAATCTCCGGCAACAGACCTTTCCTAAGTGATTCAGCAGAGGTGGGCTGACCTCAGCTATCTTCTCCTGGACTATAACTGAGTTGACTTGTTTATTGTTTTTCCTCTTCTCTATCTCCTGGTTGGTCTGTGTGCCCTCCATCTATGCTTGATTTGCTCAGCCTTTGGTATTGCTTTTTAGAACCACTAGCTTTCCATGTGTTGCCCTGGATGCTGATACTGGTCGTTTTATAGCACCTCCTTCAAGGTTTTGGGAAGCTCTGTGGCCTCAATTGTCCTTTTCTTCACTCTATGATATTCCGTTTATCGGCTTATTGTGGTCCATTTCAAGTCCGCCTCATATGTGCAAAATTCAATCAAAGCACTGGACTCTGAGATGCCATTTGTTTTCGTATTCCTTTTTTCCTTTTTTCATACTTCATACATTTTGCCATATGCAGTGGTTGTGTAGCAGGTTTTACAGCGTAACTAAACATCATCCGTTCTTAATCTTCCACTTTCTACCTCAACAAAGTAATGGGGCTGTTGAATCGATCCCACTCACCAAGTGTAGTGAATGAACACATGACCAGTTTAGTTGACCACATCCTGAAAACATGTCAGCTAAAATCCCTGAAAAACATTTTCAAATATTTTGGGACAGCCAGTGCAGCTTTTGCCACAAGTTTGGCCCAACAATAGAATTGGTTGTGATGGCTTTCAGTCGTATCTCGGGGTCTTGTTCTCGAGTGAGGGAAAAGGGGAGGGTGAGATTGATAGAGGGGTTGGTGCAGCGGCCGCAGTGATGCGGTCGCTGTATCGGACCGTCGTGGTGAAGAGGGAGCTGAGTCACAAGACGAAGCTCTCGATTTACCGATCGATCTATGTTCCCACCCTCACCTATGGTCACGAGCTTTGGGTGATGACCAAAAGGATGAGATCGCGGATACAAGCGGCTGAGATGAGTTTCCTCCGCAGGGTGGCTGGGCGCACCCTTAGAGATAGGGTGAAGAGTTCGGTCATCCGGGAGGAGTTCGGGGTGGAGCCGCTGCTCCTCCACATTGAGAGGAGAACCAGTTGAGGTAGCTCGGGCATGTGATCCAGATGCCCCCTGGACGCCTCCCTGGGGAGGTGTTCCGGGCATGTCCTACCAGGAGGAGACCCCGGGGAAGACCGGGGATCCCGAGGCATTCTCCGATCTGGCCTGGGAATGCCTCGGGATCCCCGGGGAGGAGCTGGAGGAGGTTTGTGTGGACCGGGAAGTTAGGGCTTCCCTGCTCCGAATGCTGCCTCCGCGCCCCGACCCCGGATAAGCGGTAGAAGAAGGTGGAGGTGGAAGGCTTTCAGTCGTGAGTAGTGAAGCTTATTGAGGCAGTATCGTTGCTGCTCTATCATATTTGGCCTTGTTTTTTGTTGTTTTGTTTTTTTAATCCTCATTTTATTTACAAAGAGAGCAACCTAGAGAGCTCAAACACTTAACCCAGTAAGATGTGAGTTTCACATTGGATGCGCATGTGACTGTAATTGTCATAAAAGACTGGACCAGTCTTGCCATAATTCTCACATGACCTCCATCATGAGCAGGTCTCCAGGTATATTTTAAGTTGGATTGCGCTTGTTCACAAACTCAGCTCCCAAGTGATCATTCCATGTTATTTTTATTGCTGCATATTTCAGCATTGTTCCTGACTGTTTCACCCACAGCTTGTGATCTGTTACTGTTGATGATAGAGAAGCAGGAATAGGATGCTTGAATGTCAATGTTCCTCATTCCAAACCACAGAGCTATAGAGGCCCCTTGACAGAAAGGTGGCCACATAGCCTACTTTGTCAGCTCATCTTCTTCATTAAAAAGCCGAGCTCATCAAAGATATGTAGGGCAGCGCAGCTCCTCGTGCCCCTTGCTGTCCACTCAGAGGGGACACAAGAAATTACTCAAGACGTCAAGCTGTGTGCATAGCGTCCAGATGAACATTGTTACCCGAGGGCACCTTCTCTGAAAAGGAGGAAGGTGAGGGGGGCAGGGTGAGGATGCATGTCTGCTTTGCCTCTGCTAATAAGTGAAGAATAGACTGAAGATAATGGGAACAGTGTTTGTAGTATGATGAATGGTCAGACTTTGGCCTCAGGCACACGTTTGTCCTAAAACCGATTCCCCAGATGAACTCTTTGATTCCTCAGTTGCCTGAACAGTTTGTTTTCAGATGGCATTTACTATTTTCAAATGTTTAGACATTTAAAGGATTTTATTTGGAGGTGATGGCAAATATGGCAGATGACCCATGCAAAACGAAAATAGTGTGAAAGTCATGACTGCAATGATTTCAATATGTATTTGAACCAGTGGGTTGTTCCATGAACTGAATGTTTTTAGCCTTGCAGTGCAAGTGCAGCACTTATCTTTCTCATTCTTGTCAACCTTTCCGTTTCTTCAACTACATCACTGGTGGCCAATGCCTATGTGAGCAATGAATGCAGTTGGATCCGAGAGGGTAATGGAAATCAGGAGTCGGGTGCAAGGAAGTCAACCACACCTACATACTGCAAGTCTTGAGAAGTCAGCTGAACGATGTGAATGAACAAGATATGCGCCATCAACATGTACACACTGCCAGTCATCATTTGACTTCCTTCATTTGAATCGTATTTTTGTGAATTTTCTCTTTTTCTAAGTACTTCAAACTTTTACTCCTGCGGCTGTGTCTCCTGTCTGTTAAACATTTAAATGTTAAAATTGAAAATACACATCACGGAGGTGGATATATAATTTTGTCAGCACAATACTAGTTTCTTTATCATTCCTTTTTGCTTATACTACATTTCAAGTGTTGGGTTGTTCGAGATGTTTAGAATATAGATGTCAAATCTATTGGAGGCATCTCTGAAGTATGAGTCAGTGTTGCTGGTGCGTTCGTCAACATCCACACTGTATTTCTGTAAGGTTGACAGCTCTGTTTTTTTTTTTTTTTCCTCTCTCTCTATTTCTCCTCCAGTATGTCTTGATATTTCCTTTCCAAGTAACATGGAACATACCGACTTTGAAAAACTAAATAAATTGGTCTCCTTTCTGAGGAGGTTTACATGAAGCTTTTGGGAACATATAGTGTTATAAATAAACAAAACTATATTATTATTTTTGTTATTATTATTATTATTGCAAGGGATAACAGTCAAACAATTTAAATGTCAGTGATTGAACTTTGTGTTTTGACAAATAGTCATACTTCTTTCTAGTCTATAGTCTACGTAGTTTACATAAGCCTGAACATATTAAGATTTTGGGATCGGGACATGTACTGATGGTTACCACTTTGCACATCATTT
The DNA here is from genome assembly GCF_027744825.2 of Synchiropus splendidus. Lineage (NCBI taxonomy): Eukaryota > Metazoa > Chordata > Actinopteri > Syngnathiformes > Callionymidae > Synchiropus > Synchiropus splendidus. The sequence continues at coordinate 7,256,702 of NC_071336.1, read as the reverse complement.
CAGAAACCTCTAAAATGTGATCAAACCTCATGGCTGAAGTGAACATCATGCCTCCAGGATGCGAACATGTTTTCACGTTTAAAAGAGGCAGCATCATTCCAGCGCACCCAGTCATGGGACTGTTCTGTGATTGGGTATTGATTGGTGTTTTCCTCAGTTTATTTCAGGAGTCGGCGAGTGAGTAGAAAGAGATTAAGTGTTCAGAAAAACTCCCGACCAGGTTAAAATGTGTTTCTGAGCTGAAGTGAAGTGCAATGAGGAAAACAGCTTTAATCACGCTAAATGAGAGTAATTTATGAAAAAAAACATTTTCATATTTGTCTTATGTTTTATTTATTGCCTTTGTGTCTTTTGGGCTTGCTATTGTGGGTCAATTTGAATTGGAGTAAATGGAATTTTCCGGTGAGTACACGCTTTTATGTTGACAAAAACACTGAGTAATTGTGACGTTCATCTGAGTCAAGGCACGGCCCATTAGCTGTTGTGAGGCGGTAATAAAATCCCTGCATAATTCATGTCCTCGTGCTTTTAGCAGGCATCATGATGTAAAGGTGGAGCAGCTCGGATTTTTACTGCGCATCAAATTTTAAACACGCTGTGTATTTATATTTGCAGTGAGCTTTTGCGCATCGCATTGTTTAAGTCAGGAGCCGCAAAAGGATCATTGTTTCACATGAATTTTTATAAGAAAAAGCACAGATAAGTGTTAATGCATTCCCGATTCCATTTAACACAATGCCACTGAATATGTGCTTTCCATTTCAGCCAGTTATTCCCATGGATTCCATGTAGTCCTCATTCCTTTGTTTATGACAACAGATTTTTCTTGATATAAAATAGAACTCTTATACATGCCAGAGCAAATAAGTCGCACGCCACACTTGGTAAAATCGATTATTCATGAGTATTTTTTAATTATTTTGTTCACAGGATTTCAATGAGAGTGCGCAGTTGTAAGTAGATAGTTGAGGGAAGGAAGCGGCTCACCACTAAGATGATGCTGCGCTGCCAATGCGTCGATATGCAGCACTGAAGGCTGTCTTTTTCGTAGAGGATGCAAAAGACAACTTTCCCAATCTATGACGCCATGGGAATGAGGGTGTGTTGCCAAAAGAGTTGGATACCGTGACTCAAAATGCCTTATCCCTGTGGAAGAAAGGCTTATTTGACACCAAAATGCAGTGGATATGACTGACTCCGTCTCCATGTGCACAGGGTTAAAAAGGCCTCGATTTGGGTGCCGCTAAAACCAACGCTATTTTTTTTCCATGTATTCAGGTTCTGCATGCCGTTTTATAGTCTATATACTATATATACTACAATATAGTTTAAACAAATTGAGATATTGTCCATCTCCAGATGGCCATCCTTGAGATTCTACAGAATACTGGAAATACCGACCAAATTCTAAATTTTGTTGGACAGGACCACCATACCGCCCATTGTTCTAAGTAAACCTAAATCTGCACAGGTTAGCAGCCATGATATATTCAGCATAAGGCTCCATGAAAAAAAAAAAAAAAAAGATTTAGTCTGCCCTGACTGGACTTATGATAAATGGATCAGTCCAATAACCACCGCCCCACCGCTGTCCCGGTTCAATACACAACGGGGACAGCAACCTACATAAAGAACCCTTCTTATCTTATTTGAGCAGTCGCTTTAGGTATTTCTGCAAACTCCACCAGGTTGGAATTATAAATCACTGTGGAACAAGATGGCAATCAGTGGAGTATTGTTTCAAAGGAGCCTAATGAAACCGCCCACCCGGGTAAATGACCTGGAGATCGCTTGTGATATTGACTCCCCAGCGTCACCGAGATGCCGCACACCGCATCTGGCTCACAAACACACTCCCAATTGTTGTCACTTGACCTGGCCCGAGTCAGATAAGGCCATATACCCATTGGGCTCTTTGTCTGCTCATTAGGATTCCCAGATTCCGCTGGATTCTGTTAAAGCGCAGAGGACATTACAAGCAGCGGGTAATATTGTGTGTCTGTGTGAAGCTGCTCTTCCCCCCCGGGTAATTCACATTTAATTGTAAATATCATCTACAACCTTTCTTCCGAATAAATTACCATTTTTACAATTGCTGCTCTGTACTGGCAAAGAGCCTCAATATGATCAAAGGAGCAAGTTTGTTTGAAGAATGAGGCGTTCAGCATATTTTAGGTTAATGAGAAAGGAGGTTCCCTCTTCCCTCTCGCCAGCTAGTGTTGCCTCACAACCTCTTCTCATTGAGAGGAAGACTGTTGTGTTTCATAGCCTCAGACATTCGTGTGCTGTCCTTTCCCACACCTGTAAGTTGTTTGCCCGCATGTATTCATATGCTTACCTCTCACCTGTCATCGCATCACCACACTCCTTTTTTTTTCTCACTCATTCTACATGAGACATTGTTTCCAATTTGTACTTTTAATGATTATAATGAAATGAGAATTTCAGTGGAAAATGTTGCAAACCATGACCTGAAGCATGACATGTAGTGGGAGGTACTTGGCAAAAAAGGTTGCTGACTCACTGTTTATGGAGTTTTAGTCAATACTGTGTTCATAAGAAGTGTGATCTATGCAATATTTCAATCTCAGCAATTGCATGATGAACATACATCCATTCATTGTTCATCAGAAGAACCTCATGTTACATGTTGGAACTCTGAGAAATGGAATTCCCAGATGATGTGAATACCGATTTGATTTCCAATGTCTTGTGTGTAAACTTTAGTGAAGAGTGTTAGGTACAAGACCACTTCAGAAGGTTTCTGATCAAACAACTCAGTCCACTTGTTCATCTTCCTTCGACAATGCACAGGTGATTTGAAACGCTTCTTCTGGGTTTTTCGTAGATTATTCACATTACCATCATGGAACCAAACTCTCAGCTTCGCAGCAAAGATAATGTGTGCGTCTGCCTTTTCCAGGAAATTATTTGTCGTTGCTTGTCTTTATAGACTTTCATTCATTCGTTCAACATTCTGTTCATCATAACTTCATATCTCAGCTGACTTCTCCCTGACAAGTAGTCCTCTTTGACAATGAAAAAAGATGAATAAGCTTATGTTCAGCTGTAAATTCAGCATTAAACATAATAAAATAAACTTTGGCATTCTTATGTGTCTTGTCCAGATGCATCTTTCCGCCCAAATCTCCAGCAAACTTTGTACCTCCCCATCAGCCAAATGTGAACCTTGGCAGTGATCGGTCGCTGGATATACAGGCCTCATCCATCTGTGCTGTTTCAAGGAAGCGTCCGGTGTGGTCACAATGACTGTAGGATTCAGACTTAGTGAAGTACGGCACAATGGCCCTTGTGTGAATGTTCCCTCGAGCGTCTGTGCAGATTGGGTACATCATACGTCTTTGTATGAAACTCATTACTTGAAATACTTCTTACTTCTTCTTACACTACCTGAAAACAATTGCAAAAGTGTTGTCTTCTCATTCCCTTTTCACATTGAGCTCTCCGAGACCTGTTGCTTGAACTACATTATGGATACTGTGGTATAGCCAGAGATTTGCCTCTTTGGAAGACAAGATCATTCATAGTATGGTGGGTGTCCTCATGATGCCAAATATGGATCATCCTCCTGAAAATAGCTGCAAAAGACCTTCAGGTAGCATTGTTACATTTTACAGACATTCTCTCACTATCTGTTTTTCAAGATGAGGCCTCTGGTATTTGGCAGTGTTCCTCAGGATTTTCGAAGCACTCCATTCCTGCTGCCAGTTAAAGTGTCCTTCAGGTCTGTAAGGTGATTGCGCTGCTAGTATATTTATCGCTGCAACAGCCAACCGATTTTGGAGTGCTTCGTATCATGTGCGTCATACCACTTACCTGCTTTCTGCATGCAAGATGGCACTCCCAGGATTCAAGAGTCATTTCAATCATGTCATGTTTACCAGTGCCTAATGTCCCATCGAGTAATATATACCGGATCTATGTTCCATTATGCCAAGTTGGAACTGTAGATGGTGATCTACCAATCGCTCTCAAAGGTTGTCCAAGTCGCTCACAGGTCATTAAAAACACAAACCCATGTAAGAAGTTCAAGTAAAGCCTTTTTACTACTTCGGTGTCTGCTGCCAGAGATGCGGGGAAATAATCTCACCATAGGTTTATGTCAATGTAACATTAAAGTACTGTCATTCAATGAAAACATAGGATTAAATGCTGTCTGAAGCTTGGTTGATCACATACATACAATAGTGGCTCACAAGTCAACATCAACATAAAAAAAGAAGTAACCACAAAAAATACAACTTTTCTGTGTTTTTCTTAAGCACTGGAAGGTCAGGAACTCTTGAGGGCAGAGGGCTCTACTCATTATTGATGCCATGGGGTGGCGCTCGATTCACTCTATATTCTAGTACGTGCCACAGGCGTCTCAGAGTGTGTGCAACAGGACAAAGGAGAACCCCTTCACTCCACACTCATGTGTCAACATGCAATGCTAAAGGATGATAGACACGTCAAGATTGGACACAAAAATCACTTGAAGTTACTCGCTATTTGGGCAACGATAAATATACCAACAATCTAAAGTCATTCATTTTGATTATTATATTTCACTTTACTTTGCTCACATTTTTTGATCATTTCGGACTAATGCTGCTTTTTTATTTATTTCATTTTTTTTATGGAGAATCCCCCACAGTTGTAGTGGACACTCTTGTTGCTTACTACAGATGTCATCTTGATAAGTTCTCATTAGATGTAATGCTTTCTGAGAGAGAAGTTATGAGATCGAAGAAGAAAACTAAGTGCATTGGCAGTAACTTTTCTTTTGGATACGATCTGTGGTAAGTTGTTTCATAAGGCTTCTGAAGAGACGGGTTTTAGAGTTCAGACATCTGCAGAGACAGCAGAGTCACTACATCTCTGTTCAAAAGTGAGTCAAATAGCTTGACAAGGTTCCACAACAATGCTCCCTGGGATATGTTTTACAGGTAAATCCACCTAACATTTTTTGTTTTTTTGTATAATAACATCTCTGAACTATATTTTTAATAATCCAAGACTTGAATTAATTCACAGTTTACATTTTGCACACTACTTACATGGATCATTCACTACTGTAGCAAATCAGTGCAGAAGTGTGATGGGGAAAATATGTGCCTGTTAAAGTTCAGTACCATAGAGTACCATATTTTTCTTACGATAAGTTGGAGCATAACAGACACTGTCAAAAAATGCACCATTAAGTATCAAGAAACTGTACTGTAACACCACACTCTAAGTCACATTTTCAGAGGAAATTGAGTTAGTAATAGTTGGATGGGAGGGGTGCCTGCCGAGTGACTACTCTGGGCGGGTACCATCCCTTGGAGCAGCTGCTTCATCCGTGGTGCTAGGTGTTCATGGAGTACTTCTTAGGTCAGTATGGAGAGATCATATCGGGGCCCGGTGCTGTGCAGCACTACATCTTTGACACTCTTTGCTGTATGTCTGCAGTTGTGATGGTTACTGGTCCTTGTTCTGGGTAGATGCCATGTCTCTCACATGACAGTCGGTTGCTCTACCCACTGTACATTTTCATGGTTATACCTGAGATGGCGATACATTTTGCCACTCTATAATCTTTATTTCTGTATTGATTGAATGAAAATGTTCTGTGCTGTTTACATGTTCAGGAACATTCTGCAACCCTGTTAACGTATCATTACATTCATAGAGTTTCATTGAGAAGTTCCACTGAAGGTAGGGCTGCTAAAGAAAAGTGGCATGGGTTGGGGATGAAATGGCAAACTTATTAGTGTGTTGCCTCAATTTGATAAGCTACAAAGCCATCTATTTTGTAGAGCTCAAATGGGTGATGATGCTGAGGATACAAAGAACTACATAACATAAAGAAAATCTTCAGGAAAATCCCCCCAGAATCCCTCAAGCTTTCAGCCCTAGAAAGGGCTTCTGTAACAGTCTCCCATGTTGGCGCCTGTCTTCAAAATCCCAGATTGCAGTCATCAAACACCACATCCTCATGTCACACTCCATCCAGGTCCTTTCTCACCACACTGTCCCGTACCGTCACCTCTTTGTCAATAAACTATTTGCTGGAAGAAGTAGAATCCTCTTGCCACATTTTAGTGCAAAAAAAAAAACAAAGTGCAAGCTGGTTTTTCCTGATATCTTGTGGCCCAAGTGTTTTCAAATACACATTTGAGCTTGTAGCTCTTTGTGTACTCTGCAAAGATTAAGATAGAGTCTGAGTTATGACTGTTGCCTTAAGAGCGAAACAGAGAGGATGGGAGAGCACAGGACAGACAGTGATGGAGAGCACAAATGTGAGAGAGTGAGACAGAGACGGCGCCCCGCACTCAGCACTTTCACTGACAAAGCACAAGCGTGTAGATGTCACTGACTCTTAAATCACTCCCACCGTTCTTCGAGCTCCATTTACATTTCAGGGAAACTATCCTGCCCCAAGCCAGAGAGGTTGTTTTACTTAACTACCTAAGGAAAGAAATATCAATTACAGTAATGCTTCCCCTCCTCCTCGGCCCCTGAAGGATGTGTGCTGCTGAATGATGGAGGAGCTAATGCGGCTTAAAACACAAAGCTTCCCCATCCTGTTGCAGAGCCAAACTTTGATTCCATTTGGATGTGTTAAAAGATGAGTGAGCTAAAGATCCTACTCTCATCGATCTGCATCTCAGGAAGTTCCTCCACCCTGCTGTTGGGCGTGTACGTGCATGATCGGTGTACGATGACGATGAAAGATATATACGTGGCTCAGATTTGGACCCTGGAATGTTGAAATGAACATGGAGTTTAAACTAGCACATTAAGTTCTGACTGTATGGTGATGAGGGAATTCATGATTCATTGTGTGATTGATGGCCCAGACCCGATCCACGACACTCCTGAGTTGCTCATTTGCACCAGGATGGGCAGGAGCTAGTTCATAGGTTAATAACTGATGACAAACCAGATAGCGGAGTCTCATCAACGCCTTCTGCGGGGCTCGTAAACGCACCATGCCAAACTCAGCGGTGTTGTTCTCCTTGGGAGCTTACACCCTTTATTATTTTCTGAAAGTGATTACGTCTATCTCCAAGACGACTCATGAACAGCTGTGTAATTGCGTATGGAGAACGATGTACAGTATGTGAAAATCAAGCAAAATATTGAGTTGACTGAATTCGGAATGTTCAGTGGATAAGAGGTGAAATGTGTGGGAATGAAAACGATAACTTATCTGGCACTGGTATCTCACCCAGCACACTTTTGAGGAAGAAAGCATGTTTGTCCAAATGTTTGGAGCCACAATGTGGTCTCCAGAAAATATACACATAGAAGATATTGAATTTCAGGATGTTTGAATGATGTCCTGCGTCTCAGAGATTAGGAGAAGGGAAAGAAAGCTCATCATTTTATTTAACAGTTTGAACCTTTGTAAGTGCAGGAGTGCCTGGTCCACTGATCACACTGATGCACAAGACACGTCGCAGCTAGGATGATAACAACAACAACAAACATGGAGGAATCCCTGAACAAAAGCAAACAAAAGCATCTGTTTTCTTTTGTTCAGGGATGTTTTTCTCTACACAATGGCCAGGGGTTTCTACTACGCTAAATGTATTTGAAATTCTTATAAAAATGAAATTCTTATGCAAACACTTTCAAGACATTGAAAGGAGCTTCAGTTTAAATAAAGTGATATAAAAACTTGAACATGGCCACCATCTTGAATTATTGTGCTATTGTCAAACTGATGCAAAATAAACAATATTTATATTTATACCAAATTCATTCAAATTGAAAAATGTGGCTTCCATTAAACTTCCATTAAACTGTGATTAATTGAGATTAATTTAACAAACTTTAAATTAACTAGATTGCTTTTTTAATGGAATCCCACCCCTATTTATTTTATTTATTATTTGTATATATGGCTTTGCAACAAACTCTTTTTGTGAATGGATGAAAATAAAGGGAGTCATTATTCACTCCAGTACAATGAAGGGTTACACAATGCTATTTTGAGAGGGAAAGTGTCCATGTCAGGAGGGGAAGAGCTTTGCTAGCTGAGTTGTTGATTCATAATAATAAATGTGCTGGCGAGTTGCTTCCAGCAGAGAGTTCAAATTGATGCTGCGCTAACACAACACACCCTGAACGCGATCCAAAACACCAGCCGCAATAACATACTCTGATGTAGATTTGCAACTACGCAGCAAATAAATATTAAACAGATGCAAACACTTGCTGGTTTGTTTGCTCAGGCAATATGAGAATGCTGAGGCTGCTGGCTGTTTTATTGCTCTGCATGTTGGCAACATCAGGAGTTTGCTTGGTGATCATTTCTGCAGTTATGCCGCTGTCTTCCTCATTTGATTATTCAGAATTTTTCAATTATCACTTGAGCCTCCCTCATGGCACCGTTTTGGTGAGATATGAAACCCCTGCTAACTTGTCTTTGTATTCTAATTCTCGTGATTTTCTGTACGCTGAAAGTGTGCAGAGAAAGGCCAGAAGTAACGCTCCTGAAGCAGGATTCTCGCCTAAGACCAATGCTGAGACTAGAAACACATTTATTATATTATTATTATTATTAGTGTGTGTTAATTTTATTTTCTTACCGTTTCCATTGGCACAGGTGACATATCAGGACTCAATTCCTCCCATATTTCAATAAAACTTCGTGGATTAGTAGGAAATTGGCTCACTTAAAGGTTTTATTTTATTTATGCATTTATTTGCTTTACATTTTAAATGTTTCCCCATTCACATGAGCATCTCCAATCACCAATCTGCAAACACCAGTTATAACCCCTGACTTAAAAATCACAATGCTCTTCCCACTCTGTGGAGTTTCCTCCTAGCCATCAGATCGAATCATCTCAATGGATGGCATGACACTGCTTGCTTCTCCTGGCTCTTATTTTCTGTTGCGGATTGTCTTTTTTGTCATGTTTTTGCTTGTGTCCAATTTTTGCCGTTTGCTTTCTACTTTAGTTCCGACTTTCACTTCCCTTGTCTTTCCAGATGCCCTGTGTGCCCCGTTGGTCAGACCCTGTTTGTGGTCCGTTTTGGATTTGGACTGTGATCTGGACTCTCATGATGAGGGACTCTACCTTTGAAAGACAATCAGGGAGTTTTGCTGTGTTACTCAATCTTGTGAGTCTTGTGTTTTTGCATTATTTGTTTGGTTTGGTCACTTCTGAGTTTGGGTCAAGCTCCAGAAGAATGGTCACACACAACGTGCGAGTCAAATCACTTTAAATAATCAAATGTCTTGTCACAATGGTACCAAAAGTAATGTTTACCAATGCTTTGAATGTTCTCTCATTTATCCGTCGGCACTGCTGTAGCTGGCAGCGCATGTTTCACAAGCTCCTAAAAGGCATTGTCATCTGTTGTACGATGGAGTTTGTCGTTGTTTCTAACACGACTTATTTGTATAATAATGGGCAATAATGTTGCGTTGAAATAAATAAATAAATATATGAGCATCAGAATGTCTGTCTTTCCCTCTAAAGTGAAGCATCATCGTGTGAAAACATACTCTGTGGGAGCATTGTTCTAAAGAGGCAAAGATTCCGACAGTGCGAGCGCAGATAAAATGGGTTGTGTTTTGTCGCGCGCTTAAATCTGGAAATGAACTGCATGATCCAATTCCTGAACTGGTCACATGGCACGGTCGGTTGCGAGATTTAAAATGTCAACAGCTACGTCATGGGAACATGCCTTGGTGCACAGTTCACAAAATTACAGCCAGATTACTCGCTTCACGCATCAAGTCTTCGAGCCAGAGGACACATCACTGGGAATCTTAAAGCCCGAGTTTTGGATTTGTTGTGGCTGATATGCCGCCTGTGGTCTGTTGGGCTCTATGTGCTTTGCAGACCGTGTGGGAACACATATTAAAGCACTAGTTCCACATGTAGGCACTTTACTGAAACAGTCTGGTTCAAGTATGCGTACATTTACACCCCGAACATTTTAATATTTACAAAAATAACAGGTTGGGAGTGTATACAAAGCAATGCTTGTAGTCGTGGCCAACTCCCCCCTCCTCCAGCACATGATGGAAAGCCATGATTGATCGTAGTGAGATAGAGGATGATCGAGTAAGATGACCATATTGAGAGCAACTTTGTCTCTTCACTGCGAGGCTCAAAATCCTATGTTCAATGACCAAATGATTCTTCCATCAAATATGACTCCCTCATCTTCAACAGAGATAAAAAGACAAGAAACTTGGCAAGACAGTGTTAGCCTCTCACTCGCATTCACTGAGTGTTGTCTTTGAAACCCCAAACTATTATCCCACTTATTGCTACTATTCTATCACTACATTTAATGTTAAATAACCCAAGGGTAGAGAAATCACAAAGCAGCGGATGACAGTAGCGCTTCAGAGCTTCTATAACAAACGGACAGTCCAAATACAACTCACATCACTTTCTAACCACCCGCGCCATCTAGTGGCCAATGAAAATTAGGACACTGTTTCATGAAACTTCTTCAACCCATCACTTGTGAATGTAAAATAAAGCCAAGGTCAAAAAATAGTGACCCACAACACTGCAGAATGAGGAAGACCATTTTCTTTCAGAGCAGGTCACCATCACATAGACATGGGTTTGCGCAAAAACCCTTGACTAAAACTTTCTGAAGATGAGACGAAATATACAACAAAACTGATGAAAACAAATTTTACCTTACCTTAATACCTTCAAGTAAATTATTTTTAAAAAATCTAAAAGGTTTTATTTGTAAATTAAAAAAAAAATCACATGCAACAAATAAAAAAGAAAAAAACTGATCTGTACAAGGTTATTATGAAACGATTTTTTTCTGTTTGTTTTTTCATTTAGACTGTTGTCTATCGCTGTTTACTTTTCCAAAGGGATTAATATGTAATTCTGGTTCAGCCTTCATTATGCTTTCTATATCCTTCACCTTACTTCTATTCTCATTTTAATTTCTAGTATCAGTATCGCATACATTATATTCTCAAGACTAGTTAATGGAGTATCACTGCGAGCTCATTGCGTGTAGCATCTGGAAAACTATTCAAAAATAGCCATCCGCCATGGTAAAGGCAGTGGTCAGTTCTCAAGGGAAACAGTTGGCTCAGGATTTGACCACTATTCCTCAACTTTTGCAAAGACATTTCAAAACTACAATACATCTGACTCTGTTGTTGAGAACAGTCACTGTCTCACAAACCCTACTGTTCCTTCCAGAATCTCACACTCACAGTGTTGATGATACAGTTGAAGCCAGTGTTTATTTTGTTATGTACATTTAATGCAATTTATATTTCACCTTCTTAAGGTTTAAACAGCAAAATGAAAACCAGGCTGAAAATAAGATGCAATGTTAAGACAGAGTAGCTGCAAGAATGTAAGAGATGCCAATGAATGCATTTGTATAGAAGACTGTGAGGCTTCAGTGAGTGATAGAATCCAGGAGAGGAAGTGAGAGATGGTGCCCCCAGAAATATGCACAGGAGTGCATTTATTGACAATACACAAGTAAACCATACAAGTGGGAGACACATCATTCTACACAAAAAAAAAAAAAAAAAAGGTGATTTTCAGCAGACTGAATGATTTCCCTTAGAGCCCAGAAAGAGTTCACAAGAACAGATCAGTCACAAACATCAGTCAGCGACAAAAATATTTAAAAAATGCGTGTCGAGGAGGACCGGAAAGATTGGCAGAGTGACTGCACACCTGCAGCACGGACCGACACAGACATAACACATATTTTATAGTATATATGCACATAGTATATATACACTTTACTTATAACTTTCCCAACAACTGCACTATTACAACTCATTTAATTCTTTTTTTATTCATATTTTTCTTATAATTACCATCAAAGTCACAATTTCTATATTCAAGTGTAATATGTCAGTAATTATTCAGTAATTTATAAAATCTTATTTACATTGTGTTTTCTGCTGAGCGTTCTCTCACATAATGCTGGATGTAATGTATAAATAATGACTGTTCCGCTCATTTAGTCGTGATGTTTCATTCAGAGTGCATTTTGTGCCCCAAAGTCATTTGACACTAGGGAAGATTGAGATGTGTTGACTTGAGTGCAAAAACTGAGGCGTGTAACATGAAAGGACAACCATAATCCATATAATTTATTTCAACATTCAGTACAGCTTCGTTTCAATAACTTGGGGCACATTCTTGGCATCTCATTCGAAAGTGAAACTTCGACTGTGTAACTTCTCCACGACACTGCTAGGTTTTGTTTTTGAGAAGCCTGTGCACTCTCAACAACCTTCGGTTATATTGAGCAGAACAGAGTAACGCGTCTCTGTGGACCATTTTCAGCACTTTAATTTTACTGACTTGATGTTTTTAATTTTGCTGTTGCTCGCCGAGTGATAGCAAGAAGCAGAAGAAGTCAGTGCCACAAGCTAAATTTAGGTTACATTTTAATCTTTTTTTTTTCTCTCTCTCTCTCTCTCCCTGTCACGTCCTCTGGCTGATATTGCCTAAAGGACATATTCGAGGATTGTGTGAAATGTTAACGCATCACATTAATATCAGGAGCTTTGTTCATTTTAAAGTCAAATCTGAGGTCACCTCCGACAATTTGAGTGTGTTGCACTTTTTAGAACTTCTGGAGAAGCATATCAGAGTTCAAGCATGGACTACACAGCGATGCCAAACCATGAATTGACCTAGAAATTGACTCATTTTGCACTCTTATCCTCTAATAAAATCCATTATGATTTTTTTTTTTTTTCACATAAGTTTTTAGTTGTGACCCTATCGCCATGCTCTAACCGCTATATCCCAGTGTTTGTGTGCTCAATAGAGTCACAGAGTACTCGTCTGTTTTTGTTATTTTCTTTACAATCGGCTGGAGCGATGGGCACTACTAACCCTAGTGATGTGGAAATGAGGTGTCATGAAACAATCGGTTGGTTGTTCGAAGCCAAACATGCAGCAGACTGTCACATCTAGTGGTCTCTCAAATTGTTAACACTGTTTCAGCAAACCTCATCAAGCCATCATCATTGTCTAATGCATAACTTCCACCACCGTTATGGCATTATATTGGAGAACATTACTGGAGATTTTTGCAATTTCAAAGAATCCAGCTGCATCACTACTGTGGTATATCTGCACAAGTGAACAGGAAAAAGACAAATAAAACATAGTTAAAATGTGATTCTTGAATTTCACAAGGTGTCACTGAGAATAGGAATCCAAAACTGACAACCTGGTTATATTGCTTATACACCGGCAGGGAATCGATGGTAGGGCACAGTATTACTGGAACAAATCACGGGCCAGTTTCAGGACTTTCTTTTTTCTTCTTTTTTTTATATACATTCCAGCACAAAAGCAAGGGGAAACCTAAAATAACATCCCATATGTGAGTGATAAAATATTCTTAGTAATGCTTGTAAATCCTTTGTTCTGTACAAAGTTGCCGGTGCTGACAACAAAATCTTGCAAAAATGATCAATGGTAATGAAATGTATTTAACAATGGAGCTCTGTTGTTGGAGTCACATTCAAAAATGAAAAGGAAAAACCATCTCCAGACTGACCCTACTTTGATGAACTAGACCAACTCCTGGTCAGTCTTTGGTGTAACGTGCCATGGTGGATGTAGTCCGTGCTCAATTGGATGTAGTTGCAGGAACTGCTGACACACTCTAGTCACATGAAGTTGTCATACATTAGGAGGAACCAACTGCACCGGCATACGGTCTTACAAGGGCACTGAGAATCTCATCTTGGTTCCTAATAAGTCAGGCTACCTCTGGCGAGCAAATGGTGCACTGTGCAGTGGCAAAGAAATGCCACCCCAAACCACTACTGACCCACTGCTGGAGGAAGCTGCAGGCAGCAGAGAGTTCTCCACAGTGTCTTCAGACTCTGTCACGTCTGTCACATGTGTTCAAGTGTGAACCTGCTTTCATCTGTGAAGAGTACATGCCAGTGCCGAATTTGCTGGTTCTGCGCAGTGTTGGGCTGTAAGCACAAACTCCACCTGTGGATGTCTGACCTTCATGGAGTCTGTTTCTGAACGTTTGAGCAGACGCTTGGACATTAGATGCCTGCTGGGGGTCATTTTGCAGGGCTCTGGCAGTGCTTCTCCTGCTCCTCCTTACACAAATGTGGAGGAAGCGCTCCTGCTGCTGGGTTGTTGCCCTCCTAGGGCCTCCTCCACATCTCCTGATCTACTGGCCTGTCTCCTGCTAGCGCCTCCATGCTTTGAGCACTTCGCTGACAAACACCGCAAACCTTGCATTGACCTTGCACCACTGCTGGCATTCATGATCATGGATGAGCTGCAGTACCTGAGCCACTTGTGTGGGCTGTAGCCTCCGTCTCATGCTACCACTACAGTGAAAGCACCGCCGGCATTCAAAAGTGACCAAAACATCATCCAGAAAGCATCGGAACTGAGAAGTGCTGTGTGGTCACCACCTGCAGAACCACTCCCTTGCCTATGATTTCCACATACTGTCGATGTGTGCACCAAGTGGGAATGATGGTAGAACTGTGCTTCTCCCAAAGTTGTGTTACCATCATTTTTTCGGCATTGGTCTGTGCATTTACATCAGGAAGGTCAGGCTCTTAATCCTCCTTTAAAATGGTTGACAAGTATCCAGCCTTTCTTTTATGAAAATAACACTCCAGCAAAGCAGTGAATACAGGATACAGTCATGTTGAGTCATTTCATGTTTTCTTTGAAATACATAACATCTTTTTTCTCACATATATCACATTCCTCTGTGCAGGGATTTGATTTATCTTTGATCCGTAGTGTCTTTTAAGTCCTGCAGTAAGCCCCCCTTGTTCACTTTTCATTTAAGCCAGAACACTCCGGACCTAGACGGAGGTAAAGGAGGAGGTGCTGGGAGCCAGGGAGAAATACATTTTTAACTCAAGACAGTTCTCCTTGTCAGATTGAAGTCACACCATTCTCCTAAATATGACTGTAACATGTAATATGTATTGAGAGCTTGATTCAGAAACTTTGAACCACGTGTACTTGAGTCTCACTAAATTGCATCAAGCAACACATTTCTAAGTAATAAAGTTTGAAGTGATGGGTTGATGAGGTTCCATGAAACAGTGTCCTTCTTTTCATAGGCCACTAGATGGCGTTCTTGGCTTAGAAATGATGAGGTTTGAATGAACTTGTTGTTCAAAGCCAAACATTGCCTCATCACAACCATGTATACTCAAGGCTAATCTGCTATTTCAGATAAATGAATTAATTTACATTTTTAATGACCAGATGGACTTTTGTCAGTCAACAAAACGGATGTGGTGAATGAAGCAACCAGAACAATAACAATTATGAGCCATTTGTTGAACACATGCGCCGCAAACATTAATTAATTTGACTTAGCAAATGGATTCCTATAACAGCACAATAAACCTGTGCAGAAAATAAAGCGAGTCCGTTCACCCTGTTGTGTAAATGTGGACTGTTTTTCTGATCTGTTTTTTCCTTCAACATTTCCTCACAGAAGAGAGATATTAAAGTTCCATCATCCGACATGAAAAAAAATAAAATAAAATGATGCTCTTCTCATTTCACAGTTGGAGTTGGTGTTTTCAGAACATGAGACATGGAAAGACTAGTTTCCTGATGATCACACATCACAGCAATCCATTATTGCTTTTTAGATATCATTCAACAAATAAAAAAAGCTTAGAGACACAAATAAACGTTGACATTTGGATTACCTTTGCGAACCTATGACATCTGAGCCATGAGCCATATGACAGCAGTTCTCTGCAGAGAGGGTCAATTGTCAATTGAAGAAGCCGATTTGGTGGATTTAGATGTGGAAGTCTTCCGAAAGGAGGGCACACACATTAGGATTTTCAAAAAACGTCTGCCATTAATCATTACACAAGTTAAACAAGCTGGGGATATGACAACAGGTTAAAAAAATAAAATAAAATAAAAAATTGGGTGCACTGGATAACGGTGGTTTTGTCCCAAATCCCCAAAGAAACATGATCATAACTAAATGACAACATGACATCTGCAACTTGTGAAACTAAAAATCGCGAGGTGGCGTGAGATTTATTAATAATCGTTGTGAACTAGCCTTGTTATTACCATCAATTCAATAAATCTTGCATTCTTGTTTCAATGTCAGTTGCTACTTGATTGATTCCGTTCTGCTCCATGTCAAAGGTCAGATCAGGAATGATCTGCTCTCCCCACACATAAAGATTTTTGGTTGGAAATGCTGATCATTCACATTCACGTTGTTGGGCCCGTCTGTTTTCAGAGCCTATTATTGGGTCGAATTTACTCTTAACACACCGCAGACATCAGGATTCTCTCATCGGATAAACAATCAATTTGCATCATGTATGTGGCCCCCTGCAGATTTACAGGACTGAACGTCTGTGGCCTGCAACCTACCTATTCTGAACATTTATTAACACTGAGAGTCTTGGTTTCAGTATTTCAGGTTGTTATTTCACACTACAAGTGTGAACCATACATGAAGCATTTGGGTGTACTTGCCAACAAAGCTGGGTGCGCACCAAAAATGTGTGGTGCACAAGGGGGAGCATGAATCCATTTTTTTTCAACCCCTGAAAATAGGCAATAGAAAGGAATGGGAGTATTTGCCTGTATGGATGTGATTTCTCCATAAAAGAATCCCTTGCTTGTGAAGCCCCAGGGAAGCATGAACTAGGCCTTTGCCTCAAAACAAAGCCATATTGCTTCCCCCGGCTTATGTAACATGGAGCAGCCTTCATAATGGAACGTTTATCAGGTCATACGGAAACTGTCTGATATCAAGAATCAGCCTCAAAGTGACGTCTGATCTTTAAAGCTTGAAGAGTATGAGACAAGCAGAATTTGCAGTTATCAAAACAGCGTCGTGCCTCGCTTATCACAGCAGTTCCTCATGAGTGTGCACTAACCTCTGAAAGTGCAGCTCCACTTCATCATCTGGAAATGTGTTATCTGTGCAAGGAATAACAGCATTCAGGACTTTAAAGTTCATCTCATTTCCTGCTGTTGAGTCTGGACTAATGGTTGAGTGGCCTTCAGTCAAGTACATCCCCCATATATATATATATATATATATATATATATATATATATATATAAAGACTATGGTGCATTACAAATGAAATTCACTTTTGCCATAAATATGCTCATGATTTCTGGTTATGTTAGGCCAGCAGCGAAGGCCTAGCAGGCCAAGGCGGCCGCCACTAGTGCTATGTGTATCAAGTCAAGTGTCATTGCAATTCTGATGAAATGTCAACGGCACCACATTATGTTAAAAACATGATTCAGTCAGTGTTTTCTAATCATCTCATGAGGGAGTGCCTTGTGTGACAAAGTTGTAGACCTCGACTGAAGATCAGAATCAGGAAAAAACAAAAAACAAAAAAAAAAACGGAAAACTCTATTAATCCCAAGGGAAATTGTGTCATCATGGCTTGATCAACATAATTTTGTATCAGCCTAATTATATATAAGTGAAGACAAAATGAAGAGGTTCACTTCCGTCCAACCGTGCGCAGTTGCACCAGACAGAAAGGTGTAATGTGTGCCCTCGCTCGGGTGCACTGCATGACATCATTCCAATTACTACAGTCAATTAGGCCTGATTCAAAGAAAGCCCAACGGTCACGCAGACCATTGCAGAGCTCTCACTCGAGTGGCAACACATGTGAAGGTATCAGGTATCATTTTTCCTCTCACAATATTTCATCCAAGTTGTCTGACTTCACTTCACGACTGTCTGCATGTAGATGAGCACTTTTATCCTGCAACAAAGCCACAATCTTAGATTATAATTTATAATTTTTTTCTTATTATTATACTTTTTTTTCCCCAAGTTTGAGTGCTCATAATTCCTTAATTCTTCTGTTCAAGCCTGTGTGAGCACGAGTCAGATTCACATTACACATAACATTCTTTGGAAGTGCGATCAATGCGTCCCACGCACCCATGACAAAGGTGTCATGACTGCCAAGCTAAGGTGACCCAAGAGCAGAGGACTTTGAACTCAGGACTCGGACAAGCGAGGTTAACAGTTAATCACAAGATTTATTACAATAAACACAAAATAATACTGACAGAAATCTAAATGGAGGGGATAAACCTGGGACAAAGCAGGTGTAAGAAATACAAGCCTGAAAACGGGGACAACTAAGAAACACTCACATGGCTAATGCAAAACTAAAGATGCTTGGTAGAGGTGAAAACAAACACTAACTGAGGAAATAACTAGCACACAGGCTGAACTAAAACTAACACAAACAATCGAGGAAGCTAATGCGAAGCTAATGACAGGGAGCAAGCGATAGGAGAGCTAGATAGAGCGAGAAGAGAGACAAAGGTGACTGAACGAGGAGATGAACGCGGCGCAAAAAAGAGAGATAAACAGGGTCACAAGCCAACAGAGCAATCGAGAGAGAACGCACCATGAGAACATAAGACGATCATCTGGCAGCACATGCTGGTTTTCCAGGTGTACAAAATCTCTGCAGAGGCAATCAGTGGAATAAGGACCAGCTGCACTGCCATGAAGCTGGCGGGGGTGAGAGAGCAAACAGGAAAACAAGGAACCGGAACACAGGAAGTGACAAACTAAAAGCACGAACCATGACAAAAGATCTGAAAGAGACTTCTGGTGGCCCATCATGGGAGGCTGTGAAAATACAATTTTTCCTTTTTTTTTTTTTTTTTTACTTATTTTAATAAGAGTGGATCAATGGAAAGTTGTATTTCTGGTTGCCGCACAGTCTGGTCTGAGCAGCTGCAGCAACAGCTGGTTGCAAAAAGATTAAAAGCAGTTGTCAATTGAAGTCCCAAGAGACAAATCACAGTTGTGATAATGAATCAAAAATGGTTTGTTGTGCATGAGCGTGTGAGTGTGTGTATGTTTGTAAGTCATTCGTCATCCCTCTAGTATTTGAGAATCAAACTGTGATGAGTTTTAAGAATCGACGACCTGACGTCCTCATCTGCGGTAATGTGCTACATTTGAACTGTCACTCTTCAGTTTTTAATCTGTCGATGCTGAAATAAATGAATGATGCACACCTTCGCAGTGCACCTAGTTTTCAATAGAAATGTGTGTTTTTAAAAAGGTCGCGGTCACCGCAACAACTGCTTACACTGGTGCTGATGAAAGGCAACACTTCAGCCAAATGACAACAGTCCGTGAGATGGACAGATTTATCGGAGTCAAGCCGAATGTCCAACATGGTGCTGGTGTTTTAGAACAAGGACACACATCTCATCCGCACCAGATAAATGTGTTGTCACTGTACCGTACCTGACACTGTCTGCTTGTGTTCATCTTAGTTAATGCGTCCCCATTTACATTATCGCATGTCACTCCAGAATCACTTTCATTTGCCTTTGCCAACTCAATAAACCTCAAATTTCCCAAACGGCCTCTCTGTCAGTGCCCTTCGCACTTCTTAACTGCCAATTGACAATAACAATCAGTGGAGTGATGTCTGTGTCTGCTCAGTAGCTCCGGCAGCAAATTACTTTTTAATGTTTGGCAGGTAAGCTGACCAAAGAGTGGATTGTTGTCCATAAGCGGCGTGAGGCCATTTAAGTGGGTGTTTTACACGGTTCAGAAAAGACTCCCACTGCCAACATCACACAGGAGATCATGCAAGGAGGAAGTGAGTGAATGGGACCCCAAAGTTCTGATCTGGTCTGTATGTACTTGGTCTATATTCACATGCCATATGTTCTTGGATACAGTATGTTGAGTAAACTCCAGCTTCTGTTTATATCTTAATGCATTTGTTATCTTTTAGTTAAACACAAATACATTCTTCACTGGTTCTTCACACCAAGACATCAGCTGGGCTGAACTGATGTTCCTTTAGAATAGTGTCCGCTTCAGTAGTTGGCTTGGCTGTATTGTCTGTATGAGGAACAGGGTGTCATTCTGAGAATCACAAATCTGTCTAGTACAGTAGATACCCTGTGACTTAAGACGCCAGACTGGAAATGACTGAATCACTGAATCACACACAGTTTTAGCTGTGTAGAAAGTAAATTCAAAGATCACATACAAAGTTGCATACAACATCATAGACACTAGAAAATTGTGATGGGCAGAAACTGCACTACAGATCATAAACACTCGAAATACTTAGTAATAAGGGGTGCAACAAACTTAAAAAAAAAAAAAGAAAGAAAAGGTTACATTGTTGGATTGGCTTATCAAGACAAATACAGCAAATATAACTTTGTCCAGAAACACAATTGCCCATTAAATAAAACTCATGTTCCATGAAAACAACCTGAAGTTCAAACAACTTATTCATGATCTTCCTCTCAGCCTCAGCTTCCGTTGGTACCTGCCAGATTTCTGCATGTGTGACGCCCATGGAGGAGGCGTGTCCCACAGCACTGCGCTCTACTGAGATGAGCACCCATAGTTGAATAGCATTCCGTTGCCTTGGGAGTATTTAGTCCTAAGGATACACAGTATTCTTTATACATGTATCCACATACGTTCATCCATATATGTGACCGCCAATTTTCCCCAAATGCAGCCGCATGAGTTTGAATTTGAAGGATATTATGCATTTACAGATTCATTTGTGATCGGAAAAGCACCCAAAAAGCAAATACATTGACGAATTAAAATACATAAATCATTACAAAAAATGTCACAACAAATAATCAAAACAAATGTTTTGACTACATAAAAGCTTCTGTACCGGACAACTGACATGAAGCTATCTGAGCACTCAGGGATTGTGTTGTTCTTTCTCACATCTCATGTATACACAGTTTAACTCCCCATAACACTGTACAAAACACAGCCTGTGACATAAAAAAATAGAAGTAAAAAAAAAACGATTATTATTATTATTATTATCAACAACAACAATAATAATAATAATAATAATAATAATAATAATAATCATAATCATAATCATAAAACAAAGGTATGCCTGGTTGCCTACCATCATAACACTCAACCACCACCTTTGCTAACACTGCCTCGATTTTACCACATTTGGTCTTAACGTAGATTAGTTATAGCGACAGGTGTGTGAAGTCATGGATAAGTGACATTCCCCCCTCCATATAAGGAGCTACATCCCTGTGTCTCAGCACAGAATTAGACATTATTTCTTTCATCGTCTGAAGTCTCTAGCTATGGCTCTGGTAATGGAGACAGTCTGTGATGTGTGGCTGTCGCGTTCCAAAAATCAGACCAGTGTTTACCTCTGACAAATATTAAAACCACTGGAGTCAGTGCAAAGTGCTAAAAATCAAAGTGATCAACAATGCATCACGAGTTCATTGGTCTCATTCTGCAGGCGCAACTGCAGTGCACAACCATGCATACAACTCCAGGGTACCTTTCCAGGTCAAATGTCAGACATTGAGTACTTCAGCAGATGATACCACTGGGTCTACTGTGTTGGTAATGATACTATTAGTCCCTATGGACGTGAATTATTTCATAACTCTGAGCACTTTGGCTGTGCAGGGAAAAAAAATGGAATAAATAATAAATAATGGAAACACCTTAAAGCTATTTTAGCTTTATATATATATATATATATATATATATATATATATATATATATATATATATATATATATATATATATATATATATATATATATATATATATATATATTTGTTTTTTTTTATTTCTCTCTCTCTCGCTCTCTCTCTCTCTCTCTCTCTCTCTCTCTATATATATATATATATATATATATATATATATCACATCACAAAAGAATTGTGTTTGTGTTCACCAGTAGCTCTGTCTCCAAAGTAGCAGATGACGTTAGCCTTGTTCACCTTCTCTGATACACCACACCGCCCTCAGCATGCGACATGTCGCATCTGAATCCGAAGCCTCACTTGAATAATATTAATTAAACCTCTTGTACTAATTGTGTGTTACTTTTTGCTGTCAACCAATTATGTCTTACACTCTTGGGGAGACGTAAGATCCCTCGCTCATTGTGAAACTCAAGCTGTCATTGAATTTCAATGAGCACGTATTTAATTAACACACTCGGCCACTGGAGCATATCAATATTTATTTCTCTTCCAGCCAAGGCAGCCGTGTGTTTGTCCTGCCGAGTCAGCTAATGCTGAGTAAGTGTACACCGGAACAATTTATTGAAGTCCTATCGCAAATAATTATTTTATAGGCCTTTATCAACCTGACAACTGGGCGCTTCGCAATTTGAATAGCTTGAGTGACTAATATTTGAACAAGCCAGTCATAACAGTTTGTGGTTCTATCGTCCGTTTCAATTGTGGGGCAGGTAGTTTTCTGAGATCAAGCGCTGGCTTTAACAACACCACAACAGAAATCATCCATCATCAGGATTTACCCGCACAACACTAATATGTAGCAGGCAGCCCAATGCCATAACTCCACCAGGGACGAACGTGTTTCAGAAGTGTATGACGTGAGTGTCGGCGTGTGTGCACACACATATTCAGCTGCAAGATGCATGAGGCTGGCATGGCATAATGGTGACAGAGTGAGCGAAGCCCAAACCATAGCAGCCTTCAGCTGACCGAACACCGCCCCCTCGTACTCACATACGCATGCACTTCTTGCAGGATCAGCTGAAAAACTGCACAAAGCAGCAGCAATTGATTCATCCATGATATCGGGAAAAGGAGAGGTCTATCTCTGTACAGCAAACTTTCCCCTCCCTTCATTCCATTCCCGCTTCTACCTGCTCTCACTGAGTGCTGTCACACGTAATGAGGCCTGAGCAGGAGATGTAGCAAACCCAGAAACCACGACAGTCACCGCAGCACAAACAACATCCGCTGAGACCCAGCAGACCACAGCGGAAATGGTACATATTTTAGCATAATACGCTGCCATTTTTCTGCATAGTCCCCTGCGCTTCTCCCAGCAAAAGAGCGGTGTATTATACAATGATTTGTCTACCGATCCAGTGCTCCTGTTAGGTTTGCGAGGTCACAAATTCAAATGATGTGTCCCCACTAATTATTACTCATGGGGAAAATATATTGTACGAGGATTGTTTCTCTACATAAAAATCAGGATGCAGTTTACGATCTTGCATGTACAGAGACACTCTCACACAGGGCTTTGCTTCTGTAGTGTGACTTCAGGTGTTTTCTCCAGAGCAGTCTTTTATTGGGGTTTTATTGTGGGCTGATGAACAGGAATCAGACTCAAACAAGATGCGATTGGCTGTCATAAAGTCAATGTTAGGCTTCAGTCAGCTGTTTAATAATTTCCATCTTTTTAATTTCACATTTAACCAGCTCAGTTGGTAGAAATTCCGTTTTGCAAGGCTATCAACTGGTGCCAACTCAAAGGTGCGCAAACAGATAAGTGCAGTCTTGCCAGTGTCAGACTCTGTTACTCCCTGGAAATAAACACCTCCACTTTAGGCTCTCTGGAAAATTTTGATTTTTCATTTCTTTTTTTCTCTTGTGCTTTCAAATGAGAGTTTTAAGAAGAACTTTTTTGGCTGCGTTACCACTTATTTGTTAGCTAGATGACTGTCACGTATAGTGAAATGAGAAAGGCTGGTCTTTATGGATGGTATTTGTTTTATCGTTGACAGCGTTTTCGATGACGTTTCGATGAAAAGCCACTCAGCAGGTATGTGTGGCTGGATTGGAACAGGGACACAACATGAAATGACCCCTTTAAATGTGACACCTCCATCGTCCTCCGTCACTGGTCCAACGTCTCCCTTCACCAGGAGGCTTCACATGCATTTTTGAGTGCTCCCTTTTAATGAAATGGTGTCAGCTAGAGATGTGGGACCCTGTGAGTGAAGTAATTACCAGGAGCATGTGATTAGAATGTCATTTGGCTGACAAGGCCTAATGAGAGACGCCTCATCCCGTCATCCTTCCTCCAAAGACAGGCCATAATGGGCATCGGACCGGAATCACATCGGTGAACTTTGGTGACATTGTTACTCGAGAATGAGACGGTCATTTGTGTCAGTCCGGTCGTGTTAACTTTTTACAAACCTAACACATTGCTCCAGCCCTCGGTCGTAAGAATGGCTGGTCTGTCTCTTGACCTTCAACGCACGTGTCAGCTTCGCTTCAATGAACAATGAAGCTGGAGCTCAAAATGGCTGTCACCCAAGACCCTTCATGTTTGGCACTCGCACCTTTGTTCCTTTAGCCATCCATATAGCTCAGCCACAGAAAGATGTGTCTGGTTATACATGTTTTAGCATCATGGGTGTCAACTTTGTTGTGCTTCCACCAATGTTGTTTAGCATTTAGAGACACTTGCCACATGTCATTAATGCTTCTGTCAACAAAGTGCCTACCATGACAGTCACAACAGGACAGCCAGAGCAGCTCCCAGCGCCAAACCATGCTGTGAATCTGCCCCCGGAGCGCCATGCTGGGGTGCCAAGATGCGTGCAGTCTATCTTTGTCTGCAGTCATCTTAGAAGCCGTGTCAAACCAGTGTAGAGTGGGTCATTCTGGCAGGCAGTCATTGGATGAAAAGCAAAGTCATCTTCAAAGTTGGTTCATTGTTGCCTTTCAATGCCCTTCCTAGCCCACCTATCATACACTGTTACTCTCCCTGTGTGACTCGGAGAATTGAGCTGGTGATACAGGGTTCGATGGAATCCAGGGGTCAGACATTCACGGAGAAGAGAGTTGTACATTGGATTGTTTTATTCTCGTGCGTGCAGGAAGCATGGACGAGGTGGAATATTACCTATTCGCTGGTCACATATCCTCTTCATGCCAACCTTTCGCACCTCTCCATCAAAAAAGAAAGTCTAAAAAGTCGAGTATTATTGAATGTTGAGTCACTTTGCACACAACAACAACAAAAAAAAGTGCGATAATAAGTTTGTTTTACAAGGTTATTGCGCAGGCGTGTCATATAATATGCAAGACTCATTGCGACAGTTTGACCTTGAGTCCAACTTTTACTGATGTTATCGGAACGTCTTCACTCTAAAGGTGAAATATCACTTTGTTAACTTGGTTGTTTACCACAGTCTTTCATTCCTAGCCGTTTGCTTCAACCTGTATCATATTTTGCTATTGTGAAATCAATTTATATATGCAAATGACCAAAAGAGAATTTGATAAGCTACCCTCGATTCAAGGTGACAATAAAAAGATGACAGCAAAGGCAATTCAAACTCAAGCTTCTTTGTGAAAATTTCAAACCCCTCATTTGGATCGTCCATCCTGTGGCTCAGCGAATAATGTGACATCAATAACTAGTCTGCACGATGCATGACATTCTTTATACTGTTCAAAACGTTCCCCCTGAAAAGCACAAAGTCATTCAGCTGCGTGATGGGGCTCAACAAAGTTGGGAAAGAAGTATCATGGGAAATTAAAAAACAACAACTCAACAAAATCGGGAAGACAATGTGCTAAGCTTTGCCCTTGCTGCGTTTTAAAGACAAGGACGGATTAGAGTTCGCAGAGGGAGCTTTCTTTCGGGCCAATAGTGTGTGAACATCTTACTTCATGATTTAAAACCACTGAAAAGAAACCACACCAACATAATGTAACTTTGCACTTAGATGCAACAATGTGCATGTCAACCTGTATCAGTGGAAGTCATTGCTATGTCAGGGTTGTGGCATCGTATTGTCATCCACAGCGTACTGCCAAAGAAGCCCCTTACAAATTAGACACGTAAATTCATGAATGAAGATCGTCAAAAACCTTTAAATTCCGCTGAAAAACTGTCATACTTTATTCCAAGTTTGGTCTCAAATCGTCTCTGTATTTCACTCACCTTCACTCATTCAACCCCAAAGACACAGTTTGAAGCTTCTTTTTACCAGTGAAATGTGGACACACAATACAATGCGTTGACTCACTCATTCTAAATGTTATCCATGACTTTACAGAAACTTTAACAGACAGACTTTACAGCAAGGGTATGAGGCTTAGTAATGCACCACACAATAGTGAGTACAACTTATGGGTGTCTGGACCCCTATTGTGTGGTGGGCTGACAATGACTATTTAAACTATTCAAGTCAGGACACTTCATGAAAGCGCATCTGTCATCACAACATTCTACCTCTCTCCATGTGTCCAACCCGTCTCCCAAACTTTTACGACCAACCTTCACCACATAAGCTGTCCCTCTGATTTAGATCTTCACTACCATTGAAAACCTGAGCGTCTTCAACTCTGACTCTTCTGCCTCTTGTCATTGTGTGAAAGCTGCTGTCTCTAAACCATACATCACGGTTTCATTGCCAGTCCACTCTGGCTTATAGGCTTGTGCTCACATGATACATTAAATAGTTTTAAAAAAACATATACGCAGAAAAACATGTTTTTTCAACAAGGTGAGACAAGAAGCAGCAGAGTATCCAGATCAACAGAATTACATTCACAATACCTGCAAATGGTGAAGTGCTGCCATCGGCCATACAGCAGCAGTCAAGGTGAAGGGCCGATCTGGTTAAAGGACACTCACTGTCTGTGTAGGATGAACATGAATACCTTACTGTATAGTAACACCTACAAACAACACGAGTGCAGTTGCTAATGAATTTATGCGAGTGATAATTTGATCAGAGAATTTGTTTTCAAGTGTGCAGTCTGTATACAACATTAAGTGGAACAAGCAGCACAAACCTTGGAGGTGAAAATCTCACCATGTTTGCATATGTTGTACATTAATATGCCACCACACACATATCTAGTTGGCTCACATAAAAAAAGGAACCATCACATTATGCTGAGAAACAGTGTACAATCAGATCAATACAATTACTACAGTACTGCTACTATCAGAAAAGTAAAGTATGACAAAGCAAAGTTAAAAACTCACATTAGAAGTGCAAGTTACAAATATCTAAGTGACATATTCGGTCTTTGATCAATAAATAAATAAATAAATTCGATATATTTGTGCAGAGTTGTGTTTTAGGAGTAGAGAACAAGTGACGCTGGAAACCGAAAACACCAATAATACAACAGGAGAGCACAGCAACAGTGCGCACGACAATTTGGAGTCAGACTTGCAGAACGGCTGCGCACCACACGGCACAACAATTAATTACAGCCAGTGTGGTACGATGTGTGAATGAAATAAATTTGCCATTAAATTATCTTGGGAGATGTCAAGTGATTATCAGCGGGCCAGTCACAAACTTGATGCCCTGAATAATTATAAGAACAGAGTCAGGATTTTTACGAAGAAGAGCGTTAATGAGCAGAAGCAGGGAGAGCCACTTTCATTGTTGGTTCTTGCACAGCAAAGAGGGACATTAGTGTCAAATGAGATCAAGCAAGCGTCGGTAACCTTGAGCCAAGGAGTGCCGAATGACAAGGTTGATAAAGTATGTTGTGGGTTTTTGCCCTTCCCTTCCATCCAAAACCAGTTTGAGTTTGAAAAATGCCATGACCCATGACTGCTCATTGACAGTCTTGAGCTATTGTGCTGTGTGTCCTGAAAACCACTTTTCATTAGTTTCTTTAATAATGTTTTATTCTATGAGACAAAAAACACACATTTTCAGGTTGTCAAATCTGTTCCTCTCCATTGCAGCCATGCAAGGAGATGTTTGTGGTTCCTCCAGCATACAGAACCCCACGGAGGCCAGTCTCCCTCGGGAGCCATCTAAGTAGCGTGTTGAGACGCGATGCACTTGAATTTATCTCAGGGGAACTGGGGGCTGCAGTCTAGAAGACCAGCCACGCCGTCAGTTTTCCGATGAGCTGTGCAAGATATGCAAGAGCTGTACAAGACATGTAAATTGATTTACTCACGGCGAGCATGTGATCTATTTATAACACGTGCCGACACCAGAGAGGACGGGTTATCATGTATCATGATGGTGCGACACAATTTACTGGAGCTTACCGTGTTATCTCGGGCCTACCTTGTTCTGCAATTCCATAGAATAGCACTCTGAAGCCAGAGACATTTATATCCTGTTTGTTTGTCAGCATGTATATTAAGGCGGACACACTAAGACCTGGCTCCACTGGCAATGTCAGAGCTGGATATAAGAGTCTTGTCAGCATGGGAATCCATCAAATACATCCGGTTGTTATTCAAAGTCAGCGAGCGGCTGAGATGCTGCGACTGTGCAATCTGGTGAAAAGGTAAATAATCCAAGAGCGGCCACTGCATAGGCAAGTGTGTGGGGGAAATGCCTTTATTATATTGTGGCCGGGTTTGTCTTTGATGTGTGTTGTGTATTTTTAATGTCTTTGGTATATGTGTTTATTGTCAATGACTGGTGTGACATGGTGAATATCCCCACCGTGGGACTGATAAAGGACATCTGATCTACTCATCTCAACTTGTGGCCCGCAGGCAAAGCTGCAGCTCCATGGCCTGCAACTGGGTGTAAACACAACTATAGCATGATTGCAGGCCCATCAGGGAAGATCCTTTCTGACCAATATGTTGTTAGAAAACACTGAATAGGGATGTTCTTCAAGTGAATTTGCTGATCCATTTGGATGACTGCGTTATGTTCAAGACCCGAGGCAGGACCCAAGTGCAGTAATGCAAGAGTCACAGGAGGCAGGCAACGAGTCAAATACAATGATTTAATGAATACTACAAAATCTACAACAAAAGGCGTCACCGAACCAGAAGAAGAAAACGGAAAATAAATCCAAAGCATCACAGAACCGGGAAGGGTCCACAAAGGAATTAGTCCAAACAAAAAGCGCCACCGAACCGGGAGAAAGAATGCGTGCAGAATCTATAACAAGAGAACACACACACAATGAGCAATAAAACACAAAATAAACTGTCGAGGTTGCCAAACGAACGCGCAAGTAGAAAGTAACAAACAGAGAGAAAACCAAGAAGCCACGTGGAGCAGGGAGACAAAGGGAAATCAAAATAGAAAAATTCAGAGCACCAGGGTTTAGAAAAACGTGAACATAAGATCATTTCAATGATGGATAAATGTACGACAGGCAGAGAGAATCGATCTGGCACACGGTGCTGGAGTCCAGGTGTTGGTAAGCTCAGGTGATTAGGAGATGATCCAGACGTGTGCCACAAAACAGGAAGGAAGGAGGGAGAAACAGAAACACGAGTCAAGGGAACAAAATAAAAGCAGATCATGACTGACTGCAATTGAATTTTCAATTTTGTCCAGCCACATTTACTGTGTAGAACTGTGTGAAAAGGCTGGTCGGGTCTTAGTTAGAGAGCAAGATCTGTTATTCTCATTGCAAAACCACCAAATCATGACCACTATGATATGATATTACTATGATATGATTTTGACAATATGGGTAGATGACTTCAGTGGAGAAAAAAACTCAAAAAAAGGCAAACAAACTGAAGGACAGTGCACCCTACAGCACAAGTTGGCATCGCAAAGAGAATGAGACTCGATAAAATTTTTGATAAAATAAATAAAAATAAGCATTCATGTCAAGTTTGCAATAATCCATCAGTACTGTAGTTTGTTGTTGTGTTTACATTGTACCTTTTTATGTCATCCACTTGAAGGCACCATGAGTGAAGTGCCCAGCCAGAAAAGGTGCTACCGCATGTAAACCAAGTGAGTCCACTGAACCTCACCCACACGTCAACATGCAATAAGGATGGCTGACTTTGAACGCAAATAGTCTTTAACTGGAATACTGGCAGGAGTAAAATATGAAAAACAAAATGATTTACTTACTGCTATAAACTAAAATAAATGAAATAAAATGGTTTCGTTACATGAAAGGATTCTCATGATGATTGGAGTCCATTCGAGCTTCCATTTCCAACAGTTCCTGCTTCTCACACTGACCTTGCCCACCCTCCTGATTCTTGTTGGATGCTAGCTCCCAAGGTTTGCCTGAAGGATGTAATTTGAAGCCCCATTACAGCCATTCCATGCGCACAGATGAGGCATTGACCAGCATCAAAGGGCTTCCATTAAGACTCAGTGAGAAATTAAAGCAAAATAAAACATCAGCCATGAATAGCAGTGCGGCTATACGGGCGTCTTTTTTTTTTTCACTGTAACGTTGTTTGGTATAATTTGTCATTCTAAAATAAACCCTCAGGTCACTTGTGTTGTAAAAACCTCAGTGCACAGTAAGTGCTATTACAGGAGCGATTCTATTGCAAGGATATAGTCATTCGCCACACTCACACACGGACAGATAGATTCACAGATATTTCAAGATCAAGACAGGAAACACTAGGATGCTATTCTCTCTTCTTTTATTGTCCTCATACGGTATTAAGGCAGCTATATTTGGACAAAAAAAAAAGCATGAAACAGGAAATGTTTGTGTTCTTGTGAACCAAGGCTTCACAGATATAGCGGAGCAAAGAGAACATAATGCCAAATGATGCTTCCCTGACACACCGTTGTCTGCTTGTCATTGATAAAAGTTGGGGCTGCAGCTCTTTAGAATGTGTTTTTCTCTCTCGATCAGGATAACTGTCTGATAGGGATTTGCCGGTTGGAATTGCATGAAAACAAATCAGGGGGCTTGGGTTGCTCATGAATTACAGCGACACATTTTTCACACTGCCTTTCCTGAGACGCCACAGATCATAGCCTAATCCCTCTGTGCTGTCTATGCAAATCACATGTTCCTGAGTTGATATGCATTCTGCTGCTCGGCTCAGGCCGGACGAGAAGCTCTCTCTCTCTCTTTTGTTTAAATCAAGTGTGACTCAAAGGACGATGCGGATTGTGCAAGGATGCGGCGTGGGAGTGAGAGATACGCTTACAAAGTCAGGTGGAAATAAAATGTACGATATGTGCAAGTTACAGTTTTCTGCGGTGTCAAAATGAGTCGATAGATAATAACCAGACATATGGTTCAACAAAATCAGTCTATTGGTGGTGTTTGTCTTGCTTTGTTTTGTTCATTTGTTTGTTCTGTTTAATGAAGTATGCAGGCAACAAAGGCACCACACTAGACTAGTCACGAGTGGCTCCTGAATGAGACCTGCTCAGTCGACAGAAAATGAAGATCTGAGTCAACCCTTTTCATAAACCAGAAGTGGAGAGACTGTTTGAAACACAGGAGAAAAGCAAAGTAAGCTGATGCGTGAATCGCAAGACACTATCTTGATGATGTCTTTCTTACCCCCCCGGACAAGTCAATGAAAGGAACCTGCCAAAATGAGAAATGAATGAAATGACTCTGCAGAATGGGGACATCAAATAAAAACTCATTCTGAGTAGATATGTACTTGAAACAAATGAAATAATCTCTCCATGCAGTCTTCACAGAATGTACGGCTGGAATTGGGTCGGAATTGTGTCGGCGATTTGACAAATGCTAACTTCATCGCAGAGCGAATATCAATGCATTGTTTGACAGGTCTCGTCATGATCATTGATCTCTGTAAGTATGAAGGTCAAATGTGAATCCCCGACAGAAGGAGTGACCTTTGAACCTCGATTAATGTCCACCTTTGAACGCCAACAGTCGGTCAACACTTGGGTGTTTGGACATGAGACCAAGTGTTCTTGGATGCTCTGAGAGTCCACTGTCCTGTGGGCTTCACCTTCAACACAGGGCTGCTCTTTCATGTAAAATTATGAATCATACCTGATCAAATGACACAACACTTTAAATGTTCTCTCATGAATCTTTCTCGTGTCCTCAAAGCTCTAGAGTTAGACTCAGTTGCATATTGTTAATGTTTGTTTACGTTTGAATGAAGAGAATTTGAGGAGGTATGTCAAAACTACAACTCCCACGCTAGACCCATTATAACTGGCATCAGCATGGCCACCATGTTTGTAGTCCTTCAAAACACATTTTCCTTTCCTTTTGTGTGCAGACTGCTGTGAAACACGAGACACGTGGTCTATACAGTTGGGCATGACTTGTTGATGGCAGAGCGGTGTTGTTATGGACGTCCTTGAAGGTGAAGACAACCTTGTAGTCCACACCCAGACCTGACAGACAGTGGAGGGGCAGTGAAGAGAAGTAATGTGGCAGTGGAAGTGGCCTGGACGACAGTGATGCTGGTGTCCATGTCCAGATCAGCTGGCAGACCAACCACACTCACACCAGGGTGGAATCCCGACGGCTGCAGTGTGATGGACAGCTGGATATAAGGTCGGCTAAACACTTCAAGAAACTGACCAATGCTATTACACTCAATAACAAATCCAGGGAAGATTGAAGTGTGAGTGAAACAAAAATACATGAGCACACGGTTGATGTACAAAACTGAAAGACAAGTGCAGTGATAACTAGTAATGAACAACTTGGTCTGTGATTTCATCACAAATGAATGAATGTTCATCTCAATCTCCTCTAACACATTGGAAATGTCTCACAGGACAAATTGACCATTGACCAAAAGACCATTACATAACATGGCTTCATTCTAGTTACATTACATACAATTCAGCCAGTGTTTCTTCGACCTTCGAAAGGAGCAGGGAGAAGAATAGTTCTCATCATTCCAGCCCCTCAATACCACAATTCTTGAATTTTCTAATGCATGGTTTTATCATAAAAGACGAAGAAAGAAAATCCCTTCTTTACAGTCTGGGATGACAAACAGCAGATCTCTCCAGAAGTCACATGCGATATCACCTCAGAGGTTTTCTTGGACCGGAGATCTGTTTCACCAACTGCTGCATCCATCTGAGAAATAAAGACAAAAAAAAGTCATCAGGATTTAATATTTAAATATGATAAACTGCTGCTATTCTTAATCATAGCTCACCACATCAACCGTCCTCACCTGGTCCAACCTGCCTGCACCTTCCTATTCACCACTTTTAATCTGTCCACCAATCTCTATGACTGCTTTCTAAAACCTTAACTTTTCACTTCTTCTGCTCCCTCACCGTCACCAGTCCTCCTGCCTCTTTCTCTCTCATGTACACACATTTATTGTTCTGCATCTACGGAGCTTCATTCCTCTCCTTTCCAGCTCGTACTTCCGCAGCTTCTCCTCTCACCACGTCATTCCCAGTGTGATCTTAGGATCCACTTGAAACCTTCCCTAACTCCTGCTGCATACCTCACCACTTTCTGTCCTCATAGTGGCCCTCGCACGCTTCTTCTCTGAGGTACTCTGGGAAGCTTCCTCTTGAACTACAAAGACCAGTGTAACTCCTGACCTTTTCAATACCTTGCCATAAACATCCACAGTGTAAACACCACAGGCCAATGTTTTAGACATGTCCTGAGGTAGTCTTGGAAGACCTGTCCCTCTCCACACAAAGTTTGCATCAGTTATAGAAAGATGCTTCAACTAGACCATGTTGTAAATAAACACACGCACGTATGCACATGCACATTAGTCTTTCTATCTTAGTGAGGACCGTCAATGACATAACGCTTTCCCCAGCCTCTAATCCTTCACTGAACCATCCAAAACAAATGGTTCACCTAAATCTCACGAAAATGGTATTATGATAACCTCGTTCTTCTAAAGTTATTTCCCTTCAAAATGAGGGTTGAAGAAGTGAGAACCGGCCTAAACTAAAAAAATAAAAAATAATAAGGACTCATAAGACTTAACTGGCACGAGACGAATCTGAAACCAGAGTTACACGACGCAAATACAAAGATCGACAACCATACTGGAGCACTAAAATCATTTATACTAACATTGGGGCAGCGCAACTTACCTGTTCAGAAGTAGGTCCGCTGGTCTGTCTGTCCCTGGGGTCCTTGAAGACGCAGCACTTCAGTAGCCGATGACAATGCCTGTTTAAAACTTAGTGCGTGCGTGCGTGCTGTAACAGGGGTCGAAGACGCTCAAATAAATAGCAGCATTATGACATTATGGCATGTGACTGAGCCGCAATTGGAGCCCCATTGATTTTTTTGTGTTCCTTGGAACGTAAAAAAAGAGGAGACCGGGTTGATTTTGCCCATTGGTGCAAAATGAACAGAATATGATGTAATTGCTCTGAAGGGGGCCCAAAATAAACAACACATTATTGTTGTTGTTGTTGATAAGGATAATAGTAGCAGTAGTAGTGGTAGTCATAGAAGCTAGAGTTAAGTTGTCAATGCAAATTTTACATAATAGGTTGTGAATGAATGAATGAGATTTGTTTTGAGGTTTTTCAGCGTTTGTGATTCAGTAATATTTGAAGAATTCATATTCAGATGTATGAGAGTCAGTTATTCATTGAGTCTGTCTCCTAATGTTGTTGATTCAATTTACAGTGACCGCTTCCAAGAGAGAACATCACACTGCCCCTTTCTTGATCAGAGGTTAGTGACCTCTGTTACTTTTTGTGTCACACAAAAAGTAAAACAGTCCTGCTGTGTAAGAACTCAAAAGCAATGACTAGATACCCATGGAAATATAGTTATAGACCCACTTCACTCATTTTAAAGTCAGAGCTACAATCATTTGCACATGCAAAAGAAGCGACCAGTTCCTGAGATCGCACTTAAATTAGTGGCAGTAATTGCTAGGCTGTCCCGCTGTGCCAAAAATGACATGAAAAAACAGAAGATAAATTGAGTCGACAATAGCAATAGCAAAGCTTTGACTCTCTTAACTACAACCATGCCTTGATTTGCACATCTTTGGCTTTTATCTGAAAAATCCTCCAGCACGTCAACTCAGATAACCCAGTCGGAAGACTTGAATATCAATTCACGTACAACGCTGGGGAGGTTTAAAAGGATAATATGAGGGAAGACACCAACAAATCAGATCTAACATCTTTTTTTTGTTCCCAAAGGGAGATAAAGTCTTGACAGAGAAAAAAAAATGTTGATGTGCGGCTCCTCTATGTAATTTAGTCTCAGATCCACCCTGTGTAAAGCCACGAGCTCCTTTCTCTTTTATTAGTGACACCAACTAAGTATGTTTTCTCTCAATTTGTAGTTCACTTGCCCAGGTGTAAATGGTAAAATGAATTTCTGTATTCATTAACAATGATAAACAGAGACTTTTTTTAATATATTTTTTCAACTTTCCATATCACTGACTGTGGTTATATACATAGTGTAGCTCGACTAAGGCAATAGCTTGATGCCAAGTCCAAGTGCATCATGTTCTCCCGGTTTACATGCGGTGGAGATAAGTCAAATTACTGAGTAATGCACCTCTGTGATGAAGGGTGGCGTCATGAGCTTTCAGTTCTTCTGGTTCCTACGACTGTACAGGAAGAATTGGAATTTTTAGAATTTAACTTGCAGGTTTCTGAATAAGGTTAAATATTCTGGAGATTGTGTTGTATATGCGCTACATGAATGATAGATGTCACGTAACAAAACCAAAGAGTCTCGGTTTTGACCACCGTCATGATCCCCGACTCACTAAGCAACCATGCTAACGGTTGCTAGCGTGGTGGAAATCACATCTTCTAATCTTCTTGAGAGAACCTGCCGTTGCGAATTACAAAACAGAGCTGTTATCAAGTTTGCTATGTGCTAGCCACAGGCATGGGCTAAGACTAAGGAACACAAACTGCACATCAGGTTACACGCACGACTTCTCGATTGTATAGAAGGGAATGGTCTCCGAGTCTATTTACTCCCGCGTAGCTGAAGCTAGTGGAGCTGCACATCACCGGGTCTCAAGGCAATTCGTTCATATAGTCACGAATGTTTAATCAATTCAATCGTGCATGCGGTCACAAAAAACGCCTTTTTCATGCAAGATTCAATAGATTAAATATTTGTGACCATACGATTGCCTTGAGACCGGTTTGAGTCCGACCATGGTCGAGCTACTCGGCTACTTGCAGGCTTAGTCGAGCTATTAACCACATTATCCAGGTCATGTAGTCTGTCTAAGAGAAATTCCATTTTCTCTCTAGTAGTAGTCTAGTAGAGTAAGCTGTTCACATGCATTTTAAAAGTCTGAATTTAGCCAGATAACTCAGTTTTCAGGGCTGTCATGCAACTGCGGTCAATATTGTTGCGTAAGTGTCAGGTTGTTTCCCGTACCCCTTTATTTTGGCAAGGAATTACTGCAGGCTGCCACATGTACAGATTGCATATCTTGTAAAGCACTTTGAGTTTCGAAGTTTGTGTGCATAAACACAAAGTTACACATGGGAACCCCAGTTCTAAAAAAGCAAGTTCTGCCTTCGAACAAGGCTTTGCTTTGTACCACTCCAACGTTGCAAGCTTTGTGACACGGATTGTAGGTTGTAGTTAAGAAGCAAAGTTGTATCAACAAGAAAGTGTGGACAAAAGAAGCAGAGGAAGGACTGCTTCCTGACTACAGACTACATGATTCTACAGGAGTGGCGATGACTTTGATGGCCTTATATGAGTATCTCTGAATGGTTTTTTTGTGAGAACAGCACCATGGCCAAAAAGAAGATCCACTCCTGGGAAAAAAATAAATAAAAAATAACATTAGAAAATGGAGCTGCGTAAAGATTCATTAAGTGGAAGTCTGAAAGTGAATATGTTTTAAAGAGCAGTGGCTCACTGGAAAAGCTACCAATGACACTCGCCGTCACTGAGCAACTATTTGCAAGTGGACCTTTGAGTCCAGTGTTGAAGCCAAATTCAGTTTTACCCGTTGCAAGTGGCCACAATCATGAGCTCTCATCACTGCATTGATGTGGTTGTATATGTAACAACTCATGAGACTCTCCAGCGCACTGTTACTGATGATCACCATGACTATAGCACTTAATAATTTGAAGTGCTCTACGAACCATGTGACAAAAATGTTGAAAGGAGCACCAACCCACGGTGTAACGCGGAAGGCGAACTTGACGTCACTCTGTGTCTACAGTCTTATGACAGGTATCTATGTTGCTATGAGGTACAAGTAGAAGTACTGAATGGCTTATGAAAGAATACATCTCAAGTTATATACAGAAGCTATTTATAAATCTCTCAAACTGTTCATGATCTAATTGTGTTTTGAGATTTCAAACTTTTCAAATCAAGTATTTAAGTTAAGACGTGAATCACAAACTGAAACGATTCCGGGTCACAGCACTAACAAGTTTGAGCCTCTCAGAATCTGTCTGGGTTCATTTGTTGCAGCCAGTATCCATGTGTTTTGCTGGCACTTGCTGTCAGATGGCAAACAGATTCTTCACCACCTGACTGCATAATTATATTAACAGTAAAGTGTCAAAACGCTAGCCAAGCAGAAACAGAACTGTTGTTGCGTGAGAAAAAAGGGCTTCGAAAGGGTTCCTGAGAAGCAAATGGTAGCTTCTGATTCTGGGCAGAATCCAAACATGCATCACTGAGCACTGGCTCCCATCCTCAGATTGCTGCAAGACAAACAACACTAAAGTCAGTGAGATCATCTGAAGTAGAAAATAGTTTGAAGTAAAACAAAATAATGGATAAGACGATCCAGGATATCTCTGGCAAGGAAATGCTCGAGGGCAGAATACTAAATCGGGTCTAATTTCAAGGGGCAATGTATGTACAGTATAGATAGTAGGAAATAAATAAGTCTGAAACAAAAACATGTATCTCTGTGTTTTTCACAGGAGGGAAACTCATACATTTCTGAAAAGGTATCCAGCGAATGTTCTATGTTATTGAAATTGCAAGTGCAATTGCTTGCTGTACAGTAATATTTGTCGGTGAACCTGTTCACCTAAACTAGTCCATGTATTTTAAAGGTGTGCCAGATGGCGTGCTCAGCTGTACTGTAATAATACTGTAATTGTTGGAGCACGAGAGAGGTATCTCGTAATCCTTGGCGGAACAACAACAACAGGCATGTAAATGACTTTTTTTCTGATT
The DNA here is from genome assembly GCF_027744825.2 of Synchiropus splendidus. Classification (NCBI taxonomy): domain Eukaryota; kingdom Metazoa; phylum Chordata; class Actinopteri; order Syngnathiformes; family Callionymidae; genus Synchiropus; species Synchiropus splendidus. The sequence continues at coordinate 7,219,080 of NC_071336.1, read as the reverse complement.
CTTAAACAATGGTTTAAGTTGCGTGGAAAACACTTGCTCTGAATGTGACTGATTTTTATTTCTTTGCAAATGGGTAACTGGCATGTTCTGAGTTCCAAGTCTTTCCAATCCTACCTAACAGCGCCTCCCAACAGCTCAGCCATCAATCACCAGCAGCATTTCTCCTCTTCCCCTCTCTATCCCTTATAGCGTTTCTCAGTCACTCCAGATTATCGTGAATTCAGGGGGAAAAAAATCATGTTATCAGGCTGTTGACAAAAATATTTACTTTGACTTGAATCCTTATTTTAAGAAGCTTAAGATCCACCAGGCAGCGAAATGGCAATAGAAGCAACAGAATGATGGCCTTGCATGCTAAAAAGTGAACGGGTGAAATGAAAGCGCTACATGTGGACGGTCATTTTATTACAGGAGGATTGTTTATAATTTCGTAAGCACGGCAAATGAAATGGATGTCTGCTCAAGCACGGGAAAGTGATGAAAAATGATGCAAGGATTGAGATTATTTTCTTGATTCATCCAAATGCTGGGGGATTTCACAGGGCACTGGTGAGAAGCTTGGCTTAAATCTAATCGAAAAGTCAACAGTCTAATACCCGCTGGGTCCCAAACTGCTGAATAGAGTGAAAAAACATTTGTAAAACTGTATCTCCATCACCCGCTTCCCTCTTCAAAATCATCAGCATTTCCCTTCAACTGTGTCAGATCTGAATGAGGATATTATTCCTCTTTTTCTGAGCCCTACTTTCGCTCTCCAAGGCGGTCGCGGCAGCTTAAACGCGTCAGGCATCAGGGAAATTTCTCAAAGAGGAACAATCATATCAAGCCGGCTGGGATTGGCAGAGTGCTCAGATGGGATTTACCACTGCCCACACTGTCCGCGCGTAATGAGGTTGCTGATGATCAACATTTAACAAAGGAGTGTTGATGTGAGAACCAGAGTGAAGGCAACTTCACATTCAGTAGCCAAACTTCATCATCGACGAGACTTGTATTTAATGGAATAGTGTGTATATATATATATATATATATATATATATATATATATATATATATATATATATATATATATATATATATACTATTTTTTTCTGCATAGATTTTATTTTGGTTGATATATTTTGAATGTAGTATACAGGAAAATTTGCATTCTTTTAATTTAACATTGCTATTCTTGGTCAATTTAGTGTTAGTTGATTTAAATATTTATGGTTGAGTTGCCTAGAGGGTGGGGATGCCGCTTCTCTATAGCTGTACATGTATTAGGCCGCACTCCTCATCTTATAGAGAGATACGACACATGAAAGGTTGTTGTTGGGAAGTTGTGTGCAGGATCCTTTTCTCTTGTTCCGTTTTGATTTGGATTTTTTGAACATGCGGACTGTGAGCGCGACTGGACCTAGCAACCAACTAAAGTGCAGGCGAATTAAACTACAAAGACTAAAAAGAACCCAGTGGTGTGAACACATCATAGTACACTTTGTCATGTAATTTATGTTTTTGCTTGAGAAAATACATAATTATTTGGACTACAAATCAACGTCACATGTATGTTGTCACAGCAGAAACTGACTGCTCTGACGCAAAGGCAGATGCTAAAGGTGTTAAAGTATCAAAGGTAGAAGACAGCAAACATTAGCTGACATCATTATACACTTTTTGTGACCCAGTAGAGTTTGTCAAGTAAAAGCCTGCGATGAGCCTTGTAGTTTGCTCCTAACATGTTGAACAGAGATGGGCAATTCAATTTAAGGGCAAAGGTTATATGTTGTGACCGTTGAGAGGTGCTGTTACACCCAAAGAAAGGAAGGTAAGAGAAAATTGAAAATAAAAATCAAGTGATGACGTGTGATTACAAAACACCTAAAAATGCACAGAAATGTTGGTTTGTGGTGTTTTGTTTAATTTAAACAACATTCCATTTAAAGATTCTCGATTTGTCTCATACATTTCAAAATCTACTTTCAATTCTGATGTATTTTAAGGGACAAGGAATACTCCTAAAATAGACAAAGGAAAAGATAAAAATAAGAAAAATAATCAAATGAGAAAGTTATGTTTCAGTTGCATCATAATGAACAAAAAAACAATGCAGAAGACAAAAAAGTCAGAGACGATGTCAGTTTTCTCATTCTGCTCTGAGTCCAGGAGGGCCACATAAATACAGCCAAAGGGCCGCACTTTGCCCAGCTCTGTATTCGACAAAACCTAAAGTAAGTGAATGCTGGTGGAAAAGCAGTGCACTCGTGGCATTGGGATGTATCTCTCAAATCTACTTCTTACAGATTTTGAATTACAGTCTGTCTTTTTCTCAATACAGTAACTGCAGCCAAACTACATGGGAAAACAAAAAGAAAAGCAGATGCCTCACACCACATATCCTCCCACATCTGAAGTGCAAAAATGTGTACCATTCAGATGAGCTTCAGAGGCTCACTGATAGTACTAGGAAACATTTGGTGTAAAAATGGTTTGGCCAAGGACCCAAAATAAAGCAAAACCAGAAGACATAGTACATTATGAAATTTGGCAATTGAACCTCTCGTTCACAAAAGTTTCTACAGATGAGCAACACTTCTTTCGTATGTGTATATATATACTGTATATTCTGAAAACAATGGGAGTTATGATTTAATAAGCCTTTCCTTGGAGACTCATGATATCATAGATGCTGAGTGCTCACTCTCCGTGGTCCATTAACACAAAATTTGACAGCACAAAATGATTCCTACCTACTCTGCTGGGGATAACCGTTGACATCCTCTTCAAATGGTTGCGACTGAGATATGTTTGAGTTAAGTTTACAGAAACCTCAGGTGTTTCTCCCCTCCCCCCCAAGTTTCCATGGGGGAATACAGATATCACAGTGAATAAGAAAAGTGTGACACAGTGAAGTAAATGGTGGTGTTGAGAGACCCTCAAGTACCATGTGTGTCAATCTCATAGCCATACAAGTACAGAAAAACACTCACTTCAAAGCAACGAGAAAACCAAGACGCACTTGAAATCAAAGAGAGATGAACATTACTTTTGAATTCCTGATATTGACATTAACATAGGCAATATGATAGCTTAGTTTATGGACCAGGAGTCTTGGAAAAAAAAAAGTAAATCGCTTTGCACACCATCATTAATGATTAGTTCTGAATGTCACAATGCTGGAGCATTCGTAGTGTTTTGATCGCAGACTCTGAATCACGTCTCTGATCTTGAACGTATTAAGCATGCCTCCATCAATTCCTAAGTATTAGTAAATAGACTCATAATAACCCGGTATGTGTGTATTGATTCAGACCATCCAGGACTGATACATCTCACATACACCAGTGAGCATCGAGTCCTGTCACAGTTTATTGCCATTTGTACCTATAGCTACCACTTTGGACTGGGAAGAAGTCACTGAAAATGCAAACCAACAGGTGTCCTAGACCAGTTTTGGATAAAATAAATCAACGTTTTAAAATATTGACCCTCCTAAAGTTAAGGAAGAAACATGACCTATCCCGCACAGTCTGTCCAATGTTGTTGAACTGAAATTTGAATTCTCTGTTTCAACCCATCCTTCAACCCATGCCATGGTATTATAGATATTGACTGGGAAAAGTGTACACTTGTGTGACAAAAAAGGCAGTATTCATCATGAAATGTTATGCATAGGTGCTTCAGTGGACTGAAAGAATGGTTTCCTTACGCAGCGTTCCAGACGGTGCCGCAGTAAGCATTGTGTCACGAGTCGCGGAACGTGGAGTGAATATCACGTGTTGAGGACGTGGGGCGGGACCCAAGTGCGAGTGGTGAAAGTTACAGTGAGGCAGGAGCGAGTTAGAAATAATATTTAATAATTAAACAAACAACAAAAACACAACAGAAAAGCGTGAATGAACCGGGAGAAACTAAGCAAAAGCTGAATGTACAATGAACCGAGAATAAACTACAAGAGAACAGGAAACGCATGGAAACTGGGAGAAAACAAAACACTAACTCAGGCACCAGGGTTTTAACACAGAGTAATCCAAAGTTAGCTAGCTCACAGAACGAGAGACCGATCAAGGAGAGCCAAGAGAACGAGGAAAATAAGCTAGCTAGCACACTGAACAAGAGACCGAAACAAGGAGAACCAAGAGAACGAGGAGTTACCACAGGAATTTGAGCAATCACCGGAACTAGAGAAGACGATCACAGGAACATTAGGAGTGCGTCACAGAAACCAGAAGACTCTCACAGGGCACAAAGAGGCGAACTCATCGGAACAAGGAAGAGAGTCACAAAACTAGAAGACACGATCTGGCACCTGTTGCTGGAGTCCAGGTGCTTTAGTCATCAGGGTGATCAGAGGTAGATTGGCTCCAGACGTGTGCCAAAAGAACAGAAAGAACAGAGGGAGAAAACAAAAACAGGACTCAAGTGAGAAAATAAAAGTGGAGCCATGACACATTGCGCAGACCAGACTTCCTTAAGTGACGCTGAAGGCTGCCTTTTTGGTAAGTATATGATGCAAAACAAGGCAACTTTGCCAATGTGAATGTATGACGCCATGGAAGTGAGCTTGTGTTGTGCTAGTGGAAGAAGTGGAAGAATTATTATTGTGGTATAGTGTGTCGCGGTGCACCAGTTGAAAGACATTGTTTTAGCAGGGGGCAGTTTGCTCTGTTCTGTCACCATAGACCGTTGTGGTCCTTGTATGAAGTTGAGAAGCATTGATGTGAAAAGGTTACAGTACATCTTCTAATAGAGACTGGAAAGCTATTCAGCGAGGCAGACGAAGAAAAGCTGACCATATCTTTTGTTTTTTTCCTTTTATCTTTGAAGTGCAGCATCCTCATCCAAAGCATACTTGGCTGTCTCAAAAGGACGGAGTGCATTTTCCTGGAAATTACCCCTGATTAGGTCTCAGTGGAGGAGCTCGCGCTCTGGTCCTTGAAGGCATCAGCTGCTATTGTGGCTACCCTCTTTGGACCATCCGCTTCAAACATACAGTATAGAGCGATCGCAAAACATTTCTTGAACAATACAGTTCAGTTGTGGCAAAGATATAATTTCCATGCTTTGGGCAATGTAACTGTTTTTATTTATGTTTTTTTTCTTTAAATTACGAAGATTAACTAAATATTTAACTTATTCTTCCATGTCAACAACATTGACAACATTCTCTTTTTGCAGTTTCACAATCAATCTGTACTGCTATGCTTACATGGACCTTGGAATGACAAGAAATGTTTCCTGTACCCTTTGCATGTATCAGGTTTGGTGTTATTATTTGGCCTTTCCAGAAGAAATGCTCTTATTACTAGTGTCTAGTGAAGGCAGTCACATGAAACAATCACAAATCAAACGTAAACCGTCAAGTTTAGTGCAGCATTCTGGCTGTGTTGATGTCATGTATCCTTCATGCAAGTGCTGAGGATAAAATCACTGTCAATAACAGACATAATAGGGTCTCCAACCTTTCATTTCAAATGACTGTACAAATGGAGCCACAATGTATGCCAGTGGCAGCTACTACATGATTGGACAATAGGAGTCATGTGACTGTCAGGAACGCGCAGCATTATAGATTCACACAGGAGCAACTTCTATAAGTACGTATGGGTTTTTAGGGGTGAGAAGAGGTGCAAAACCGCACACACACGTGAATGAGTTAATTCATGTTGTGATTGAGAAGAGCACATTTGTTCACCCGCTACTGCTGGTTGATGTCTGCACAGTTGAGAAAAAATAAAATAAAATAAAAAGTTTGCTTTAGATATATGGACTGGTAGATCTGTAGTCACAGAAATATACAATTGTGCGGAACTTGTGCAAGTAGATGTCTGGCAATTTGCCCCTCTTTTAGCGCTAACTGAGGGGAAAAATCAATCCGTAACTCACAATAGCAGAAACTACACGCCTTTAATTACGCATACGTCCCTTGTGGTTCACAGGTACAAATATGCATTTGTGTATTTTATGTAGGTACAAGACTTTATAAATAACAAAGCACTCAGATATTTCACTCCACACTCAGGTCCTTACACTGATGTTGAAGCAAGGAAAAAACGTTACCAGTTAAAAATGTTGCTTCTCCGCATTTAACAATCTCCTAACTTGTAAATTGGATGACATGGGAAAGCCTTTGGCAATGCATGAAAAGAATGCTCAAAGAGGAATCATCTCATTGATTTGACCTGTGTGGGACTTAGATCTATGAGCCTTTAGTGCATGCGAAGATGCCGTTTCCAGATTTAGTGTTTAAACAAGGTCCCATGGTGATTGCGTGATCAACGGATTCAGGCTCAGACAAGCGGATAGCATGGACAACAGCCTGCCTTTTACTTAAAATCCCTGTTCAAATGCGTTTATGATGCTTTTCTGATGGTGCAACATGTTAAAAAGAAATCTTGCTTCTAATCCTGTTATTTCCAAATTCCAAATTCCCCCTCTTTCTATTTAATCCGCGTTGTGAGCAGTTTTATTAGTCTCACTATTTACTTAGATCAATCCGAGAAGTTTAACCCTTGTGTGCATGTGTGCAGTCGCCACCACGTTGAGCTTAACTCCGAGTGTGTGTTTTCTGTACTACCATTTATAGTAGGTCGCCTCTATTTGTTTTCCAGATTTCCCCCCCTTCCCTGTGCGTTGTTCCCGGTCCGCGTTTTGGTTCCCGGTGCCCTTAGTTATAGTTATTTGTCTGTCTGTGTATATTATTTGTAAACTCCATCGATTAAATTATATAATGAAATCTCGTCTCTGAGTCCTCTGTCAACCTACTCTAACTGCACTTGGGTCCATCAGCTGCCATTATGACAATGTATTCTGTTTGGAATTTATAGATGTTTTTATAAATATTTGTAATATATATTTTTCCATTATAAATTTCTTCTATTGTGAGTTGTTCCATGGCTCACGATAAAGTGGAATGAACACCACTGCTGGTGAGTTAGCGGACATTCATGAAGTACTAATCCTTATGTGTGTCCTGGATTATAAAATGAAATGGACCTCAGATTTTATTAGCCTGGCTAAATTTGACTGCATGAAATTGGTGAATTCAATGAGATTAGTAAATTGAAATGTATTTTATCTTTTTTTTTTCTTTTGTTAGTATTCTCTATTCGATAACATGCACTCAACCAAGTATTAAAAAAGTGTTTACAAGTGCCAAGTTGTATTTTGCCTCCTGAAGAGAGACCAAGGGCTAAACCAAGGACCTCTATCTGTCTGCCCCGACTGAACATCCCACCACACAAAGCATTGAACAGAATGAGTGGATGGAGATAAGTGAGAGTGACGAAGAGAAAATCAGAAGAATAAACACCAAAGACATCTGGTCCCTCACAGATATCACCTCTACACACATGAAATGTGCACTCACGACTGATTCTAGCATGTGCTACGTGGAAGACACCATAGACCATTGCAAGATAGTCGCTTAACATTGAACAAATAACCACCCATGAATACAAATGGATCGATTATATTTTAATATCTATTGTGCTCTCATTAAACTTCCAAGGTGCATCTCTGATATCCAAACAGACTTCAGATGTGTGTCTTAGCCATAGCCTCTCCAATTTTCCAAAGCACTTGGCATCCGTTAATGCTCCAGCAATGCGTCTTGGCAGGGAAAACAACATTTGCAACAATTTCAAAGCTGGAAAAACGACCGTCTGCTGTTTTTTTGTGACATTCTGTTCTGACTTTGAGCATCTGGAGATGGAGATTTTTTTTTTCCCTCTTTGGAAAATCAAATAATACCAGAGTTTCAGACGGTCTCCTCCGGCTCTTGCTTTCCTACCAGAACATGAAGCACATGACATTCATTTTACAGAGGAAATATTCTCCTTCAAATGGACTCATCAAGCTATGTTTCATTACAGAAAATGATGGATGTAAAACTATGCCAACCATGGTTCCATTCTACCTACATTTTAGAAATTGTGTCTTTGGCTCATTAAGACATAAATGGCCTGCAACAGCACTTTGAACCACCTATATATATATATATATATATATATATATGCAATGCTAATGCAACCCCATTGATATATGTGTGAATAATGTACCTTTGCTCACATTCTCCACTTGGTTCACCCAAACATCCGCAAAAGGAGGGTGATGTTGGTAAAAGACCTTCAGTGTTGGTGTTTAAGTGCAGGGAATCTCAACTGGTGAGTATTGCCTCCAGTGGGACTTTTCCTAGGCAATGATGTGCTTTCATTTACTGTAATGGATTTCATATAGAATGGAGGACAGTCTATCCTCTGTGCACTCTTATACTGTAAGATGGTATACCAAAACTTCCTTTCATTAAATCGCTTGCAGGACAGACTTGAAGAAAAAATGTCTTTGTGCAAAGATGGCTTCCATCTAGTCTGACTTCAGAGGACAATTTCAATGGATTTACTGTATAGTCCTTACTGGCCGAAGTCAGTGCATCCGTCAGTTTTAAAAGCATCTAGAAATCAGGAAGTCCAGCAAAGTATGCAGTAGCTGTAATTCATAGGATAGTACTAGATGACAGATGCCATCCATTTGCTTAAACTGAGCGTCAAAGAACACTACACAAATGCAGTAGCTTCAAAAGCAGCAGAGCATTCTTTAAAGCTCAATGTTTATCCACTGGTTTACTGGTAAATTGGTATGATACGAGTTGATTAGATTTACAGTCTATCATTCAGCTGTTATGCTGCGATAAATGTGTCATGTGACTAACAATTCCTAGTCAGGGATTTTACAGAGGATGAAATGAGGCATGATCACCAAAAGGCATGGTTAAATGTGTGACTATAAGTGTGAGCTTCATCAGCAATGTGACATTCCTGAAGCAGTTAATGGGATTGTTTCAGATCTTTGAGATTAAAAGTGATGCAAGGACGAAAGCAGAAGAGTATGTGAGGATAAGAAGTGGCAAGTGAAATGTCTTTAAAAGGAAAAGAAAGTTTTTTTTTTTTAACCGGCGCCACAGAGTTTAGAGATCAAGGGTTGTTTTCAAGCAGCAAGCTTAACAGTGGTGGACAATGTTCAAGGGGCCCTGGCGCAGTACACCCCACTAATCCCACCCCGGACTAGCACCAGCTAAACTTGTAAACTTGCAGTTTACAGAAGCTAGCAGATACTAGTAAATGGGCAAATTGGGTTTCATGAAGCTGTATTGAATGGCTTATGAGGCTTCACGAAACAAAGTCTTAATTTTCGTTGGCTATTAGATGACATGGTCTGCTGTATAACATGAGGTTTTGAACAACCATTTCAATAAAACCCCACATCACTTCTGAACCAACATCGTCATCTAGTGGCCTCTGAAAATTAGGACTTCATTTCATGAAGCCTCATTGGAGCCTCAAGGCTTCATGCAGCTTTATCAACCCTTCAACACTGTTCTGTGAGCCCCCTTCAACCCATCAGCACCTCACATTGGATTGTGCAAAGCACTGACTCACACTAGTGGCAGCCTGTCCATCACAAGATTGTGGATGCATTGATAGATTGATAAGGTGGTTTGCTCTCTCCGGATCGGTGGAGAGTTCTTGCCCCAAGTGGTGGAGTTTAAGGGTCTTGCTCTCGAGTGAGGGAAAGGGGAGCGTGAGATTGACAGACGGGTTGGTGCAGCGGCAGCAGTGATGCGGTCGCTGTATCGGACCGTCGTGGTGAAGAGGGAGCTGAATCACAAGACGAAGCTCTCGATTTACCGATCAATCTACGTTCCCACCCTCACGAGCTTTGGGTAATGACCGAAAGGATGAGATCGCGGATACGAGCGGCTGAGATGAGTTTCCTCCGCAGGGTGGCTGGGCGCACCCTTAGAGATAGGGTGAGGAGTTCGGTCATCCGGGAGGAGTTCGGGGTGGAGCCGCTGCTCCTCCACATCGAGAGGAACCAGTTGAGGTGGCTCGGGCATCTGATCCGGATGCCCCCTGGACGCCTCCCTGGGGAGGTGTTCCGGGCATGTCCTACCGGGAGGAGACCCCGGGGAAGACCCAGGACTCGCTGGAGAGATTATGTCTCCGGTCTGGCCTGGGAACGCCTTGGGATCCCCCGGGAGGAGGTGGAGGAGGTTTGTGCGGCTCAAGAAGTTTGGGCTTCCTTGCTCCGAATGCTGCCTCCGCGACCCGACCCCGGATAAGCGGCAGAAGAAGGTGAAGGAGAGGAGTATGTTCAATATGCTTTTCACTTATGGCTGCAAATCTATGGGATCCGTGGGTATGTTCTTCAAAAATTCTGCAACTACATGAATCTGCCTTTTGATCATTTATTGGATGCCCTATAATTTTAACAACTGAGTTCCAGCATCAAAGATCCTCTCATCACCACCTTGACCAGCACCACAGCAGTGAGTCACAAAGTATATTCCCGGTAGCACAGAGGCGAAGATGGCACACATTTGGTGTGACTGCACCTACTGACTTGCATTCTTTCTAGTTTCCATGCAGCTGTTTTTGATACGGGGTAGAGCTTCAAATAGCCTGATGCATTTATCTCACCAGGCATTAAAGACCTCAACTATGTAGACAGAAGGCTTGTGTCATATGGCGTTGGCAGTGCAGTCCTTAAGTGTGATGTAATGGAGGCAGTGGCCTGGCAGAATAGCCTTGTAGTGACGCAGACTCTTTTGGAAAAACAACCTTTATACATCACCATACCACAGATGCCCAGCTAATGCAGCCAAACCTCCACAAAGAACAACTTTGCATCCACTCACTTGATGGATTAAGACAAGTTATGTAGCCAGCTTAAGGAGCTTGTTTTTGTTTTGACCACTGATCTTTTCGCTGCAAAGAAAAGCAGCTGGGTAGCAAGAATGTGTCGGTCCAGTGGCGAACAAGTGGCATCAAACAAAAACAAATCAAATAGAAATGGGAAGCAAGTCGAGACGGAGTTGAATTGCGACTTTGTAAAAAGTATACCAATCATGAAAGTGTGTTTGAATTACAAGAAAAAGAAAATAGTGGCAGTGAGATTTCTCATAACTTGATGCCAAATATTTGAGGGTAATGCTACTTTTTTTTGGAAAACCTGAGAAGCCATTTGATTCTGTTCTGTAACTATAATCACTGAACACTTCAAGGGGTAATGACTCAATGTGAGGCATAATGGGAAGCACATTACCTTTCCCACATTTGATTAAAAGTAAGGATGTGTTGCTAATTTGTGCGTCACATATTTCATTGGTATTATGTTTGAAGTGAGCAGGAAAACTCCAAGTCTGTTTAAGTCACCCCGCTTGGATAAACCTTTTATTTTCTAATAATTTCCACGGCAGTGAAGGTAAGCTGAATACTGTAATCCTATAAGCGGCTTAATTCAGATACTGTGACTTCATTACATTCCCTTTTGTTTGTGTACTGTTTCTCCAGAAAACTCAAAAGAGTTTGCTGTGGAACTGAGAAAGCAGAACAGAGTGGGGAAAAAAAAGTGCTGCAGTGGGACATCTTGAGGGGGGAAGTATACGCTGGAGGCTTAAGGGATATTAAAAGTTTGACCTGTCCATGACAAAAAAAGAAAACATGTTTCAAAACTGGGCAGCCGCTGTAATTAAACACTGAAGGAAGCCATCGATTTTCTCTTTCACTTTGTCAGTCCACCCACAAGCTATATAGTTCACGGGGGAACGGCCAAAAAGCTCCCTGAGAGACGAAAGAAATGGTTCAACCTAACAAACAGTACAGAAATGAATACATAATGGCACACAAATTTGGCAAAATCAGATGTTTGCCAGCAAGCTTTCATCAGTCACGAATTGCTGAGAGACCTGTTTACCTCGTGCATAAACCCAGTTTTAGTGGAGACTACTGGCTTCCTGTGTGGGAAACAGTTCCACAGGTAGGGTCACCAGAGTTGTGCGACTCACACACTGACTCACCATTCTCCTCATTTTCAGCACCAAGACTGGCCCTAAAAATAACAATATAAATATGAGCAGCGATGACGGGGGGTGGCAAGCCAGTTATCTTCTTATGCCGGTCCCAAGCCCGGATATATGCAGAGGGTTGTGTCAGGAAGGGCATCCAACATAAAAACTTGCCAAACTAAAGATGCGGATCAGACAAATGTATCTCATACCGGATCGGTCGAGGCCTGGGTCAACAACGGCCGCCATCATTGGTGTTAACCAGCAGGGTGCTGATGGAAATTGGGCTACTGTAGGTTGAAGACAGAGAAGGAGAGGGGGGAGGCGTGCCAATAGACAGAGGGAGAAGAGGAAAGACAAGAGAATAGGATTGAGAGTAGGGATTCTGAATGTGGGAAGTAGGACAGGGAATGCTGGAGAGTTGGCTGACATGATGCAAAGGAAGAAGGTGGATATTCAATGTATTCAGGAGACGAAGTGGAAAGGTAGCAAGGATAGAAACTTAGGAGCAGGGTTTAAACTATTTTATCATGATGTCAATGGTAAGAGGAATGGCGTGGGAGTCATCTTGAAGGAGGAGTTTGTCAGGAATGTTCTAGAAGTGAAAAGAGTATCAGACCGAGTGATTGGTCTCAAGTTAGAAATTGAAGGGGTCATCTTCAATGTAGTTACTGCTTATGCCCTAAAGAAGGTCTCCTTGAGGAGAAGGAGACCTTCTGGAGTGGATTAGATGAACTGCAGGAGAGTATTCCCAGAGGTGAGAGAGTGACGTCACTTGAAGGAGATTAGTGATTGTAAAGTAGTAGTGGGTGAGAGTGTGGCCAGACAACATAGGATGGTGGTGTGCAGGATGACCATGGTGGTGAGGAAGGTGAAAAGGGCAAAGGCACAGAAGAAGATAAAGTGGTGGGAGCTGAAAGAGGAAGAGTCTTGTGTTGCCTTCAGAGAGGGATTAAAGCAGGCTTTGGGTGGCCAAGAAGGACTTCCAGATGACTGGACAGCTACAGCTGAGGTGATCAGGGAGACAGGTAAAGAGTTCTTGGTGTGTCATCTGCAAGAAAAGTGGATAAAGAAACTTGGTGTTGAAACGAAGAAGTGCAGGAGTCTGTACAATGGAAGAGGTTAGCTAAGAAAAAGTGGTACGTTGAGAGAACAGAAGAGTGTAGACAGGAGTACAGGGAGGCTCAGCAACAGACAAAGGTAGTGGTGTCAATGGCCAAACAGAGGGCCTATGAGGACTTGTATGTGAGGTTGGACAGGGTGAGAGGAGGGTGAGAGAGATTTGTACAGGATTGCAAGGCAGAGAGATAGAGATGGAAAGGACATGCAGCAGGTTAGGGTGATCAAGGATAGACAGGCAAATGTTTTGACTGTTAACAGAAGTGTGTGGCTGAGATGGAAAGAGTACTTTGAAGAGCTGATGAATGAGGAAAATGAGATCAAACAATTATTAGTGGGCTGAAGTGAGAAGGGCATTGAAGAGGATGAAGAGTGGAAAGGCAGTGGGTCCTGATGATACACCTGTGAAGGTGTGGAAGTGTTTAGGAGAGGTGGCAGTTGACCAGAACATTTCACAACAAGGTCATTGAGAGTGAGAAGATCCCTGAGGAATGGAGGACAGGTGTGCTGGTGCCCATCTTCAAGAACAAGGGAGATGTCCAGTGTTGCAGCAACTATAGAGGGATAAAGTTGATGAGCCATACGATGAAGTTGTGGAAAAAAGTAGTGGAAAGTAGACGAAGGGAAGAAGTTAGCATATGTGTAGAACATGCATGCCAGGTGTAAGAGGTGTGCTGCAGGTGTAACAGAGGAGTTGAAGGTGGAGGTGGGACTGCACCAAGTCTCAGCTCTGAACCCCTTCCTGTTTGTCACGGTGATGGACAGGTTGACAGATGAGGTTAGACAAGAAGCCCCTTGGACAATGACATTGTCATCTGTGGAGGATCAGCTAGAGAGGTGGAGGTTTGCCTTAGAAAGGAGAGGAATGAAGGTTATCCGCAGTAAGACAGAATACATGTGTGTGAATGAGAGGGAGCCAAGTGGACAGGTGAAGTTACAGGATTTAGAGCTAAAGAAGGTGGTGGATTTTAAGTACTTAGGCTCAACTGTCCAGGGCGATGGAGAGTGTGAGAGAGAGAGAAGAAGCGGGTGCAGGCAGGATGGAATCATTGGAGAAAGTGTCAGGTGTGATGTGTGACAAAAGGGTGTCTGCAAGGATGAAAGGGAGAGAAAGACAGAGAGACTAGATGGAGATGGTTTGAACATGTACAGAGGAGAGATAGCGAGTACATTGGTAGGAAGATGTTGAGGTTGGAACTGCCAGGCAGAAGGTGGAGAGGAAGGCCAAAGAGGAGATTTATGGAGGTGGTGAAGGAGGACATGAGGTTTGTAGGTTTGAGAGAAGAGGAAGCAGAGGACAGGGTGAGATGGCGGAAGATGATCTGCTGTGGCCACTCCTGAAGGGAGAAGCCAAAACTAAAAGAAGAAGAAGAAGAAGAGGAGGCCATGAGGCCAGGAACCATGAGAGACACCATGTCAAAAGATGTCACCACAAAAGGTCAGTCCTAATCCGAACTCACCGAAGTTGCAATCGCCAGCTGAATCGAGCACTGGAGCACCTGTGTGATTGAGAAAATGTAATTTTTATATATAATATAATAACACTCAGTAGTAGACAGTAGATTCTTGGGCTTCAGACTCGAAGCTCATAACATCTTAGTTTGGCCTGGCAATGTGGAAATGCTGTTTATTGTTAGCCAGCGTAATCCAACGTGTTCTTTCAGCACTCTCGTTCTTCTTCTATGGTAACTGCAGCCCTCAAATAAAGAAATAGAAATAAAGAAATACATCAAAGAATCCCAACTCAAACAGTACCCGAGGAGAAACCATTAGTGATATTGACACCTTCTACTAAAATATGTTATTATTTCAGAACTGTTTTTAACACAAAACATGGGATCGGAAAACAAATAAATAAATAAACAAACAAAGAATCATCAATGTTTGCACATTTTCAGGTTAACTTTAAAAATGGGCATCCAATGACGGTTTGAAGAGTCTGAACCATACATTCTCAAAAGCTGCCTCATCTAATCTCTACAACAGATATGTCTTGTCCACACAGAAGTCCATCCACTCTGGTCAACGAAAAGCAATTAAAAAACTAACTACACTAGCTTTTTATCCACTTTTTTTTCAACCAGCGATTTGATTGGTCCCTTTTCTTGTTACACTCCAGACTCTTGAAAGACTCCATAGGCTTCGTGCCACTGATGTTTCTGTAAGTTAGTGGTCATATATCACTTGCCACCCTGAGACAGGGACCTTACAGTTCCATCAGTTGTGCTAAATAACCACACCTTGTTGCACCTGATCTACAGTTGATGGACACTGTGACATGGCTTTTCTCATCCACTGGGAAGCTGCCTTAAATCTCAGTGAGATTATTTGATAAAATACAATTCAGCCTCAGTGCACTGACGCTCTTTTATTAAAAGGCATCCAAGACAAAAACAATGTTAATAAAGTTATTCTTCAATGTAAGTTGATCTGTATGACTTTATTTTTTTTCTTTTCTTTAATGTTAACAAGGATACAATGTTATGCAGAGGGGTACTGATAATAATTTTATAGACAACTGAAACTATTTACAGAGGTGGCAGAGAGTTGGAGGTGCGTGAAACATTTACTTCTTCCTGGGGGCTGCGACACAACAGAAAATACTTCAGAAGCACTGTACTATAAGCACACAAGTTCCCAGCAGGTTCATCAATAGCACATTTACATTCCAAATCAGGCAGACGTGCAGGTATCCAGGCAGTGAACCAGGTAAAGGGAATAGAAACTGGAATGAGGCTCATAGAGGTAATGCAACAGTAATTACCTGGTACGCATGGGCATCACAACTACAGCTACAATCGTCTATTGCATATTCTTACTTCAGATCAATGCATTGCAAACAATTTGGCCAGCGCAGCTAAAACATTATGAAGAAATATCACCACACAGCAAGGTGATCTAAGTTTCCGTGTGTGGTGTTTTCTGTGCAGGTGTTTGATCCAACTGCACTATGGAGTCTGACATGTCTTCTAAGCACTATCATAGTCATTCCTGAGCAAAACAGCAGTCCTCTAGTTTCATTTCTCATCGTTGTCTGTCAAAATTTCACACCACGGGTTTCTAGCCTCTACTAGTTATGTCTGTCTTGCACACCTTCTCACACCTCTCCTCTTCACGCTCTGCTTTATCACAGCTATGAACCTCACTGTCTTGTTCTACTTCTACACTTGATACATCTATTTCTAATATTCTTCACCCAATATGTCCCCTGTCTCTCCACTTTAAGAGTCCAAACCATCTGAGTGGCCTTCCTGACTTTGTCTCCTGTCACCAGTCTTATTTGCTGTCCGTTGCAATGGACGACTCCCAAATACTTGAACTTGTCATGTATGTCAATGTTCTTCCCACCTCTTTGTCATCCAGTCTTGCTTCGGCTGAATATTGTCAGAGCCTTTATACTGTCATCTGTTGCAGACACCGATTCGAAGTAGTGGCTCTAACTACAAATGTGCATCTCTCCATTCACGCCCCTGTTGTTTTGTCTGTGGCGCTGTCCGCATGCTGAAAATGTAATTGCGTTGTCCGGCACATGACGTCATACCTGAAGACGTAGAACAAGAAAGCAAAATAATTTGCCTCCAGAAAATGACAAAAATACACACAGTGACTTGGATCAGTAACTTTAATCTGATTACCGAATGTTATGTTATTATTATTATTGATCAATCATTTGTAAAGAAATGTGCAGTTCATGAACCGTCCGACAGTTAGTCCGGCAATCATTTGCATGTTGGTAGAAACTTTTTTTTTTTCCCCTGCCACCTGACAAGAGGCTGTTACAAATAGCACACTTCACTCAAAGGTATTCAATTGGCGCAAGTGCCTGCAAAAGCATCGCGACACTCAGAAGACAGTCTACAAGCAGCTGTGGCAGATGAGGACAGATGTCTGCATCTGGTTGTAAATGACTTCTTTACTGTTTACGGCGTGAGCCTGCTGGCTCCACGTCTGCCCCAGTCATGCATTTTGATGAATTGTGAATATGAATGGAGTCCTGTTTGCATCTCTCATGAAAGGGCAAATCGACTATAGTCACCAATCACACCACTTTAATCTCCCGCAAAGGCAAAAGGTCATCTCTAAGATACATTTTGTTGGTGGGATTCTCAAGCAAGTTTCCCAACACACACATACAGATGACACCCACGGAGCTGGTAAAACTCGCACTCCATGATTCTTGAAGATTCCAAGTTGCATAATTGAACAGTTTGCACCCAGCTTGATAGTTGGAAATCTGCTTCATTAATCGAGCCCCACAGAGTCCGAAAGACACAAAGAGGAGAGTTTTACGGCGGCACACAACAGCCATAATGGCTGGGCTTTGGATGCTTCTGAGCCTGCCTTCAAAAACCCAGCAGCAGTACTTGCACTGTGGAATAAAAAGCAAGAGCAATGCCATCTGCTGAATTACTCAACAATCATGACACACTTGGCTATGGACTCTTTTTTTTTTTTTCTAGAATTGTCTGTTCTATTAAATCTTATGACACCACAATCACATCAATCTAGGCAGGTTGGTTGTAAGCTGCGTCGCTGGTTGACTTTACAGAGCCGTTCCCGCTCGACAGCATGTGGCACTGTTGTGCAAAATAAACTGATCTTCAGTCTTCTAGAATCTGGTGATGCACGCTTTACCATGGAGTTTATGAGCTGAGGGCTAGTTAGGCCATTTCAGTCGAATTAAAATTCCACTAGTCAGGAGCCAAGACTGGTCATTTGTGGAACACACGTTCCTGGATTAATTTAATTGGGACAATAAAAATCACTTCTCATTGGTTCTTTGTTTAAGACCTGAAAAGGAATGTGCTTAGAGCAATACATTCTCATGTAATGGAGAATAAAATGAATCAATCGACCTGAGATGAAAACTTGATGATGGACAGTAGAGGAAAATTTACTGCCCAGGGTTCTTCAAAGATTTGCAGTTTTCATTCAAAACAGCTGATCCAGTTGCTGTGGTCTGATCTGGCACGTCAGAGCACAGTCTTCGACATGGGTTTCACAGAAATTCCAACCACTCAATCTCTCCCAGGTTGAAACCATGGAATCATTATTATTGAGTGACACCTAACATGCTTGACCGGCAGGCCTCCACTGGAGGGTAGATGTTTGGTCTAACAGTAGGAGAGGAGTATAAGACTGAGAGCAACTGTTTTCACCTTTCCTATGCATATTCCATTTCACAGTCCTTTCAGTTTACTGTGTGAAGCATGGTCATCATTTCCAGACCCAACAATCCATGGTCAGGCACAACAGTGGTTCTAAGCGAAGGATTAAAGAGCAGAGAGTGCCATCAGGTGGACTCTGAAAACAAGCGCACTGTTTCATCATGCACCACAAAGACTTTGAGTGCATGCACGTACGTACCTCTGACATTTTCAGGAACTGTTGATAATGACTGTGGTCCCGATCACCATTCTGATCCACCAGTCTTCTCAAGGATTCGTCTCTGACAGGTTTGGTTTTCGATAGCGATGGGTGAAATGAATCATTTCAGTTCACTGAATCCCGTTCACCAAATATAAACAAATTATTTCATAAGTCATTTCCTTCATTTTCAGTTCCTTAATTTGACTACATGATGGCAACTGTTTATGTTTCAATTGAATGAAATATATATATATATATTTCATTCAATTGAATGATTACATTCATGGTATATATATGACCATGAATGTAATTGACTTTACTTTTAGGAAGTAAAATTAACAAATATTAGCAAACAATTTTCAACTCTGTTGCTATTTTTTTTTTCAAAATGTGGATATCATAGTGTGTTATTTACTGCCTGACCAAGAAAGTAAAATGCACAGAGCCTTCATTAAAGCAGTCAAAGGAGTCAAAGTTTCATGTAAAGATGCAATACTGAACCATCTTTATAAAGTGCAGGCCAGGCGCTGAATGCATTTTCTGTGTGTATATGAGATAGCCTTTATCTCTATATGCCACAATATACAAGCAAAATGTTGTTGAGAATTGCGGCAACAAACCAGTGGTTGCTCGAAATATGTCCTCACAGCAGCCGTACTGTTCCCAAGGTTGCCTGCACCAACAAAGCATGCCATAACTGGTCAGTAGAACCACATAGTTGAGATTGCTCGCTCAACAAGTTAAAGCTAAATTATCCATTGTGCTATGATCTCAAAAAGTTTCAGTGAATGTAAGACCTGGTGTAGAAGCTAGAAGATTTGTTCAGGGAGATGATAGAATGAGAATCAAATAAATGAATCATATGAAGATTAGTTCAATGATTCCTTCATTGTGCCTGGAGCACTAGCTACATGGGGAATTTTGTAGACATTTATAAAAAGTGGAATTGAGATTCCTACATCTTGATTTCACTTTTGGCTTTGTAAGATGAAATTGCATTGACCAGCCACTCATCATGTTAACGTTGCCATTCTGCCATTTAAGTCATAGCACAAGATGTCGCTCAGCGCTGCAGCGCGGCTGTGGCCACTGACGCTCCCTCTGGCATCAAGCATTAAAAATCATGTCGCATCATTTTTATGTTTACTCAACATGTCTAATAATCTGTTACGATGTAGTTATGATACAGGTTATTGTGGCAGTCAACAGAGGCCACATGGGAGAGGTCGAGCTAGGGCTCATCATGGGAGGGGAAATGTTCACCGAGCTTTGAGGTGTAACTTTGGTTTCTGTCATGTACTGTGTGTGTGTGTGATCTCCGGTTGTCAAGTCGATGATGTTCATAATTGTTGCTGTGGTTTGCAAGGCGCAAGAGACAACAACCCATACTGACTCCTTTTTTTAGGTTAAAGATTGCTAACATTTGCGGTAATAAATGTTAGAAATATTTACAGTTTTTTATTACAGTTGCAGTTTCAAGGCGGGGGGTAACCGTACTTGGAGGTACTGTTGCCAGCTACTTTGACAATTTATTATTAGATGTGATATTTGAAATGCTAAAAAGGTATCAGATTTTACAAATAAAATGAATGTCAGATAATAGTCTGGGCCCAAAAATGCAACATGCATAGGAATGAGTTTGAGATCTGCCTTCTCTGAATATGTTCATGCATTTATCT
This sequence comes from Synchiropus splendidus, assembly GCF_027744825.2. Classification (NCBI taxonomy): domain Eukaryota; kingdom Metazoa; phylum Chordata; class Actinopteri; order Syngnathiformes; family Callionymidae; genus Synchiropus; species Synchiropus splendidus. Next base: position 7,199,085 of record NC_071336.1, on the reverse strand, counting down.
TTTTGTCATCACCTTTTACTGCCCCATTTTCTGCTTTAACTCTTGTCAGGTATTTATAAACGTGTCAGGGTTGAGCACAAAATATATTTCATATGTATAGGTATCGGTGTTAAACCGGTCTTTACCCTGGATTTCGACCAATCCGCATGATATAGTTTATCTTGTCTATTAAACTACCCCTCCGACGGATATGATGCAATCTGTGATGCGCGCCAAGATTACTACGCCAAGTTCTGTAGTGATGTCTGACGAATGTAGACAGGTTGTCAATACTCTACCTCATCTAATCGCACAATCCAAAGTTTAGAAGTTTTCTAAAAGAAAGCTTCGACACTTGGAAAAAGAAAAAGAAAAACAAACAATTTGTGGGCAATGATGGTGTAACTGACTCTTCTGCACCAGTACACTTTTTCTTGTAGCACATGTAGTTGTGGATGCATGTTACAGTGTGTGACAACAGACATATTGTTTCATAGTATTTCACCTAACCTGGAATACAAATCGTCTCTTTAAAAAATGTCATCATATTTAGCGTAACAACATTTGTGAAAAACACAATAGCATTCACACTCAACTATGAAGTTAAAGGTTGCACAAATAAGTGGTGAGCAACACACAAAGAAAATACCATGGGTGTGGTTTGATTTCTAAAACCTGTTAAATGTCAGTTCAGTCGTATTGCAGGTTGTCATTAAACTAGCAGAGAAAATAAGGGAAAAGAATTAAATCCTCTTGTTTCAATGTGTAGACTAAACTGACTTCTGTATAAAGTGACTGCGTGTTTTGATGACTAACAAAACACCAGGGTTTTCATAGAGTTTATTCACACGTGATTTTAAAACTGAAGCGGAGCACTGGAGTTACGCCTCCATGATCAACAACCACACATTCCTCTTTTCCTGCCAGTTCCTAATCTCTCACCTCCCGTGGAGATCCATAATTTGGATCAGAGAACAGGAGATTTTGAGAGGAGACAAAAGTACAGAAAGGAAGCATGTGGGTGTTTAAAGACGGATAATCCATTTCAAGGCTCTCCCATCAGGAGGTTCTGGAGTGTTGCGTGGCTTATTTGTCTGGGAGGGACAACTCCACTTTCCAACTCTCATAGCTTAGTGAAATTTGCTGACAGTTGAGCTGATGCTGAAATATAAAGCTATTGCTATGACACAGAAAACGGCCTTTGAGGTTGAGGTGAAACTGGAATATTGGTGGCCTCCAGTTCTCAGGGTTAAGGGTTGCTTGAAGGCTGTACACTGCAAAAGTCAGTTTTTCTGCACCTTCGCTGTCAGGCACGAGCAGCTGTACATGATCTGAGGTAAAACATCACTGTTAACTTGTTTGTGCTGGTTGGTGCTACAGCTTCACAGGGAGAAGGTCAAAGGTTGAATTCCTGCTCGAGGCAAGTCTTGAAGTGAACCTAGGTCTTTTCTGTGTACCACTTTTTCTTGTATGGGTTTCTTGGAGGCACTCAGGTTTCTTAATAAATATATACCACATATATACTGAGGTTTCTTGATGACTGAATCATTTGTCTGTGTGGGCTTGAAGCCTTGTGCCCAGCAATAGGATGATCTCTGTTTCTTGTAAGGAGATCTGGATCCGATGACCCAAGTGGCATTTGGGAAATAAGTGAAAAAAAAAAAATGGTCAGTGTTCAAATTTAATTTGCTAAGATACAAAACATGTTTGTAAAATGGAGCAACATGCATGTGACCGAGCAGTGATCTCGCTCAGGTACTGTTTGCCTGTATGTCACTGGTGCTTGATTCACGGTAAATGAAGTACAATAAAAATAAACTGAGCGCTATGATTGTTATTGACGGGATTTTTTTCACATGTATTTGTATTTACACCAGCAGTCAATGTCAATATTTTTGTTTTCCAATGTCAACGCAAATGCTATTTTCAAACACTTTTCATGCAACTCTTATCCTGCATTTACAATCCATTTAAATGCTGATGTTATATTGCAGGATACAAGTGATTTGCATTTGCATCATACATTGAAAGTTCTTATTTTCCTCCAAAAGTACTTCATCACTGGTCATTGAATGAGTGACACCTTAGACACAGTGGGGCCCGACCTATTTATTGTCGGGCCTATACTTCCCATTCAGGGCAGGAAGAGAACCCTCAACCTGGCCAAATTGCCATTCCTCTCTGCACCTGACTCAATGGCACCATCTGTGGGAGAAGTGGGAGCGATAAAACGTAAAAGTTATCGAGAAACCGAAAATTCCCGAAACAGCTGCTTATTGTATGTGGGGTATCCAGTGGTGACTGTTTTAGACCTTCATGTGGAATGACATCATGGAAAAATGACCCGGATAAAAATTACGGGAACTGACAAGTTTGAAACTGGGTAGCTCAGTCTCTGACAGTCCCATCATGATCCCACAGGCAGTGCCTCCAGTCCAATTTCAGACTAACATCAGACAACCAAGATTCCAAACCCTGTTGTGATAACTGAGGGTAGTGTTGTGATTCGCGGAGCGGGGCCCAAATGCCTTAATGAATGAGACTCACGGAGTAGCAAAAACAATATTTAATCTCAACAAAGAATTCAATATAATCAAAACCAGAGATAAAAAAATGCAAACTGAAGGCGTCACCGAACCGGGAGAACAAAGCAAGATGAGAGTCCAAAAACTGAAGGCGTCACCGAACCGGGAGATGAACACAAACGGAAATAAGTCCAACCAAAAGCGTCACAGAACCGGGAGATCACGAATGAGGAATCTGAAAGTACAAGACAACAATGGTCAGGGAAAAAACAAGATCACAAACGCGGTTGTCCAAAACGAGCACACGAGATAACGAAATTACAATCAGAGTAAACAAGAAACACAGGGAGATCTGAAGTAAAAAAACAAAGGAATAGGACAACACTAACTCAGGCACCAGGGAAAATAAACCAAGAGATCAGAAAATACAGAGCGAGCGGACAGAGGGAAGTAAACGCGGAAGCCAATTACCTAGATACAAGTTGATTCGATCCGGCACTCACTGCTGGAACCAAGGTGCTTAAGAAGGGTTAGGATGATGATGTGTAGATCAGTTCCAGCTGTGTGCCATATCCAAAGTGAAGCTCCAAAAAATCATAGAAGGAGACAAAAAGAGGAAGTGGTGCAAAATAAAAGCGAATCATGACAGGTAGCGTCTGTTATGTAATTATGGGGTGGCCAGAAGGGGTGTTTTCGTGATTGTAGCTTGTTGCAGTGGTGACCAAGAAGACTTCATTGACTCAAGCCATCATTCACCAAACTGGATAAAGCAAGAGCACGAAGAGGAAAACGCATAGAGGGCCCATGTTAGATGAACCGAGATGCTATGCCCTAAGGGGAGGTTGTCCAATCTACGGAGAGCAAACCTTAGGGGAGACTTGAAGTTCTTTGCTAGTGGACAGCCATAGTGTCAAAGTGTGCCTGAGCCAAATGCACAACCATGGTTTTCCCACAAATAGTCTCATACACTTATTTGATTCGGAAGCACAGTTTGTTTCTTGGGTGTCAGAAGGAACATGGAAGGCTGGGCACTGGAGTACATTTCCTCTTATAGGAGGGCTTGCTGCCTCTTGTTTGGTGGCGAGAACATTGTCTCTTTCACGATGTCCTGAACAAGGTTGCTGGGACATATCAATAACAGAGCCTCTGCTAATGGCCTGGACAGGTTGTGACTGACCATCAATCAGTAATGGTTGGTCACCAAGCCGTAATCTCATTTTAAGTCTTTCAGACCTTAGAACCTCACCTCTGCCACGTCCCAAGAGTCCAATTTGTCTCCCTTAGATCATGAAACACATATATTACTCATGGCTCATGGTCATTTGAGTCAATTCCAGTCAAGTATTTTTTTTTAAATATCTGATTTCCGCTTTGTTTCCATTTATAGTGGATATGGTATGACTTGAGGAACTTCTGGGCAAAGAGCAGGGAGTCCAGAACATTTCAAGTTCCCAGTTCTAAGATAAGTTTTCTGCACACCCAAAGACCAACTTTGAGTTTCATCACTGTGACCAACTATTTTAGTCTTCCCATGTTTAAACCAGCCACTTCCTGGCTCTCACTGATCCAGACAAAATAAAAGATTAATGACAGCGAGATGATCTCTTCTAGGTTGAATAAGAACCTGTTCATATCTTACAACCTTCATTTGTGCTGTGACACTGTCAACCACAGTAAAACTCAACATGATTGAAAACTTTTTTTTCCCCAACCCCATCAAGTTCATAGTCAGACATTAAAACCCACTCTGACCCTGAGGCGTGCACCGCCTGAGAATCACTGGAAATGAAACATCTTCTCTGTAGGGCTCCTCATAGGCAAAGAGCCGCAGCGACTGTTGGGTTTTTGACCAAAGACTCCGAGGCCTTTGATAGAGTGGCAGGAAATGGGCAGGGCGGGGGTGATGCAGCAGAGCTAACTTTAGCCCTTAATGCTTGGAAATATGCTTGCGCTACAGTTTTTTTTTTTTTTTTCTTCCACTGCGGGGCCAACTGATATCCCTGCACGATGATTTATCAAGCCCATTGAGAGCCTTCCCGTCCGGGATAAATTGGCTCTTGCTTTGTGAAAATGCCCTTGGCAGATAATGGTCTCGTTTTTCTTAATAATTTGACGAACGTGGCTGTTGTTACAAACCAGAATGGCTATCAAAAAGTAACACTACATATTCATTATGTATGATTTGAAATTAAGCATATTACAACACCGACCTTCAAAGTTTGAACGTAACCCTTGGTTGTGCTGTTTTACCTCACAATCCCAACAATTCTAGAAAAATGTCATAAGTTTGGCGACTAGCTTTACGACAAACACGCTACCTAGAGTAGATGGTTTTTCTGAAGATCTGTGGAGTTCAGCAGAAATGGATTGTGTTGACAAGGTACAACAATACGGTAACACAAGGTCAGTGGGGCAGGGAGGAACCTAGAACTAAGTCAGAGAAATTCTGACAAGCACTTTGCATGTCTTTCGAAAAGCAAATAATACACATCCAAATTTGAATGGCTTGGATGGCCCTTTTAACCCATTTCAGCTTGTTCTAAGATGGTTTGGCATGAGGTTCAATTCAGCGATATTATATGGCTCAACTCCAAAATAAAGAAGAGCAACCCAGCTATTTTCTGGACACATCCAGTAAGGCAGGGAATAAGAGTGATTTGTGATCTTTATGAAGAGGACAATTTTATTTCATTGAACAGAATGCAAGTCACTGGACACTGGAATTATTTGCAAAATTGAATTCAAGAAAATATTAACATTGGTCAAATAGGAAAAAAAAAATATTCAAGCATATACATCTGATGTGGGATGCAAGTTTTGCATGCAAACGTGGGAGGAACTTCTTTCCAACAGCGGAAAATATTTCCCTGAAGTAAAAGGCAGATGTATCTGGTACAAACTACTCCATGGGCACTTTAACACACCAACCACATTGAACACAGAGGGTTTTCTTGAAAATTATTCATGCCGGAAATGTAAATCTGAATCTGGCACATATTTGCACGCCTCATGGGAATGTTTGATATTACCCCCAATTTTTAAGAATGTGGAACAAAAAAAATAAATGAATAAATAAATAATTAAAATCATAACAATGAAATCTCGTTCTTTTTTTCCAGGTTTGTGTCAACCCTTGAATTATACCTCCTCCGGCTCTCAATAAGGACCACACAAGTGGATGTTCATCAGCGACTGTATTAACAGTTCAAATAATAATTCTACAGTAGCTGTGTTAGCACCGTTACAGGTGGCATGGCAGTAGAACTGATACTTCTCTTCACCTGTGTGTGCAGGCTTCTATCTAAGGTCACTAACATACTCCATGTCCATCACAGTATGAAGCAAAACCTCCCAAAATTCTTCTGTCATTCTACTGTCTTTTCACACTCCTATCGCAGCCTGGTTGAATTGACCTTTCACCCCTTCAAACACTCATACCAGAGGGCCTTTTACGTCCAATCTTCAGTTTGGGACACTGTCGACTGAACACAAGAGGTTGTCAAAGTTTATAACTGCACAGTATGCTAATAAGATGCTGACAGAATAAGCTTAACAAACACCCTTTGTGGAGAGTGACAAAGCCGCCCAGTATTTGTGTACAAATATGCAGACAAAGCAAAATACCATTATGCATTATTTCCTGGTAATTCCCAGGGGAGAAAAAAAAACAGGAATATGTATATTAAAAATGTGTATAAATGAGATCGCTGTTCATTGTATCTACACTTTATTGTGCGATGGGTTTGAATTTACATCACTATCTTATTTCATGCCCTCTGTTTCAGCCAGCTATTTTGTGCAGCCATATTCTTATTCAAAATAGGCAATTTTATTTTGACAGCTATTTGTATTTTAAGTGCGACAGCAGGACCCCTGGTCACTGCAGTGGGATTTTGCAGAGGAATCATTTTATTACCTCACAATAGTCCAAGAAATGTAATCAATGTAATATGCATTATTCCTCACAATACATTTTAAATAGTTCTCAACATGTAAAATGAAAGGTGAGGAGAAGCATCTATTGAGGCTGTTGGAACAGTACAACCACTGTTTCAACCACAGTTCTGCCCATTTACCAAATAAATACATTTGCACACTTTAAATTGACACAAGCAGCAGTACTTTAAAACGATGAATTAGATTCAGATTAAATCAATGTCGTTCAGGAAACCAGCAAACCAGCAAATGTTGTATGTAGAAACAATTGGTTCCATGATCTACGAAAACTTAAATGGCTGTTTAGTCACATAGACTTCATGACAAATTTCGTAAGTATAAACTTTTCGAGGAATTGTTTTAACAATGTTGTCATTTATCTGATGACAACATGACAACAAATAGAAAACACAGGAGCAAGTGAGTCTGAACATGCTCATCTTTCATATTGTATCCCCCCCTCATTTTATATTCACTTTACAATGTTGCCTTGAATGATGATGAGCAGCCAAGAAATTTGAATTTTAGAAAGAAAGCCTTGGAGCTTGGCAGCTGTGAATCAGACCTGGAGAGGAGCTGATTTTATTCTCCTGCTGGTTCTTTCTGTCTCCCTAGACTTTTATAAAAAAAAAAAGTGCGGCAATTTTGTGGAATTTATTTGGGATGCTATGTCTGTGATCTGTTTGCTCTTCCATGTGATACAAAAGTTATACTTTCCTTTGATCATTCAAAGAAAGGACTTTGAAATGTAAAAATAAATAAATAAAAACAAATCCAGAGACAGAGACCTTTTTTTATTGTCAAGTGTGATGAGCAATAAAGGCTCTCACTTGTCACAAAAGGATGAGTCCCCCTTGACTGGTGACATTTAAGGAGGACTGTGGAGGAGGTTGAATGTGCTTAGCTGTTCTTCAAATCCCTGCGACCTGTGTCAGGACACTGCTATTTAGTACATGTGCCGACAGTGCATCACACCACATGCTATACTGTATAATAGTGATGGAACAGAAACTACAAACTATCAGCATTGGACAGCTCTAGCAGCTGGTGACATATGATTCCAAATATTCTGCCAAACAATGGCGACCTTAGCGTGGGGTGGTAATACCTGACTGGCCTAAATGTTGGGGGTCCAAGGTGGCAATAATCCAACCATGCAAGGCCGATCCTCGTTCCTCTGATCTCTTGGAAATGATAGACACCTTCACTTCCAAAAACTAAAGAGCCACTGGACCTCTCAACAGCACGTTCGCCGAATACAATTTGTGTTCTGAATGAATTGTGTGTTTTCCTTGCATTGACATATATGATGTCTTATAATATTATGTTCTTCTCTGGACAGCATTATTTGTGGTCGGCTGTTTGGCAGCAACGCTTCTGACATCAATATTGCATCTCCAAATAGATTACTATAATTCAACTTTACAGGGTGTTGGAGTACAGTCAGGGTCGACCCTGCTCAATGAAATCGAAAACCTTTGTGTTTTAACCGTATGGTTATCCATGACCAACCTATGTCGTAGCAAGACGTTCACCTATCTTATAATTCAGCACGTTCCATCCCAGCATGCTGCACCGTTGTGCAGAGTTGGCTGTTGTCACTGGAAGAGGGAGATGGTCATATTTCACTGTTGCATTTTACACATGTTGAGTCTGGTGTGATACAAGCGTGCTATGTTACACAAACTGAGGTAAACAATTCATGCTGCCCAGACAGAGTGAAGTCTGTGGACACATTTTGTTGCATCAGACCAGTTGAAGGGCCAGTGTTGATCCTGGTTTACTGCTGCAGGGGACATCATTATTTAACCACAAAGCAATGAGGTAGCTCTGCTCAGTATTCAGAGCTGTGTCTCTGAAGTTATCTTTTATACAAAAAAAAAAAAACCCAATGTCGTGTTTAATAAACACAAATGCAGACACATACTTAGCAACATTTTTTGCATTTCCTCTAAACAAACATTGTTTATTTCTGGGCAATGATTCAAGATGGTGAGCTGAATATATTACAAGAAAAGAGGAGGTGAGACAGGAGAAAATATGTTGGAGCTATGATTTGTGCGTGGTGATTTACAACAGGGTGCGATTAACACACTTCCTAATCATGTTTTTCCTAACTGTATTCTGTGCAGAAGTCCTGTGTGGTTGCCGAACAGATGGCAGCCGTCTGAAGGTGCAATTAACCTGCTGCAGAACAGGGGCAGATCCTTGGGATGAATGGTGCGAAGAGAAAGGTTCAGGCAGTGTATGCTTCTATTTGTTTGACAATTCATCACATTTGATCATGTATCAACTTGTTTCCTTTACATCGCCTCAGCTGTTTACAGCCTTCATGCAGCCTCAGCTCTGCTGGCCCAGCTCTCTGTTGATCTCATCCTGTCACACTTGTTTTGTGGAAGGACCTAAATGTATTCAAAATAACATTTCGACTGTAATTCTTTACTAGAACAGACAACAAACCAACTACAACAGCTAATACTATATGGCGATGTTTTATACGTCATTGCATATTTATTGTAATGTTCATGTTGCTAGTTAGTTAGAGTCAAAGGAGGACTTCGGTGGTTCCCCTCCTTATTGACGGTACTGAGTCACAATGACTAAAACCCATGGCCGTTTGATGGCACGTGAATGGAGCACCATTCCATGTCTTGCCTTGACCCCCACGTGTCGCACAGCCAATGCATCAATATGCACCGCTGAAGGCTCCCTTTTTCATCAGTGTAGGACGCAAAAGGCAACTTTCCCTACATCAATATATGACGCCATGGTAGTGAGGATGAGTTGGATAAACAGACAGAAAAAGCAGCCAATAAATAAATAGTCACCATTTCATGCATCTACACCACTGATCTCTGCACAGTATTTGACTGTGACGGCAAATGCTTTGTTTGCCCAGTGACTCAATCGTGGTTCATCCTTTGACATGCCTGCACTGAAAATTGACAGAATAGCTTCAAAATATGGACATATGTGGTGAGCCATTTGAGCGTCATCAAAACATCCCAGTAGTTAAAGTGTCTTCAGTAGTCTGAGGCTTTGAATGAGTATTTCAGACCAATAGACTGTGAGAGTCATCCATTGAACTCAACACAATGTTTCAAGAAGTTTCATTGTCCATGGCACTGATGGAAAGACAAGCATGAAGTGTATCATGTGTAATCCACAGGATTTCAGGAATGAAGAAAAGAAAATTATTTAGAATAATGCCTGAGAGGAAAGTGATAAGAACTTTTATCTCAGACATAAAAACTGGAAGGGGAAATAACATGTGAAATGGAGCAGATTTTGTTTTCTGGACTCATCCATGTCTGTACATGAGCCAACATCCACAAGCAAATTCGTTCAAAGAGACACTGCAGTCATGCGATGTGTGCAAATATACAAGCTGAACTCCACAAGCATGTTTTCAGAGTGAATTTGTAGGCATGAGCTACTCAGCGCGTAGCAAAAACCAGTGTGTGTGCTTGAGTGTGAGGCGTCAAAGACAAGACATGGTGTCCGTGGTGCATTCAGGCAAAGTGCGATGCAGGCGGGGAGGCAGCCCTCCTTTCTCCTGAAGCACTTCAATGTTTTATTTATCAGGGGTAGCAAAGCAAGCAGTGTGTTTAACTCAACAACAACCACAACAGTGGCACAAATCTCAGCGTCTTTCTCCTTGGCCCCCATGAGGAGGAAACTTTTGTTTGTGGAAGTGATGTCCTGTGATTCAGCTCCCAGCAAACAGCTTAGCCGCACAGAGAATAAGCCACAGAAGAACAATGTATTCTCAAATATGTTTGTTAATGCTTGGTGTGAGCCTTGCTGCTAATGACAGCATATTTTTTTACATTCCATTGTGGTGTATTGATCCAAGTAGAACCTTCATCTTTTGCTTCCCTTAACCAAAAAAATAAAATTCTCCCAATTTATTTTCCCTTTATTCGCCAATTTGTTTCTGAATTTTGGTGCTGCCTAAATACAAATATAGACATATCACAGTTCTGACCAACACAACAAAAGTGCGATTCGTCTGTTTTTGTTTTTTTTCCCCCGATCCATCTTCTTGCTGGAAGGACGACCATTATATTGGCCTCTGGATTGAATTAGGACACTAACTGTGTGTATTAACCCCATCACTCAGTCTATTAATGACAGGGTTAATAAAACGTCAACAAACAATAGATAACCTTACATGCACAATAAAGTGAAGTCATTTACTTCCTAATTAATAGGCAATTAGAGAATCCATTACAGCTCCATCTAACCTGAAGAAGGAGAGAGAAAAAAAAATGTCATGGGGCTGAAAACTGCTGGATTTGCAGATAGGGGACGATTATGTCCCCATCAAACATAAACCCTGATAATTGAACTGGGGGTTAAAGCAAAAATCAATTTCTAATCATAGATAGTCATATCCCTGGAGTCAACGCCTATTTTTCAAACTTTCCCTGTCATTGAGGACGTGATGTTGTGCAAAATTGAACCTGTAAATAAATGTCACTTTCACTGCCCAAAACGTGCAGAAAAAAATGATCTAAACATGAACCAATCTGCAGATATCTTCAGTTTTGTTAGCACTGTTCTACTACAATCCGATACAAATAATGCTTTGAAGAACTCTTGTGACATGGCTGAGGGTATAAATGAAGGCAATCACAAATCATATTTCTTGATGGTGCTATAAAGACTGAAATTGTTGGTGCCCCGGACAGACCTCTAGTGGTGTTTTGTAGTGTCAGAATCGCTCCCCAAAATCACTAGCCTGTGCAGCGACAACTCCCACTTCTCATGGAATCAAATGGACTCTTCAACATGCAGCAGGTAAACCTAGTGGTTTTCCAGACATTGAGTATTGATGCATTTAAATGGGATATTTGGGGATTGTTCAATAAATGATTTGGTTGTTAAAAAGCACAGTCTTTGGGCTTGTTGTTTCGTGCGATTTTTCAAATTATCTTGTGGTATGAAATGCATTATATTTAAAGTCACAAGCCAGAACCTCATGTAGCTCAATACTTTCACTAAAATGATGTAAAATCAATGATATTTTTTGTTAAAATAGAGATATCAAAATGATTGCATGTTGTGTTTCACTTGAACACTGACCTTGCAGCACCACATGGTGAAAGGGCATCACAGATCAAAGACAGGAAAGACAAGAGAACAGATGCAGTTGGTCAATGGGCAAAAATATCTCATATTCGGATCAAGTCTGGAATTTATTTTTGTGTCCCAAAATGTCACATGAGCTAAGGTGGTTACTAACAAACCTTGGAGAAGACGTTGACGTGAAATTACTGCTGTTGTTGAACCGCAACTCTTGAGCTTTGACTAATAAAACCCGGCACCTGAAGAGATCCAAATATTATTGACTGCCAGATTGGTATTTGACTGTCATGACAATCTTTCATCTTGTCGTGAAATGCTCTGATTATGATGGTAGAAAAGGGTTGTTAATGAAAGCACTCTTGGACTTTATTGGGTTTTTGATATCAGATATTAATGAAGTCAGGACTGACATGCATGCTGTGTGAGTTAACAGTGTAGTTATTGTATCAGAATCAGAATCAGATTTATTGCCATGGTCAGTGGGGAGCCCACTGACTAGGAAAGTGTCTTGGAATAAAGTGCAACAAAAAACAAATAAAATAAAATAAATAGAATAACATAACAACAAGGCTGTTCACGAATTTAACAGTCTGATGGCCGAGGGGAAGAAGCTGTTCCTGTGACGGGAGGTTCTGCTCTGGATGGACCGTAGCCTCCTGCCAGAGGGAAGAGGAACAAACAGTCTATGTCCAGGGTGAGAAGGGTCGGCTCTGATCCGACCTGCGCGTCTCTGGGTCCTAGAGGCATACAGGTCCTGAAGAGGTGGCAGGCTGCAACCGATCACCTTCTCAGCAGAACGTACGATGCGCTGCAGTCGGCTCTTGTCCCTGGAGGTGGCGCTGTTGTACCAGACGGTGATAGAGGAGGTGAGGATGGACTGGATGATGGCCGTGTAGAACTCCACCAGCAACTTCGTCGGCAGTCGTAGTTTCCGTAGCTGCCTCAGAAAGAACATCCTCTGCTGGGCCTTCCTGATGAGGGACCTGATGGTTGGCTCCCATTTGAGGTCCTCAGTGATGGTGGTTCCTAGGAAGCAGAAGGAGTCCACAATAGGAATGGATAAACCAGCCAACATGAGAGGGGACAGGAAACTGTTACTCTCCTGAAGTCTATGACCATCTCCACTGTCTTCTGGGCGCTCCAGGTTGTTGTGGCTGCACCAGGACACCAGCCGCTCCACCTCCCTCCTGTAAGCCGACTCATCTCCATCTGAGATGAGCCCGATGATGGTGGTGTCGTCCGCAAACTTGATCAGCTTCACGGACTCGTGGCTGGAGGTGCAGCAGTTAGTGTACAGAGAGAAGAGCCATGGAGAGAGAACACAGCCCCGAGGAGACCCGATGTTGAGGGTCCGAGTGTCGGAGACAGTCGTCCCCAGCCGCACACGCTGACTCCGGCTGGTCAGGAAGTCTGTAATCCATCTGCAGAGGGAGTCAGGCACGTCCAGCTGGCGAAGCTTGTCTTCAAGCAGAGCTGGAAGAATTGTGTTAAAGGCAGAGCTGAAGTCCACAAACAGGATCCTGGCATAGGTTCCTGGGCAGTCCAGATGCTCCAGAACGAAATGAAGGGCCTGGTCCACTGCATCGTCCACAGATCTGCTGGCTCTGTAGGCAAACTGCAATGAGTCCAGGTGAGAAGCAGTGATAGATTTCAGGTGAGAGAGAACCAGGCGCTCAAAGGACTTCATGACCACAGACGTCAGTGCCACCGGTCTGTAATCATTCAGTCCTGTGATCCTGGCCTTCTTGGGAACAGGGATGATAGTGGAGGACTTAAAGCAGGCAGGAACATGACAGGACACCAAGGAACCATTGAAGATGTCCGTGAACACTGGAGCCAGCTCAGCAGCACAATGATTCAGGACGGCAGGGGAAACTCTGTCCGGACCCGCCGCCTTCCGAAGGTTCAGCCTCCTGTAGAAAACATTTCTTCATGCAGTTGGGGATGTTGCTGTGTCATCACTTAAAGTTTCACTTTCACAATTCTAAAGCACCGTTTGAATCAAAATAGATAGTTGTAGGCCTTTTCAACTACTGAAAGTTTTATTAAGACATAGAAAAAAAAAGATATCTGTTTCTGAAGGTGCTTCTGAAGTGAATATGCTTGCATCATCAACAGACTGGCTCATGCTAGGCAACAAGCTGCTCCAAGTTTCCTGGGTTGGAGATAATGACTGTTTGCTTATTCATCTGATGTTGCTGACAGGCCCAAATCACTTCGTAGAGTTTCAAGAGGCAAACACAACACAGAATGACAACTGTGGAGCGTGTCCACCATATGCTGCGGCAGAGGGTCCGCTTGTTCTGCTCACCTGCAGCATTTATGTCAGCTATATCTAAATCTGTCTTAAATAGGCTTATAAATGTGTTTTGAATGATTTGATATTCAATGTTCATGTTCGGCTCGGGTGATTGAGGTCATCGGCTGCACATGGGTGTGAAGACTTGACTGAATATGATCCTCTATAGTCCAGAATGGAGCTCTGTCAGTAGATTGTGTCTCTGTTTGCTTATCACATGTGACAAGTTTACACCAAGTCTAGAATAATGCTCACCTTGGGAGGATTTACAGGAGCAAAATACCGGCTCAGGGTGAAGGAAGGTCAGCCTCAACAGTTCAATCTTCTATCCATTCAGCAAATTCTAATGTTTGATCGCAGGTTCCTCACACTTTCCCGACAGTTTTGTCACTCATGAAATAGGTAATAGCAATTCAAGTGCATTCAAGCTTGTATTCTGCAGACAGGCTGGTGCTCTTACAATACAAGTCATAAGTTCAAGCCCTGCGTGGGAAAAGAGTCTTCATTTTATTTATTTTCAGTTTTTCAGTCCTGTGAGATTTGTTGATTTTAAAAGCACTCAGCACGTTACATACAGTATAATGCAGACTTCATTTTGTCTTACATTTTGAAAGTTTAGGTTTAAATTTAGATGCACGTGTGCAACCTTTGGTATTCACTCAGGTTCTTCAGTCATGGCTTTGGTTGACATTCTGCAAGAATACAAAGACTCACACCATGGTCCAGCAATTAGCTTTAGAAGTTTCTGTGCTCTCTGACAGATGAAATGATTTTCTCCAAAAAAAAAAAGGGTGCTGACAGGTTCAGCAGGACCATGAATCAGATTTAGGAAAAGCTGAAAAAGTTGAAAAATGACGATCACACTATTAATGGCCACAGCGAGAACAGCTATAGTGGATCAAACAGAATGTCATGGCAGTAGTTTACTCAAAACTGTATGTAGTGTTGCTATAAAACATCACTGTTTTGGGTCGTGAGCTACTTTTACACTGCCTAGCTGCTGTCTCAGTAAATGAATATTGATTTTGTGACATCTTACACGTCAAATCCGTTTTATTTATAAAGCCCATTTTCTACAACAACATTGTCCTAAGTGCTGTACAGGTAAGGGACAGAAGGGACGAATAAAATAACAACAGTCAAACATGCCAGGCTAAAAAGATGAGCTTTTAAAAGTCATTTAAAACACGGGAAGGGAGGAGGCCTGGCAAACGTGCAGAGACAGCAGTTTCCAGAGCTTTGGGGCTGCCACAGAGAAGGCCAGGCCACCTATTGACCAAAGTCTGCTTTCAGGAGCAACTATGAGCAGCTGACAAGCAGACCTTAGTGGCTGAAGTCAACCCTGAAGCAGGTAACTGAGGTAGGTTGGGGCCAGGCCATGGATGCATGTGAATGAAATCAAAAGGCTTTTGAAATGGATCCCATATTGTACAGGGAGCCAATGCAGGAACAGCAAAATGGAGGTGATGTGTTCATGTTTGTGTGTTCCTTTCAGAGGACCGGCAGCAGAATTCTGTGGCAGTCAAGCACTTCTTCACTCACCAAACTAATTACTTCCTTAGTTTACTTCCAAAATAGTAGTACTGAGGAACATTTGCCCATACTTGCACTATACTACCTTTGGGTACATTTTTGACAACATACACTCTGTTACATATCCTGAACCAAACACGCACTACCACACATTTCTTTTAACCGTTGTCGCCACACCTAACTAAAAATGGAATTGGAGTTAATGATGTGACGCCTGTCAAATTACCGATCAGACAACCATGAACGCACATGTTGCAGTGAGTTAACTTAGTTGCTCGGGTTACTGCCAGTGAGAGTGAGTGGCTCGGCCCTGCAGTGTTGATGTCACACATGCCACGGAGAGAATGATTCTTCAAATGCATGAAGTGCAGCGCTTGGTTTATTTACCAAGAACAAAGAATAGAAATATAAGCATGCAGAAATGGCACTTCCATAGTGTTTTTTTCTTTTCAGCAAAAGCTCCATACTGAGATTATTTCATGTTGTTCGTAATAAGATGATAGCTCAGCCACTGTGTGTGACCACACCTTTTGGAGCAGCCACATGTGTTGATGTTTCATGAAAACCTAGTTGAGGCGAGTTGAAATCTGCAATGGCTGTACCACTTTATAGAGAACTTAACCATATTTTCTGGACTACAGAGCTTAACAGTATATAATCCACACGCGCTAAATTTAAGATGACATTCATAAGGCATGTGACAAAGTGGCTGAGAGTCACCCATTTGTCTCATTTAAAGTTATTGTTGTATGCTTGTTTAGTTGATTTAATTCCATCTTTAACCTGAATCATGCGTTCAAACTATCCCGGGTCATGTTTGAGTTGCATCTTCTGGTGTATCAAAAATCAACACAAAGGAGTTTGGTTATGTTAAAGCACGTTTATTGGTTCAATTAAATGTCAGTTATTTAGGAATTATTTCATATTTGTTGGTTGTGTTACTCACCACGAGGCCTTCAGGTAAAAAGGAGGAAGTGGCGGCTCACTTCCTGGTTTTTTCACCTTGGTGATGTCTTAGTGACATCATGGAAAGTTTCAACTGTGGGGGAGGCCAAAGCAGGGAAGTGTTTTGTTTTGTTTTACTATATATGATGGAGTGACGGAGCGAGGTTGAGCGTTACGCGACACATTGTGTTCAAAGTATGGTGAGCAGAGGACTTTGTTTCTTACTGCAGAAATGACTTGTGGATGTTGGTGGTATTTGGGATTTACCTGTTGAGAGGTACAGTCCTGATTCAAACGCTTAAAGAGAGAAGGCCAGAGAGGGGAGGCTGCAGTGTGCAGAGGTGTGCACAAGTGCGTAAGAGCAATTTTTCGGTTACGCTGAGTTAACTGCTGAGTTGCTTTGCAATCCATGGTTTTTATTTTATTTTTCCTGGCTATTTTTTTTGCATCCTGCATCCCAAATTTCTTTGGTGAAGCAAGAAAAGTGTCTCCAGCGTCTGCCTCCTACACCTACTCTGGCCTGGATCACCACAACAACAACAGACTGTAAGCTGTGGGTGCCACGGTGCAGTCTGGACCATAGAAATGTCAGTGATTTCTGTCTGTGTTAAAATGTTCACTTCTAAGTTAGTTTTGAAAACGGGATGAGTAAAGTGCTAAATGGGCTGCATGTCCAGAGCTCCGCCACCACAGCCAGTCTCCGGGAGCACCGGAGAGCAGCAGCTTTTTGAGAAAATAAAAGGATTTTAAGTCTCAGGAAAATATCATACGTTTGTTGTCTGAAACAAAAGTATCAATCTGGAAAGACGTTATAAAGCTCAGACATCAGACCAGTTTTGGGTCCGTACTTGCATGACAAGGAGAGTCGGGCAATGTTCCCTCATCGGGAATTTCAGTCATTTCAGTACAGTAAGAGTGGACGCACAATGTACAGAGTGGCTCCTCACTGAGGTTTGACTTCACTCCCTGTCCTTGCCTCTCAACAGTTGAAAGCCTTCCCTTTTATTGAGTCAGTCTTGCTCCAAAATTGCTCAAATATGATCTGTTGATGGATCTGATGTTAGTTTTGCTTTGTTGGCGTGGCCTCAGCTTGCAACTCCTCTGACATTATGAAAACCCTAAACAACAAAGTAGTAGGCAACATTACTGTGTGGATTGAGTTGGACTAGAACGCAGATGTTCGGATGAATTGGGAGGGAAATATAAAATACTTGAAAGCACTCATGAAGGCAACCTTTAGAACCATCATCATACGCATAGATTTATTTTTTATTTTTTATTTTTTTCAGTGAAAACGTTAAACCTTGAAACGTCATGGCAAAGCACATCTCAATAGCCAACTCAAATTTCTGCCTGTTTGTGACATGTAATCAGGGGGAAAACACATCTGTTCTGGCTTATACACAATCTCAAAGATCCTCTTCCAACAGATCAAGCACCACATTAGCATTTATTAGCATGCTGTAGTTGTTTATGTGCTTTTCTCCCCCCGAGAGTGCTGGGCTTTAACCAGAACGATAACTGCTGCTGAGAATTGTCCGAAGTAGGGATAAAAACCTAATGACTGTTGTCCCACTGTCTCCAGGTTTGTTTTTTTTTTGACAAAAGAAAGTGTGTTATCTACAGCCTGCAGGAATTACTGCAAAGTTTTTCTTCATCTAAGTGCCGAGAGCAGCAGACGCGCCTCACGTTGTTGAGCTGCTGTGTTGGTGCATGCAAAACCAGACCTTATTAGATGGCCATCCACGGAATCTGCTGACTGGAAATCTTCAAATAAATGGCTTCGCTCAGAAGGAAAATCAATTTCAAAATGACATGTCACCGCAACTAATGAGCTGAACGATTCGACGACACTTTGTAGATCTGACAAGAATGATTGTTTTTAATGTTCAATCAGGCCATCCAGCGATGAAAGACAAGTCTTTGTAGAGCTATCAAGCATATGCTTGTCTGCATATTACGCACGAACACAAACAACGTCTCTCCGCCTAATTAACATGGAATTTAACATTAATTTGCAGAAACCTAAACGTGACCACAATAGCAAGTATTGATTGATTTAAGTGTTGCTCTCTCCAATTAGGATCCAGAAACGGCAACATGATCATTTTAAACACTGTTAATAAAAGAAATCTATAGAAATATAATTTTGAAAAACAATGTAATGTGTTATATTAACATGCAACTTCCATTTGTTAGGTTAAAGAACAACCATTACTTTAAGGGTTAATACATATACAGTGCCGCCTCAGTTTTCGAATGGAATTCGAACAAATCGGAGTTTGAACAAAAAAATTAAGATTTTTTTGCCTTGGATTTCGAACGAAAATCCAGAACTCAAACACACCCGAAAAAAGCTGGAAAAAACATGACGTGCGCAGACCTATCAGTTGACCCACGACGCGCTTTGTTATTGTGTATAACGCAGCAGTGTCCCATTAGCTACATTTACTGACTGTTTCTTTTTCATATTGAGGTGTAAAATCTTTCCTGTCTCCGCACTGGACCCTGGTAGAGTGTCACAGGGGAGGTGCTCGCTCTCCACACCTCCAAGGCTGGAGCGCTGGAGCGATGAGGTGAGTCTGGGACAGAGCGTTACTTGGTTTATGACTTTGTCACAGCCAAACTGCACAGAAGCGCACATTCAGAGCTGGACACGCACCGGGCACCACTTCACTTCTGGAGAGACGTCACTCACTCGGCAACCCCTCCCACATGCAGCGGCCACACACATAGAGGAACAGCGCACCTGCAGCAGACACTCTACATTCACTCCTACAAAAGCCTATTTTAAGGCTTGGAACGCATTATTTCTTTTTCCATTCATTGTAATGGGAAAAATCGATTCGGATTTTGAACAATTCACTTCTCCAACGGCCGCCTGCAACGGATTGTGGTCGCGAACCGAGGTGGGGAGAAGAGAGTAAGATTCTCTCTGTGGAGATGTGTATCTACTGCAGGCAATGGTCCACTAACGTGACAAAAGTGGCTTCTGAGATGTATGAAATGATACATTACATCCGTGAACTTTTTTTAATTCATTTCAAAACTAGGCATCATGGTGTTGCTCCTAATATCATGGCACATGTATCTTTATGGTTCAGGACTTGCTCTCAGGTGGAGGTGGCGCTTGACCAAAACATTCAATTTATTTGATGACTTCACAAAACAAACCAGGTTGTCCACATACAATGAGAGGAGCACAACACGTTTGATCTCACCACAGGTCAAGGCAAAAGAAGGTTAGAAACCATCTGTATTATTCTGGTTTGAGGGTTTGTTTTGCGTTTTCACGATTTTACAGCCCTCTACTGTAGTGGTAAATTAGCCAGAATTGTTTTTGGTAGTACTAGTGGTAGTAGTAGCAGTAACTCGCTGTAGCAGGAGTAGCAAATGGCGCCAAACACATCAACTGACAGGTATCGGCCAGAAACAGTGTGCAAAATGTAGAACAGACTTTTCAAGTGAAAACTTGTTAATTATCTTTAGCAATTTTCACCACTTTTGGGCACTTTCCAAACCTTGAAAATGCAACATCAGAGTTCCAGCACTCTTTAAAGATATCAAGTGTAGATAAACCGCTGTTCATATCATACAAACAAAGGAAAGTCCTGTAGTATAGCAGAATAACAAGTGAAAAAAGAGCAGGACCATTGGTCTGAAGGTGTCTTCTTCACGGATTAGCTTTCTGTAACAGTTATCGGTTCAATGGAACATCACGGCTCATAAAACACATCAAAACCCATCCAACACACTTTCCCCTGGTCCTATAAATCAGCCTGCTAAAGGTCATGGTTCATTGAGTGAGCCCCACTGCTGCAAACACCCTCCCGTACACTCCGTATCCTCCATGGATTTGTTTCTCTCTGTTGGCCTCATCTCATTATGCATTAACAGGTTCACCTCTCGATGGCCGTGACCAAGCTCATCATTTTATAACCTTTCAGTTTCTTTTCACTAGTGTCACTCCTTGCTCTGCCGATGGATCGCCTCGAATTGACTTTAATCTCATGAATGTGGCATTTTGGTGCTGTTTAATATTTCCGTCTGATTCAAGGCCTGAGGTTGGGAGGGAGAAAAGGTAATTATGATCTGCCATATGCGTCCACTCCAGCTATTCCTCCAGGACCGGCCTCTCTTTGCCTCCCGGCCACTGCTCCAGTTATGTGCTGATCATAAACACAGCTCTTATAGCTTGATAACTTAAAGAGCTACTTATCGGTGACCAACAGCGAAGTGCATCCATGAGTAGTCTCTAGACGGTGGACTGAATTTAGGTGAAATGCAGAGCAAAGAGAAGAAGCATACGCACTTGAGGATTGTGATACGCTCAAGGATTTCATCAGCCTCGCCAACTCCAGAGAAATAAGGAACAGTGTTTGGGACTTTGTTACACATGGAACTGCAAGAAAGTACTGGTGTTGTAGCTTTAAATCCATCAAACATATATATATATATATATATATATATATATATATATATATATATATATATATATATATATATATATATATATATTATATATTATTATATATTATTATATATTATATTATATACAAATATTTGCAAAATAAACAATATTTTGTTGTTTAAATGTATGTGTGGGTCCATCATTTCATTCAGTAATATACTAAATTCATTCAAATTGAAAAATGTGGCTTCTTGTGGCAAATATTCTTATACCATTAAACTTTCAAATCAACTAGATTAATTTTAATAATCGAATCCCACCCCTGATATATATATATATATATATATATATATATATATATATATATATAGGAAGAAGTCACTGTGTGAGATTTATTTGCACGATGCTGCTGCAAATAAGTTTCTGAACATCTGAGAAAATCAATGTTAAAATTTGGTACAGTAGCCCTTGACCACCTCAAACAGGTGCTTATAATTTCGAAGAACTTTAGGAGGAGTGGAGGTGGAGGTTTTTAAAGGTTACTCAGAGGTCTTTGAGGCTCACAATTCCAGCTAACAGACAGCTGTTCACTGATTTATTTGACGCAGTATCATACAAATAAATTGTTTTAAAAAAATCATAGAGCTTATGTCTCTCAAAGTGGACATGCACCAAAGTAAACTAAGAGTCACATTACACCATTGAAGCCACTGTATTCTGTGACTGCTGCTCATGAAATAGTGATTCTGTGTAAAGTGAGCTAAGACGACAGAGGAACAGGTTTCTTTCACAGACTACACTGTTACTTTTTTCTCAATTTCTTCACCTGACTAGCGTGTAGTCTCTGAAACCTGCACAGCACCAATCCTCCTTTGTCTCTCGCTCTCCTGTGCTATCTCATATCTCTATCATTCCACCGTACCAAATGGCTCAGTGCATACTTTAAGAGAAATCAGCTTCTCAAACATCAGCCAGCACTAATACTTCACTTCATATTCAGTTCTTCAGTTGCTGTTTCTTCTGTTGTGTATGTCGCAGTGTCACTCAGTGGACGGTGATCTTAAGCATTAGAATTTTCGTATTTTCCAAACAGAGCAATAGGTGCTTAACTTATTGGTCTGGCTTAGTATCTTGACACAAAAAACCTTGTAATCATCCATATGTGAACCGGGTGGATTTTTTTGTACGCAGCAGCGATTTGTTTGTGTGTGGAGAACGCATCAGTAGTGCGCAATTGCACCCATGCGCAGCTTTGAGTGAACAGTGGAGTGCACATAATTCAGATTTGTAGTCCCTGCATGCTGCTTGGTATTTTCCACAACTAGATGGCGGGTCTCGATATGATTTTTCCCGCACCCAGTCTTTCTTCTTTACAGGCCCACTGTGTAAGAATTTCTCGCTTCTGGTGTTGAGGCCATGTACTGCAATCTCCTCTCTTGCGCAACGCAGTGTAAACTACATTACAACTATGACAGCCTTCACGTTTGAAAAAGCCAAGAAGTCATCCACTCAGACAGCAATGGGGCTTGAATGAGTGATGTCTCAGAGTGGAAAACTTGCATTACATTGCATTGTGACCTTTTGTTCTGTTAGTTCGTTGAAGTTGATTTGAAGTTTATTGAATATTTTTTTTTTTGTTTTTGTTTTTTTAACATCCAGAGTTCATGTGCTGTTTCATAAATGAAGTGCAAGTAATTGCCAGTCTGGTGCCAAAAAGTGATGACGGCTTGTTGCAGCTGTTTTCCTTCATTTCCTTCTGCTTATACACACCAATAAATACTGTAGCTGCAGCATTACTGAATCCAAATTAAACAAAACAAAAGACGTCTCTCGTCCCTGAAATGTGGATTTGGAATATGTGTGCTCTTCCATGTTTCCCTCTCAAACTTGCCAGATCTGGTATTGTGACAATAATCCTTATCAGCTCCAGAATTCAGATTAGACATCAGGCCATCGTACGGCCACCGTATTTGGCAGAGACTTCAAGCCAATGGGAATACTAGGAATTGATGATTATGGTCAATATTTATTAAAAAAAAGATACGTTTGTGAGCGGGAAACACAGATTTTGTTATTGAATAACTGAAAATGTTCCACAGTGGGCCATTAAATAGCTATTTTGCTATGCTTGGCCCACTTGGTGGCATTTTAGCTGGAAGACGTGGAAGACGTCGAAGTGACACAACAGGATGACTGACAAGTGATTGGTGCATTTTTCCATCCAATGGGGGTGACATGGGGTGGGAGGAGATGCACCTAGCTTATTGAGGAAATAAACAACATTTTGAGGCTATGGTAGATTGTCAATCATTTTTTGGCAAAAATAGTAGCAATAACTGCCATGAAAATAGATGTTGCTTTTTGCATTTTTTTTTTAAACAATGCTACTTCTCAAAGCGAATGTAAAGCCCATGTCATGGGTCAAGACGTGGAGCGGGACCCAAGTGCAGTGGTGAAAGTCGCAGGAGCGAGTCAAAAATAATTTTAATCATTAACAACAAAAAACACAACAGAAAGTGTCACCGAACCGGGAGAAACAAAGCAAAGTCTGAATGTCCAAAACAGAGTCACCAACCTGGGGGAAGTCCTTAAGCATGAATAAGAGTCCAACAGAAAGCATCACTAAAACCGGGAGAATCAAACGAACTTAAATCTGGAAACAGAGACAAAAGCACAATGAACAGAGATGGTAAAAACACAGAATAAACCAGGAAACACACAGAAACAGAGGAAGGAACTAAACTCTAACTCAGGCACCAGGGTTTCAGAGAGTGTAGTCAAAAATGAGCAAACTAGAGCATAGACAGAGATCAAACAACAAGAAGAACCAATTTACCACAGGAACAATAGGAGTCGATCTGGCACACGTTGCTGGAGTCCAGGTGTTCTTATACTCAGATGATCAGGGGTTGATTGCAGCCGTGTGCCACAGGAACAGGAAGAAACGGAGGGAGAAAACAAAACAGGACTCACGGGACCAAAATAAAAGCGGAATCATAACAGCCCAACTGTTTTTTTTTTTCTTTCCTTTTTTTAAGCAAATAATACCATCTTGCAACCCTTTATTATGTTTCCAACATTGATTGCCGCAGCCAAATTAGTTATTTGTACATCAATATTCACTTCAGAAGCAAATCCAAACTACTCCACAAAAGAGCCTGACATGCCCAAGCTTTACTCCGGCATGCTAGTACATATACATAATGCTACTTGGTCACAGCAATATAAACCGCTCACGCTGAAGTTGGTCTTTGTTGGGGTCGCACCTTGACACTGCTCCCGAATCTGTTCACCAGAATTTCAATGGTGTCTGACTCAGTGGGATAAGAATAATGTAATAACAAAGTACGTGATATTGTCTGGTTTTCAGTTATCATTATCAATACCATATAATCACTTGGAACTTCCAAAGAATTTAAAGCATGTTAGTGCTCATGAAGAGATGTTCCTGCGCCTCAAAACACTTTAATTCCCATTGTAGCTCTCGGTCTATGTGGTTCTATTCTTTTCCCACTGTCAGTTTAGTTCCAATAAATGACGTTTTCATCCTGATGCCACCAATTGTTGCTCCCCCCCTTTAGCTGGTACTGAAACTATATTACAATATAGTGACTTTACATTACAAAGATAGAGGCTGTTCTATAAGGGATACAGGAATGGAGTGCTTGAAGATGGTGTGATAGCACTGCTGAACTCAACCTGTTCCTTTTTCCTGGAAGCTATCCAACTGCATGCTTGTTAATGATGCAGTGTTGCCAACTGGGAGACTTTTAAAGGCGACCTGTCATATATCTCTGACTCTATCAGTGGTGGGGCAGGGAGTACAGCAGTCCTACATGTCAAGACACGCAATGACAGCTGCCATGTGTTGACGGGCTCCATCATGAGCACACACTGCTTCGAAAATGGCCCCTTACAGAAAATCACACAGCCCAAGATACAAGTACTATAATACAAATATGGGAGCTGATGTATCTGGATAATGTGGGCATACATTACAAGTACTTTCATATTTCTTAATTCACTCATTGAATGTTTGCAATGGTTTGTTACAGCGTACTTTAAATGCCTCGACCTTCAGCTTATTTTCAGCGGGACCAACATCAGTTGGGGATACGTAAGTTCCAAGAGTTAATTCAAAGTCAGAAATAATCAGACCAATATTTGGGAATATGGAGGACAAAGAGGTGTAGATCTTCCTTGTTCTAAAAACCACCACAACCATGGGGAATACTCGGGTGTTTCAGTGGCGTAAAAGAGACAATCTCTACAACAACTATGAAGTCTACCTCTTGCGTAAAGCATCTAGATGGCATCTTGACAAGATGCACAAGACAGCTACGCTTCCTGGATGGTCAAGCTTCTCACCCAAGTAAGTAAGTAATAGCCCTGTTCTCCTGCAGAGAGAGAGAGAAAAACAATACCAAATTTATATACCCATCAGAATTTCTTTCAGGCGCACCAAAAGTTTCTGGAGGCTCACTGGTGCACATCGGTTGAAACACCATTCAGCATGTTTACTTGCTGTTACAGTAGCTCTGAGGTACACCAGGACCCGCAACCCGGTGGAGCTTGACTTTCTTCCTTCTTCTGCCTGGTGGCAAACTTCACCCCACGGCTGTGCCACAGAGTTGAGGGCTCATGCCATGATGCCATGCCAATGCCTTACTACAGCAACCCTTGTTGGCCGCCTGGGGAATGATAACACAGGACACTGGCCAGTTTGCAAACAAAGTTGTGTTTGAGGTGGGAGTTGAAGATCTGACAAGGAGGTGACTTCACCAGTAGATCCTTTTTTATATTTGGGCCCACCAGCGCTGACCAGCAGCTTCCCACCACAGGCGGTCAGACTTGAGCACGTAGATCTGATAAGACGCAACAAAGTCGATTATCAAGCTGCAACTGAGGTTACCCTTGTAAGCGCAGAGCTGGGAAGGCACTACTCAGACCTTAAGGCTTAAATAAATCCATTCATTCAGTGTTGCCCATGTGAAGGAGAATCTGCAAATCATTGAGTCAGGGTCAAGATTATCAGCACTGACGGTTTTTGCAAGGTATTTCATTCGACTTGATCAACTTCACAGTATAGGAAAAATGTTTCTGAAGTTGCAGAATTACTTTTTACACACTGATGCTTCTGAGCCTGAATTCTGCAGCAACAGAGGTAAAGATAATAATTCTGACCGTTTTACAATGACAAATATATGTTCTGTACACTTAAAAAGCACTATGTGCTTTATGTTGGTTTGTTGTCCGTTATTGTGGAAGAGAACTCAAGAGACCCGTCGAAGATGTAGACAAAAGGTACTATCACAGTTGAGTGACTCAGCAGTCAAGAATGAAGCAGAGCTATTACTTGGTGATAATTTACAGTGATATGTAATTGCGCGTATTCTGGGTAACAAAGTCATTTGTGACTCACAAAAAGAATGATGAAGAAACAGAGATCAAAACACATTTGCTCTGGAATAATCATGTCATTGCAATTTTGAAGACGTCATCTTCAGGCCCTATTTTGTCAGGTTAATCTCAGAAATTCTAGGTTTTGGCTGTATACACCATTATTGATGCCAAGAAGATGATATGAAAAGCTGACTCTGCTTATCTTCTACAGTGTTGTTGCAACTTGTAGCTCTTGCAGCATAGGAAGATCTTCACTTTTCCAACTCCACCAAGAATTTGGCAGGAGAAAAGGTGAAGATGACAAACTCATAGATTCAAGTTCAGGAGATGCTTTCGAATTTCTAAAATATACAGTTCTGCCTCGGTTTTCGAACATCCCAGACTTCAAACAAATCGGAGTTCGAACAACAAGTTTGAGATTTTTTTGGTTCTGATTTCGAACTAAAATCCAGAACTCGAACGCCCCTGAAAAAAGCCGGAAAAGACATTAGACGCGCGGACCGACGCGCTTTGTTGTTGTGTATAACGCAGCCTCTGTATGCAGACGTGTCTGTTGCTGGCTCTTTTTCCTTCATATGAGGACTATGTTAACCCCCAATCATGGCTCCAAATAAGGCAAGTGGAAGTAGTTCTGCGTAAAACTGTCGAGTTTAAGAAGAATTGATCTGGCGTGCTTGTTTCTGAGCGACGATCGACGATAAGCAAAATATGTTTTGCATTGTTTTTTTCTTGTAAACTTTAATAATGAGCTGTTTCATTAGCATTTCTACAATTTTTGTTTAGTTTCAAAGATTTAGATCATAGGCTTCGATATAAGTTAATGGGTTTTTTTTTATTATTTTACATTCGCTAATGCGTTTTTAATTATTAATTTGCATTGTTATTAAGTTAACTTAATTTGTTAAGTTAATAAGTTAATGTTTCCTCTCATTATTGCTTGTTTAAAGTTATTCTGCACTTTTGTTAATAAAACACAGGTTTACAAGGCTGCGTCGCTACAGATACGGCAATGCGCTCACAGCTGAGCCTACTGTCCTACTAAAGCATACATTTTAAGCAAAAAATAAACATTTCTTAACTTTTTATATAAAATATTTCAACAATACATGTGTTTCTACTATGCATTTTATTATCAGGAAAAGCTAAAAAAAAAAGCCTATTTTAAGGCTTGTAATGCATTATTTCTTTTTCCATTAATTGTAATGGAAAAAAATCGATTCAGATTTCGAACAAATCGCTTCTCCAACGGCCGTCTGGAGTGGATTGTGGTGGAGAACCCAGGTACCACTGTACTTGGTCTTCCTTTTAGGGTAATGAATGAAGATTTATGACTGATACCCACATAAAGCAGCATTTGACATGGTAACAGGATTGTAGTTCTGCAGGCGGGATTCATCCATGCAGGGAAGTGGGTTACGCAACTTGCCTAATTCCCAGCTTTGTCAGACAGCTGTGAGATTTGCAAATGCAGATCCTCACCTCACTGCATGTATTTTGAGTGCGTAATGCTTCTTACATGGATTCCAGTTTGGAGGCATTTAGCTTGTAATTTACACCAGCAAGCTGGATAAGTGGGGAAGTGTGTTCATATGTGTGGGTTTGACTATTGTGTAGCAGTTGAACAATGGATTACTGCTTCCTCCCACTTTAATCTCAGTATTGCAGAAAGAGCCCAGAGCTCCTCTGCATGCATGCAGACTCAAGCAAAAAGCTGCAATAAGCAAACGCGCATTTCTTTTGTCAAAGAAAGATGAAGACGGTAACCTATTTCTGTTTAGAAAATTCGAATTTTCACAAAGATAAAGAACATGCTGTGGATGTTAAATAGGTAAACACAAGCATCTCAAGTACCTTATTGGCATATGTTAAAAAAAACTGTGTTTGAAGGAGACCGCAGGTGAATAATTTCCACGTCACTGGCACGAGCTGCAAATGTTAAACAACTGCAAATCTTAAGGCATGTGTAGGAGTGATGAACCATTGCGCCTCCGTATCTCTGGTGCCAGCTTGGCCGTCCCTCCACTGCTGATCTGTGAGATTTAGAATTGCTCCCAGAGTGCTCTTTCTAATCTTTCCACTTTCTCTTTCAGGGGAAATGTAACTCAGAGACAAACGATTTCCCTTTGGTATCTTCAAATACAAGTTGTTTTATTTGAGTCATTCCGCTGTACAAAGCAATAAAGTACAATAAAGTGGATGTGTCAATATCGAGTGCAGTGCTGGGATCTGACCTCGTGCTGACGTAAAGAACGAAACATTTGAAATAAAACTTCAATTTTTGCATCTTTTGCCTATGCAATCTAAACATAAAAATGTGGAAAAAAAACAATAAAACACAATCATTCTCGCTGTGATGAAGCGTGAGAGCAGTTATTGTTATAATAATTAACAAAAATTTCCAATAAAACAAAAAATGCTAAAAAATGTCAGTCTAAAAATGAAATAAGGCTTTTTTTTGCCTTTTCAAAAGGTCACGTGACAGATGTTTTATTGTCAAAGTAGAAGGCTACATCCACACGGAGCCACACATTTTCCTCTCCGATCATTTTCAATGCTGGTTTCCCCAGTACACGTGCCCAGACTGTAGTGGTGCTGTATTTTACTAACAACAAATGAGGAGACAGCACAGCACATGCACAAATGAAGCATATTCTCTAACATTAGCATGAGCACAGGAGCAAAACAAAGGCAACTGGCTCTCCGCTGAGGAAGGCACATGCCACAACCTCTCAATGACCCTTGCTCCCGCAATCTTGCTCCTTTTGGAACTCAGCGGAACACAGGCCTGCTGAGCAGCCAGTTAGGGGGCTACGCACGTATTCATAGAACTGCAGTTACGCTGAAGTAACCAGTATTTCTTTATATTATATTTTTTTCATATGTGCACAGTCTTCGCTATTGGTAAGAAACGCGGCAAATGCTGTGGGGATTAGATTCATTCCAGCATCGCCTTACAGAAGATCAAACCATAGAAAAAAACACCAAACCAAAGTTCAACGACTCGACGTTCCAGTCTAGGACGAAGAACCACATCCAGGGCAGTGAGGGCCACTGAAGTGTTTACATTGTCCCTCAAATAGCTCAGAGCAAACCATCAAACTGCCCTGCAGACGAGGAAGTAGTCCTCATGGAAGTTGGACCACAGAACCAACTGCCTCTTAAGCAGTAGAAAGGGCCATACAAATCCAGGGAGCACATCACTCCTCCATGACAAACTATCAGTTAAGTAAAAACTCCCTGTCCTGCTGATATAAGATGCTAGGGCCCAAAACAAGCACAATGAACGCATTTTAGAGATCGTTCTGTTGAGGCAGGGGAAAAATCTGAATTAAAATCAACTTTATTGCCATGGTCAGTGGGAATCCCACCAACTAGGAAAGTGCTTTGGAATATACTGCTGACAAAAAAACTAAATAAAATAAAATAAAATAAAATAAAGTCTGATCAAGAATTCTCTCATCATCACAATCTGTGACCAATACGAAGACCAAACAACTTTTGGTCTAAAATGAGGATTCGGATAAAGCATCTCTGATCTCCGGTCCTCTTGCATTACTTTATATACAGTATATAGCAACTCAAAGTTTTGCTCACAGAGCCTACTTTGATGCACCTTTAGTAAAGCACATAGCCAAATAAGGTGCTATACTGTAACCAGTATGCCTGTAATGATCCAAGCGGAGCGGTACTCAAATGCCTTGATGAAAAGACTAACAGGAGACCTGAGTAACAAACAATAGTATTCACAATAATCAAACAATGTCTCAAAATCCAAAGAGAAAATGTCACCGGACCGGGAGATCAAAGAAAGTAGAAAATCCAAAAACTGAAGGCGTCACCAAACCGGGAAATGTACACAAACGAAAATACGTACCAAAAGCACCACCGAACGGGGAGATCACACGCGAGGAATCTGAAAATTCAACACCCAAAGATCAGGAAAAAACTAAATCACAGATGCGGAAATAGGAAACAAACTAAGATAAGAAACAACACTAACTCAGGCACCAGGGGAAAAACCCAGAGAACAGAAAACACGAGCCAACGCAAGCCAAGAATGATAGATTCGATCTGGCAGCCATTGCTGGAACCATGGTGCTTTAAAAAGGGGCAGATGATGATCTGTAGATCAGTTCCAGCTGTGTGCCATATCCAAGCGAAGCTCTGACAAGTCAGGGAAGGGGAAGGAGGCGAAAACGGAAGTGGTGCAACATAAAAGTGAGTCATGACAATGCAAGGTCGTATTTCTGTTGAAGAAATCAGTCCTCAATGTCGATGTCCCATTCTGTTCACTCCATGACTTATTGGCAGCTGAGGCATGGCATCCCACTCTTCTGGTTGGATGACCCTCTGGTCATTGAGGTTCTTGAGTATAGTGTTATGAGCCCCTACATGGCGACTTGGCTGATGTGACTGGAGAAAGTACAGGCAAATCCACTTGGGATAAACAGCACCTTTGTTGGCGTCTCTGAGATCATTCACATTGCAGGAAACAACAATTATCAGTTTGGTATTTAGAAGAGCATTTCTTTCCGTGAACCCTGTCAAAAGAGAGCTCTCACAATTTCCCATTCAGAATTGTTGACTTGCACATAGCTGGAATGGTTCACAAAAGGATTCCTACAAGCCTTCACCTTCACCTTCTTCTGCCGCTTATCCAGGGTCGGGTTGCGGAGGCAGCATTCGGAGCAAGGAAGCCCAAACTTCCCGGTCCGCACAAACCTCCTCCAGCTCCTCCCGGGGGATCCCGAGGCGTTCCCAGGCCAGACCGGAGACATAATCTCTCCAGCGAGTCCTGGGTCTTCCCCAGGCTCTCCTCCCGGTAGGACATGCCCAGAACAACTCCCCAGGGAGGCGTCCAGAGGGCATCGGGATCAGATGCCTGAGCCACCTCCACTGGTTCCTCTCAATGTGGGCGTCGCCCGGCATGGCGCAGCCAGGGCCCCACCCTGGAACCAGGCCTGGGGTTGGGGCTCGAATGCGAGCGCCTGGTGGCCGGGCCAAGCCCGAATGAACGACATGGGCCATCCCACCTGCGGACCACCACCCACAGAGGGAGCCATAGGGGTCGGGTGCAAAGAGAACTAGGTGGCAGTCAAGGGCGGGGGACCCGACGACCTGGTTCGTGTGGACATTCCTACGAGCCTTAATGTTAAAAAAAAAAAAGTTCAGCCATAACTTTTTGGCTTTCAAAACAACAAGCTAAACCACATAAAGGAGAAAACAAAATGGACCAGCATCAAATACTGTGCATCCCACATGTGGCTGTTAAGCTTGATGCAATTTTCATATATATTAATGTTAGTTTGATGGTATGAAATGTGGGTTTGCATCACATCTGATGCTTGTGTCTTGTGCGAGGAGTTCGTAGCAGACAACGAACCAGCTTCTGATGAAAGCTAATTCTGCGTTTAGCTCTGTAAGCAGCCGTCCCATTAGCAGTGAAAAACAGCAAACTCCCCGCTGCTATTTAGTCCAAAGCGCTGAGAGCGCCTCCAAGATATCAGCAGATGACATAATGATTGCAATCAACAATAATTCCAGGAAATGACGGGCTCTCACTTTGAGGCGCCATTAAGATGGGAAGGCTGTGTCTTTGTCGTGACCTCACTCTGTGTTAAAACGCTCACTGCCTTCAGAAACAGGCCTCCTG
The DNA here is from genome assembly GCF_027744825.2 of Synchiropus splendidus. Taxonomy (NCBI): domain Eukaryota; kingdom Metazoa; phylum Chordata; class Actinopteri; order Syngnathiformes; family Callionymidae; genus Synchiropus; species Synchiropus splendidus. Next base: position 7,167,310 of record NC_071336.1, on the reverse strand, counting down.
TATAGGCATCACATGTCCTCACACTTGCAAATTATTTAGGCAGTGTACTAGTACTTCAATAATGAATTTAGGTGACTGGAAATATTCACTCTGAGTCTGATGCATTTGAAGTGTAGAATGAGGAAAGTGGTATAAACATTCCGTCACGGGTGGTTTGCATACATCGTCTGACCATAAGGCATTTGTCAGAATGAATGCAAACAACACAAAAAACTCTTTCACCATATGTGATATTCTGAATTGTGCAGTGTGGATTGCACACGATATACGAGCAGTGTTCAACACAACAACATGCACAGCGCAGTTGAGAGAAATTAGAGAACAACATATTTAAACACCACCCTGAGTTGAGTGGGATTGTTGGCAAAAAAAAAAAAAAAAAGGTTGGAACTGAATTGCGCTTGCAATATTTCATGTTGGCATTAATACCTGTTAAAATACACTGTTTGGCAATGACCAAAGAATGCCAGAGCAGCTTTGTCACATGATTTCATTTGGATTCAGTGGAATGTATCTGGGCAGAATAAAATGAGTCGGGCCCATACATAAATGGTTAAGTTTAATTTTATTTTTCATAAAAAGAGAACTACATAATTCTAATGAAAAATGCATGCTCCGTGAAATTAGCTGGTTTGTGTGAAGGTTCTCGTCTTTTTTTCCAATCCCGGATCATGTCAAGCTCGACTTGCTATACTTATTACATGCATACATTACATCACGCTCTTGTTGTGTCTCGCTAGCGTCACATATGCAGATCACACCAGAGTCATATATAGGTGTCTTTGGAAGAATGAACAGTGCTCACATCTGGACATCATTTCTGGTTGTTGACCTCTTTACTGTCTAAAAATGTCATGTTGGCTATGCACAGACAAAAATTGACAAATGTTGCCACTAAAAAATGGTTCGAATGAATTGAACTACACTTCACAATATTTGTAAGCACTATCGTCTTCAACAAAACAGCACAGAAGAGATTGACTTTCAACAGACTTGACTCACTCGATGCAAGACATTTCCTGCTGAATAGCTGTGGTTTTCACTCGGGTCACCACCTGATGGAATTGCTCCCCTCAGGCAGGGGCGGCGATCAATCGGGACCAAAACTTCTCCTTTAAAAACACCTCTCCTAAGGTTTGCCACACAAACACATCCTAAACTATCTGTTTTCATTTGTACCTTCAAGAGAAAATCATTTCATTGACCTGACTTTTATGTCAATAACAATGTTAAAACATAAATCCTGTTGTTGCAGATATGCAGTGCTAAACGCATCATCATATGCCACTAAATGCAGTCAGAATCCCAGCACTGTCCACCCTGTATTCCAGACAGAGAACATGTATTACATTTAATATGAGAAATAATGTTAATAGTGAATGTCTTTTAATCATTACTTAGAAGTTAAATCTGTAAATGCTCATGAAATGAGAAGTATATCCCTTTAAGCTAGTATGGTGGGACCACTTAGCTCACTTTCGAGACCCACTAACATGACTCTTTGTCACTCCCAAGGTGTAATACAGCGTAATGATGGTGTGAAAGTGGACTTTTGCGTCCTATACTGACGCCAAAGGCAGCTTTCAGTGTTACGTGTAGACGCATAGGTGTTTCAATGGAGTACAAAACACTTTTCTTCCAGTGCAAACATTCCAGACGGAGGGAGAGCACGAGAGCATTGTGTGCGGGGCGGGGTGAGAAAGAGTTCAAGAGAGATTCGGAAGCTTACTTCTCTGAGTTCCACTGGATGTCAGTTGATATATATATAAAATGTATATAATCCCTTTTATGGCTGTCCTCACTACAGTGAAAACACACAGTCCTATGAGGGGAACTAAATAGAACTTGACACGTTATTACATGTAGAAGGAAAGTAGAACTAAGCCATGGCCAACGCAACCTCCATGTCTCTTTCACGTGGTGTCTATAGCATCAGGATATTTTCCCCGGAGGGCAGAACATGTGCTTCATTTGAAAGCCATATAGCATCAGCACATGATGCTTAAGTCCACTTTCCCATTGTCAGTATATTAGGCTGTGGGAGTGAGGATGTGTTGCTACAGTATGTTCTTACTCCTCTTTTTACTGTCTGTGATTTTGTATTTGTGACAATGCACTGGATCAAATACATAAGACAAGTAGGACAAGCTTTGGATGCTTCAGATAACCTTTATTAGTCCCGCAGTGGAGGAATTTGCCAAATTTGAATTTCTGCTTGAAAAATGTGTCCTTCTTTTCCGTCTTATTTAAAAAACATTGTTTGATGGAACACTGCAGTTTTTACAGTAGTTAAGATTGAGCCATAAAATATCCAATTGTCTGTGGATTGTAGCACGTACTTCAAAATTCATCAGCTGAATAGATGACCAGGTCTTTTCTGTCTCTCAAACTTGGAGCCTGACTTGCACTCCTGAAAATTTTAAATGGCTTTTCCACACAAATTCTGCAAATGTTGCCTGGTCAGCGTCAAGAAGACACTGGAAGTGTAATAGAGTCAGGAGAGGAAAGGCCGAGCCAGAGCGTGTCTTTGCCAGAATCTAAAACAGAAGCAATAACCTGCAGGTGAAAAGGAGTGAGCATATCTGTGACAGCGGGGCACAGCCTTCTTCACGACGGGAGGTTTCGACGCTGATGGGGATTAACCGAAATTGGATTGAAAGATCCAGCGTCATGGTTCTTCAATATCTCGTCCCTTTATTGCGCCTTGTCTTAAATTGCTGTGATGTTTCAATCCTTAAAATATTGACAGGGTCGGAATTTAATTTCACACATAAGCTTTTACATGGAAAATTGAGTTGAACTCGAACTGCATCAGCGCAGCTGACATTTGAGTCGCACACATCTGAGAGAAAGATGTGGGAAATGAGCTCCGATTAGAAGGACGTGGGTGGATTTTCGTCAGTGTTAAATATGAGAGATGTGCCAGGTTGTTCAAGTTGGGAAAGTTACTACCTGTCTGAACTGATTTGTATTAAAAGCACTTTGCATTTAAATGTCTGTTTATACAAAAGCAATTAGGGCTAGCTGGTGAGCTGTGAAATATTAGCATAAAAACCATTCACACTCAGATTCAGCTCATCGCCATTATGTCCAATTTGACAATGTATTTTACCAACAAGTTATGTGATCACAAGTAGATGTTTAGGTTCTGTAAATGTTAACATGAGGCAGTTTCAGTAAATATGATCTGGATTGTTTCATATCACTTCATTTCATGTTAAGGAGCAATTGAAAGAATGAATCGAAGGCTAGAGCCTCATGTCTGGCGTTGATCAGTAAGTCCATGCAGTGCTACACTAAACGGAAAGAAAATACAATATATGGTCGCTGAAGAAGGTCAGACTGGGATTTAGTCTGGGGTCAGTGAGGTTAATAGCAACCACAGCTATAGTACAGTGGACTATTTGCCAAACCTGACTTGCCAATTGCCCATGTTGGTAGCGCAGAATGAAGGGTTCAATACAATATATTGCTCTATGTGTCCATTTTTTTTGTCCTTCTTTCCGTCCGCAAACAAACCTGTCTTTATTAAAAATAGCAAGATAACAACAAAAATCCACATAAAATTCAGTCATCTTGGCTGTTCCAAAACTTGACACACTTCCAGGGTGCTTCCACTCAACAGTCCTCAGGTTTTCCACCTAGAGCCCCCACTACCTGTCGTGAATTTTAGTACTGCATTTCGCGGATGAGTTCCAGTCATGTACAATTAACATCTGACCTGTACTCATGACCACGGTCAATGTCTGGCAGCGCAACACGTAGCAGCCCGGCAATGCGTACGACAATTATGGCGGACAGCGGGCATCGCGTACGACAGTTACGGCAGCACAGTATCCCAGCATCTCCCTCTCACGATCTAGTACCTATAACACACGCGCCGGCTATTTTGAATGGCATTCCAATACCAATACCATTCGACTTGTGTCCAACCGGGATTGGTTCTGACCCACCGGTCGTAAGTTGGTTGTTACTTGTAATTATAATGATGTGTTTTTCAGGTTTTTACCAATGAAAACATGCATAAAATCATCAATATGTTCACACCCATGTTCAAGCTTTGTATTGCGTTACACCACAGACATAACAATCGACAGCAGACTTTTTATGTTTTCATGCGTGAGGTCTCTGACAGAAAAAAAAAAATAATAATAATTCCATACTTTGAAAACTGTCTTTGCCTTGCTTTAGATATCTTTCTCTCAGCCTTTTTGTTCACCTTAGACTCTTTGCCCCCACCACTTGCAATTGAAACAGTTTTGACTCCAGTGTGCGTTTTTCAAATCAAATTATTTGGAGAACAGTGTCACATTCGTTGAATCAAATTTAAGATTTCCATTACACAGTTGTAGTCTTAACATTGATATCATTGATCCCTGTAATTTAGTATACATATCTAACATCTGAATAAAAAGACCATAATTCTGAAGGCATGGCCGGCTGTTATTTTGCCATAGCAGTGCACCACACGTTGGGCTAAATAAGAATGATAAGGAAGGGCGAGGCTCATGGTTGACTTCCTGTCCGGTAGCTGTGCAACCATCACCTTTCAAGTCAATGAACATCCCACACACAATGCCTGTGTTGACATGTTCTCATGGCGCAAGTGTGTGGTTGTCTTGAGCGCTAAGCTCCTTAAGCCTCCCTCCCTTTCCCACAGAAATCGATAGAAACTGTCAATGTCCATTGATCTGCCGGGTATAGATCCACCGAGCTGGTGAAGGATTAGAGGCGCCATGGTGGGAGGTTACTGTCTTTGTGTTCACGTCTCAGTGAACCCTGACATCAGAACACATCATCTTACTGCTTTCAGGAATTGAAGCCTTGTTAGCCTTTGTGGTCTCCGGGAAGCGAGCGGTAATTGAATAACACCAAGGTGTCTACATCAGCAAGGCTTCTCCTGATGCCTTATATCTCCTATCAACCCACATGGATGATGAATGGCACACACAAAGAGGATTTAGAGGGTAAAACCATAATAAAGAGGCACTAGGAAGCGTGTACAAACACTTGACTTGGGTGAGGTTTCGGGTGAAATGACAAGGCCGAGAATGAAAGCAAGCAATAAGATAGAGTACAGTGTTTTGCTGTGGTGAGCAAACCAGGGTCAGCTCATGTTATCTTACCTATTGAATCACTGACGACGACAGAAAAGTAATGAGATAAAACCATTGGAATTTTTTTACTGACATCTAATTGGAGGCAAAACAATCTATTGAAGAGAATGAAGTACGATGAAGCTAAAGTTATATGATAAAGCCTCCAGTGTCTCCTGTAATTGCAGTCGGTCAGCGCTTGTGACAAAGTATCTCAAAGGGAAAATTAATGGCCGTGCACTCATGCACGGCAAAGTATAATGCTTGGGGTTCACTGACGGATGAGATCCATTACTCTTAAAATTACGTTTAATGTTCCTTTTGGGCAGCGGGCGATTTTGACCGTCAAGGTATCTGCTTCACCGGCCCGGCAACCACGCATCACCGGCCCAACAATGGCTGTATGTGCCACTTTCATGTGCTGGCATGAAGACCGTGTCAATGCTCCAGCAAGAACTAACGTGTCTTGACTGTCAGGGTGTGAGTGGTGTTTATCAGAAATAATAACAGAAATGAAGTCCCGGCAGTGTTTGGCGGGGGCTTTAATGGAGACGGAGACATTGAACCAAAATGCATTATTCAGCACTTAAAAGCATGAGGCATCTGCTCAGAGCAGTTTAAAGCCCCTGTCCAATTTCATTGCTGCTTAATATTTTAAATTCCTGCTGATGGGAAGGTACGTCACCTTAACAGCTGATAAAAGAAGCCGATATTGTGCATGCAACGATGACCTTGAGGAACAGAGTGCTGCGAGGTCGAAGACGCTGTCATGGCGAGTGAATGAAAGGGTTTTGTGTTCAAACTTCAATGAAAGCAGGACATTATTTCGTAGCTCATATTGTCTGATTTTTAATGGTCTTTCATCTCTTTCCAAAGATGACAGCCACGTGTCTTGTTGGTTTTCTTCCCTTTGGCAAAACGAGACGCAGGTGCCGCATGTCTCTTTTGTCTTTATTCCCAATCTGGCGAGATCAACAGAATGGCTGGCAGCTTTTACTCAGTGTTCCCGATTAAGAGAGAAATATAAGCTCTGGAATCAGATTTTAAAGCAAGTTTCCTTTTTATTTATTCAATGTTTTTATTTGAAACCCTGCTTTATAATGAAGCAATGTTTTAATCACTGGTGGCTGGTCAGTAGAGGGCACTGCCCCATCGCTCGCCACGGTATGTTGAAGACATTTGAAAATGAATAATAGGTCCAAATGCTAAAATAATATTCTGAACTATTGTCTGAATTTTAGAGGAGCAACAGAAATACACTACTCACAAAGTTAGGAATATTGTTTACATGAATGCTTTTCCTACGTGGTCTTCATTTCAATGAAACAAGTAATAGTTCCATCTGATATTACCATTACTATGTGAGACAAAACACCATTTTTAATTTTTATCACTTCAATATTTATTACGCAACAATTTAGACACTAACAAAGACAGCCCCAACTAACCAGTGACGTCTGATGCTCCTCACTAGCCTCCTGAGTTGTTCTGAGGCAATGTGTTCCACCCCTCCACAAGTGCTACATGCAGTTCTGCCAAGTCACATTGGGGAGGGGTAAAGACCTCCACCTGATGCTTCAGCTGGTACCAGATGGGCTCTTTAGCTGTGATTCTTAACCATAGGGCCGGGGCCCATGGTTGGGCTGCTAGAAGTTATTTTGTTCTACACCTTTGGGCCATGAGGGTCGTGAGACACTCAGTACTATTTCATATGTGCTCCGCCCTCTAACGGCCTTCACTATTGGTTAGTCCACATCGAGGCACAGGCCTCGGTCTGAGACTTCGATTGATTGGCTCTCCGCCCAGGAAGGCACCACCCACCACGTATAACTCTCCCCTGCTCCCGCCGCTCTGCTTCTTTTTCCACTCAGCCTGCGACTACAACCATTGGGTTATTATGGAGCGTTCCTGTTCGTCCTGCGCTGATTCTCTCAGTGAGTCCGACAAGCATGACGGCTGTGTCGTCTGCTTGGGACCTGACCACCTGAGACTGCTGGACTCGTGTCCCGCAGGCGGGCGGGCCTAGCACGGTGGAAGGGAGTCGACCAGGAGTCGGCCTCTCTTCCAGCGACTCAGCCTCCTCAGCCCACTCCCAAACCACCTTCAACGAAGATGGTTTGGGCGGACGTTATGGAGGAGGATGAGCGTCGTTTTTACGAGGAGGAGGTCCACCAGAAGATATTCCCTGACGACGACGACAACGACCTGGGAGTGGTGGACGAGGGCGAGAGTACTCCAGCTGGGCCTAGCCAGAGCAGGTACCTGATGGACGAAATGCCTCAACTTTTCCGCGAGGCAGCGGAGACACTAGGAGTGTCCCTCCCTGTCCAGGCAGAACCGGAGGAGGAGGAAGGCGTCTACGCAGTTTATTCCAAGGCGTTGATCCTACCAGGGGGCTGCCACCTCTGGGGGACACGCTTGGGTTTTGTCTGGCGCCCAACTCTTCTCTCTGGACTGGCGGTAAGCAACGGCTGCCTGAGAAGAAAAACCATACTACCGCCACCTTCCTGGACCGAGCTTATGAGTGCGGCATGCACGTGCGAACCTTTGCTAACAACTTGACCTTCCTGGCGACTTCCATGGATAGCACCTGTTGAGTTCTGAAAATTAGTTACGTTTTATGGTGATACATTCATTTATACTTGACTTAAATCTTCTTTGGAATTTAAATAAAATATATTTTATTTTATGACATTTAGATATGGTTTTATTATATTTATTATCATTCAGAATTTTATTCAGTTTGAATATAAGACTTGCCTTGGGAGTTAGAATAGGTTGACTATATGTCTGCACCCATCAATATTGTGGAATGACGGACAATTGAATTGTTATAGGTTGAAATCATGGCCCTCAAAGAGCCCTTTTCGTAAAAACACCACTTCCAAATGTCCTTGTCTTGCCAAGGATAGCGACCAGACAAAGTTCATGTTTTTGAGTGGTTGTCTTTTGCTTGTTTTGATGAGAAGGAGACGGCCTGTTTTTCTGCCCTCAGGAAGAAGGGAAGAGCATTTTCACATTTACTTGGCTGCACACAGCCTGAGGCAGATACCTACAGTTTGTATGCCTCCAGTTTTAGAAGCGTCAGACGTTCTGAAAGTGTTTTGCAGGAACAAGATGTCTGTTCTGGCAAATGTCACATGATTTATAATCAGACCGTTTAGTTTGCGTGGAAAATGACTTGACTTCATCCTGCCGCTCAAAAAGTTTTCAAGAAAGATTTAATACAATAAAAGGTGTTGTGCATGATGTATAAATGCTGTGGGGAACTGACAAACAGCACACATACTCGGCAGCACAGATTCTCCTTAAGAAATTTCAGTTTTAATTATATTTATCGGTGATTTTGAATGTCAAAAAAGGCAAAGCTACTAACAAAAGGCAGGTAGACAAGGCTGGTAAATTCAATGGGAGCAAGCAGTTAGTCGGAAGACAAACTCAGTCAGAAAAGAAACACGTAGGAACATAAATAAAGCGATCAGGAAACCTAACTGTAGTGCTGGACGTGTTATTGATGCCATGATGAAGGAAAGCACTCGCACTCAAACTTGGGTATGAATGTGTCCCAAACCTTTTCTCAAAGGTTCTTTTAAAAATTACAGAAGACATGGTCCAACTAAAAATGTTTTGCTGGACATACAAGCCAAACGCATCCGTTATTACAAAATCCAGAAAAAAAGTCTCATCCAGTTTCGTCACTTGATAGGTGTGATTTAGTGGAATATGTCAAACACTAGAATGACTTGAAAACCACAATTGTACACAGTGTAGTTTGAAATATCTTTCTAATAATGAACAAAGCCATTTGCAGTGTTTCAACTACCAATCCAAAATGATATTATAAAATATATTATACAAAGAGTGCAGGTTCTGTAGGTAAAACTCACAAAATGATCATTATTCATAGTGTTTGCAAGAAGCACAGTAAACAGGCTGAAAAGGCATTGAATAAAACACACCAAAAAAATCATCAATACAGTTGTAAAAAAAAACAAAAAACATTTACTTGTACTTTTGACCTCCACTCAGAGAGAAAGTTGCATTCTAGAGTCACTCAGGGAACAGCATCAAAAGGCAGCGCTTGGAGGGGCAGAGAGAGAACAAGGTAAAAGATTTAAACTGTGAAAATATGGGAGACCCAGGTGGCCCCTGTTTTCACTGATTACTAACCATCTCACATTTAACACTCACGACACAGATGCACCGCTGGCAAACAGCAGGGGTCGTCACACCAGGTGGAGAAACCGCACGGTTCCTCCTTTTTTTTTTTTTTTTTTTCCCAACTGAGAGCAAGTGTATCTCTCCGAAGGTGTGCGCACAAATACCAAACAAAATAATTCCAAACTTTGAATATTTTTGCCTTAGTTGTGACCGTTTCTCTGTTCTATTCTTCCCTCACATTTCTTCAGTGAATCAACATTACGCTTGAAAGTCAAAGTGAAACCTGTCATTACTGACATTTCCTCTGCTCTACTTTGATAAAAAATAAAAAAAACACCCCTCGACTCCTGGAACGGAGTTCTAGTCGTCACCTTCACTGTGCATGTCATTGTCTCTAATCAACCACACCTGGCGACACACCTGGCACTCATTATCACAATTCTATGATTGTGCCGAGCTGCCGTCGCCCTGACGCTTTCCTCAGATCTTTTGTTCAGCCAGACGTGCCAGTTACACAGAAGAATGCATGCATCCAAATGGGTCACCATATTACAGGTGCCCCTTTCTTCAGACTTGATCCTCGCTGGAAATTCACTGTTGCCGTCCTAGCTAGGCTGCTACGCACATGCAGTGTTCAACAATGTGAAACGCTGAAATAACTAACTCGAGTCATGAACTACGTTTCTGATCTGCTCCAACAGAGACTCCAATCCTTTTTTTTGTTTCATGTTTTCATGAGGATGGTAATATTTATACCGTATTCACACTGAGGCTGTGCTAAAAAACTTCAAGATCTGTCGGTGCACCCCCGGCAGACAGTTGCTAGATCAGTGGGAGAACTAAAGCCACCAATACAGACGGTGCAGGATGACAGAAGTGGAGCATGTCACCACTCGTGCACCACTTGTGGTAAGTGACCGCTCCAGCAAAAGCAGCTGATGCGATAGGACTAGCAGTCAACCCACACACCCTTGACTCTTACCTCACTGCAAGTGCCACACCAACCTGACAGAGACGTCTATGAACGTTTGCGAGAACTCGGTGCCTCAAACCAGAGGAAGTCGACATCAGAGAGGATGGGGTAATCCCAAAACCTGCCAGCTCCAGAACTGTCATTGTTTTCTCCTTGTCCAGATTGGGGTCCACGTGCCGGCAACCAAAGCATCTTTGTTGGGCTCTCATCTTCATGTGATGTGGCATCATCACAGCCAGACATGTCTTCAGCGGCTGTGACATCAAGCTGTGTATCAGCGGAATGTCTGCTTCCAACTATCACCCGACTCTGATCTTGGCCCAATTCTCTGTACAAGGTTATAAAGCACCCACGGAGCTCTAGGGCAGTCAGAAGCCCAGCTCTGCAAAATCTGTGAAGGTACAAGGAGCCAGGACGCACGCAACTGATCCAGCAGGGAAATGAAGACGTGGAAGCATCAATTCCTGTGACTGTGGGGCCAAATGTTCTTTGACAACAGGACCTCCACCTTCTGCCAGAGCGTTTTGATGCAATGACACACTGTGCTGATACTGTGTTGATACTGTCACTGAATACTGACACCTGCTAGACATTAAAAATCCCTGCAGGCCACGTTTTTTGCAGAGTCGACACAGTCACGCATCAGTGCTGCAGGACCCATCACTAGCAACTACCAAAATAAGTTAATTGAAAATCAATTTTTAAAAACTGTTGTATCACAGTGGCATAAGTAGAAATACATACAGCAAGTTAAATGGAACGCAGCGATTGCTCCATAAATCTCTGTTGGTAGTTTTTATACCGTTCTGCTTTTAATGATTCTTTGTAAAACAAATGTGTTTTTGGATTTTATTTTGTATGGCATTGGCATCAATCCTGAAAAATAAGGTGAATGCACTCTCTGACTATGAGAAGTAAGGCAATGTTATCCTAAAGAGGCCTCAAGGAAGAAGTGGGAGAGAATAATAATTGTGACATACTGCTGCGTCGTAAGAGGGCTTCATGCTGAGAGAGAAGAAAAAGACCCTTCTTCTCCTTCAAACCTTCTTGACATGCAACAGTGAGGGAAGCCAGCACGGTAAGAAAGAAAGGGGCTAGAGGACATGTGAAGGAAGAAGGAAAGTTAGGTTTTGGAAGGGGCACGGAGTGTTTTAATCCCACACCAACAGGTCTGTTGTCACTGCAGTCTTGTGGGAACACTGAAAGGCAAGGAGAACATTTTAATAATGAGACAATGACACACATAAAAAAAAATAAATACGATGCACCCTTACAGAGTTATTGTTTAGCATTCATTCAGGTAAAAGCTCAAAATCTGATGGCCAGATTTGTGTGTTCAATGTCACTCAGATATCCAGCAATGTCAAGATTTGTACTTCTGTGTTTCCAATTTCATGAGACAGTGATGCGTGGCAGCAGTGACAAGAAGTTGAAGGCAGCGGACTGCCCTGGTATTCACAGAACACTGCTGACATTGCAGCTGTTCCTTTTGTTCCCTATTCTTATTGTGCAATTTTTGCAATGGTTTCAAAAAGGACTTTTTTTTTTTTTTTTTTATCCAAAGTGAAACACTTTCACATGGATCATCTCAACTCAAGAGGAGTTTGCAAAGTTTAGGTTTTGAAAGTCAAGGAGTAGTATTACAAAGTACACGTAAAAATTCAGTGAGCCAAAGTTATTTTATGCAAACAATACTTTCCGTTTGGTCACTTTCATTTTAGTAGCTTGCATATGTGGCGGCTGAGAGGTGCAAAATATATATTTTTTAATTGTTTGCAAAATAAATTCCATAAAAATTAATCACGCATGGAGTTGTTCTCTTCGTCTACCAGAGAGAAGTACGACCTGGTGTGCTGCTCAAGCCCGACTGGTCGGCTACTGCAGCGCTCAGGATTCCTGGAACGCTGGCCTGGTAGGTCATCATCTGTTGACTTGCGGCTACATGATACGCTGGAGCATAACCACACTGTAGCGTACTCAACATGTGAACAAGAGCAAAATGCCAAGCCAAGGTTCCATGCGGCAAACTGGGTGGAGGCCTGGTCACATGCACTGTCCTTTACAAGCACCTGGTTCCCATAGCTCCTTGGGAGGCAGAGATTTTCTATCATAGGTCACGTTGTCCAGACTGAATGCCAGGAAGGTGAAGTTGTCGGCCAGTGCGCACCCGTGACCCACAAGTCCTCTCCAAGACGGCAGCTGAGAGGTGGTCTTGTTCCACTGTCAGAATCTCCTTCCTCAGAGTGTTCCAGAGACGTGGCATCTTTCTGCGACTTGATGGACTTATGGAGCCTCCAAGTCGTGGGAAGCTTGAGCGCAGAGTTATTTTGGCTTCGGTACCACGGTGTCGCCTGTTTGCCTTCTTATTCTGAAGGTACAGTTCGTCTACTAGATGAACTGAGCCCACATGTTATGTGCTATGTTCTATGTAGATACCATCAGTACCTTGTCCTCAACTTCCTGCTCCATGGGTCGGCTGCTTGTTGAACAGGGTGTTTGGATCCTCCAGCTCATCACTTATTGCCGAGGCAAGTGAAAAATCAGTTGTTGGGTCCTCGGGGTGAAACCAATTGCCTATGTGATGTTGAAGATGTGAAGGTAAATTTTATTAAACTACATGCAACCGGTTGGGAAGGAATACAATTTTCTTTGTTATTCTCACGTCGCTGTTCAATGTTACTGTCTCTTTAAGAAGCTGCATCACGTCACCTGGGGTTTTGAGGTCAATTAGTGTCAGTGTCGTGTGTTCAGTGAATTTGGGAATACACATTATAGTTTTGCAAAACCTGATTCCCCTGTAAGTGCAATGTGTATGCGATGTTCTTGTTTCATGTTTTGCATTGGCTGGTAGATACTGGTGTTAGGCAGGGGTTTTCCTTTCTGTGTTCATCAGAGACACGTGTATTGAATTGTAAATGTTGAATTCCATGTTTTCCCTGTATACGTTCAAGTGTTTTGTGTGTTCATCTGTAGTTATTAGTTCTGTCAAACGCTCTGTCTAAATGTGTATTGCTTTACTGTAAAACGTTGTGTGCGCTCCGAAACTCGATAAGTGTGGTGAGGTGTTCTGAGGAGTTCAGCTAGGTGTCAGTCTGGATGTGTTCGCTATGGGAATGTAATGGTAATGTGGTTTTCTGTTTTAGCTTTAGACTGGAAAATCGTCATACCAGTACCCGTTGCAAGTTTTGTATTTTTCAATAATAAAAAGATCCTTTTGAATCCATTAGAGAAACGACCCCATAAGTCTTGGATGATGTCGGTTCCTTGGTGACCAACATAGGGTTGTACTGAACAAATAAAAGGCAGTTGGGGACATCAGTCATTTGTTTATTTAATTTTCTGAGGAACGGTTTTGTGCGCTTCTGAGGAAGTAGCACCAATAATTTGTCCTCTTGATGTCAGTCAGTGAGGATGGACAGGTGTGTGGCTGCACTCACTGGCAGCCCAGATGCCAGAGAGCTGATGAAACTGGCCCCATCCTAGGCCGAGGTTAATTAAAGGTGCAAACCCACCGGAGGGGACAAGCGTCCAAAGCCTCAATTGAGGAGGACTCAAGTTCAATGGGACCTTGTTAGGTGGAGCATAAGCTTGACACAGCAGCGATTGAAAATGGCCAGTGAGGACTAGGGATGAATCCAGAAATGGGGGGGGGGGTGCGCAACGGATGCATTTCAGTAAGGTGAAAAATGAAAGTGCTTCAGCAAGAGGTGCTTGAGTGCAGATGATCCGGGCACCGACTGGGCAGTTCCAGGAGACCAGAGATTGCCAGCACGTTAAACATTGGTGAGAGAGGATGAGCAGATGTAGGAAAGCTTTCTCCCTCCTGCCAGCTTGTTCAGCAAGGTGACCTTAAACTAGCTTGGATATGGTCCCAAGGCCCAAGCTGTGAATCTCACAGGAGGGCTTAGCGGCAACAGAAATCACTCTGACACTCTTGCCAGCAATTACCAGGGCCTTGTATGTGAACTTGCCACGCTTTTTTACCGTCCATGGCCTCTCTGCAAGGATGAAACAATTCAGCACAAGTGCATTTGTATGAGATATTGCACCTTGGGTTAAATCTTTGTTTTGGCTGGCGGAGGATATCGCCAGCGTCGACGGAAAGTTCGATTAAATCGCAAGCCATTGCGAGTCTGAAATAAATCTCCAAAATAAATAAGATGAGAGTGAGGCTTTCTGTAAGTGAAGAGACAGCGTGAGGCATTGTCTAGCAGGCATGTGGAAGCAGAAACTTTTCCAAACAGATTAAGAGGTCTTTCATTCCCTGGGTCTCTCATTAGTGCAGTGACAATGTAGTATCTCAACTGTTAACACTGTCTAATAGTTATCTTCTGACGTTTCCAAGAAACTCCATGCATAGAACCACAAAGTGCTGCAAGCATAAGCGCTTAAAAGCAAGCCTTTGGGAAACAAAGCCTATCTGGCTGCTTCAAGGTCTCCAGTCTCACGGGTGCTCTATTTTTTGCCAACATAAGGTCTTGGTGTTTCAAGTCGCGCTTTACATAGCATATGTTAGCTTCTTTGGGAAGGCTCCCCATAGTGACGCTAGTTAGATGGTATCATTATCACTTTAGGCTATAAAGAGTGTATTGTGAACCAAAGTTGTCATATTTAATTCAAACTATGGCGGAGTCAGTTTGAACAAAAGAGGGTGTAAAATATCTCTGTGACAAAACTTTGCTGAATTCAAGTCTCTTTTGTCGTAGATTACAATGTTATAGCTCATGTTGAAACATTATTAAAGGGATAGGCAGTGCAGTGTAAATTGCAGTGTATGACTTAATTTGGGTGTTATTTCCCGACAATAACAACAACTATACAGATAAAATACGTGAGGGGGTAAAAAACATTTGGTACAAAAACTAAATCTCAGAGTGGGTGGGGCGAGTGGGTCAGAGCCTCCGTGGGGGTAAGCGCTGTCTCAGCGCCTGTTTTTGTCAGTTTATGAAGTCACGAATCCAAATAGTGGTCCACCTTCCATTGATCTTAACCTTCTTCAGTAATATATTCCGACTGGCCCTGTTTGACATGTTCAAGGGCAGAGATGCATGGAAGCACATGAAGAAAAAAAGAAATAAAACTGCTCATTAGTCCTCCTAAATAAAAACAAATATTTTGGAGATGGATGTCTTCATTAGATTGGTTGGAAGCTTGCGGTCTTCCTTATCATGATGTCTAATATTTTAGCAGCAACATTTTAATGTCATTAATTAATTTGTTTATTTAACCCTCAGTTCATTGGAGAGTTTAATGTTCTTTATGAAAACATTTCAAATAAAAAACATTTCCTTGTCACAGTAATTTGTTCTGTAGTGGTATTAGTTGCTCATTTACATGTTGAAATTTAATACCTGCTCTGTTCTGGAATGAGGATTTTTATGTGTTTATTTATTTATTTTTTCAATGTATCAACCAATGTAAACAACATTGTTCGTTTGATTGTTCCCACCATGGTCAAGTTTACTTGCTGCAGCGACTGATGAACATTTGGTGGTGAAGAACCGATCTGAGGAGTTGGCATATTTTGATGGCCTGCTTGGAACATTCACAAGCGTCCCTCAGGACGTCTGGATTCTTGTTGCTGGTGAGTGGCAGCAAAACGCAATTATTCATCTTGATGCTTCTAACAGCAGTGTGTAATTTTTTTTTCTCACTTTTAAAATGAGGAAGTTATTGAGAGGGACAACTAGACCATTTTTTCCACAGGCTTGAAAGTTGGACGGCAGTGGAACATTCTTGATTCCAGGATTTTCCATGTCAGCGACAGTGGGTGTTTGCAAATGAGAAGATGATGAAAATTGATGTTTTTCCTTATGGACACGTGAATTTAAATGTATGTTTCTTTTACTTGGGTACAGATATAATGAATGAATGAATGAAAGTGCAAATGTAGATCCTTGTCAAGAACTCGAAACTGTTTCTAGTCCAATCTTTCAATTCAGTCTTTTTCCCAAGAAGCCACCTGGAAATGTGCACCTTTTGTTGGTCATTCATGTGTCAAATGGCTTATTATAATCCTGTAGTAAAAGCAAAAATGTTTTGTATTGAGTGTCACAACACAGGATTAAGTAACACAGGGCATAGTGTTTTTCATGCTGCTCTTTACTGGACAGTTATGATGATGATTTTTATAATTATTGCTAATAGCAGTAGCAGTATGCAGGACGATATATGCTTTCATGTAAGGAGTGATTGACAGTTTTCTACAGATGTATCACCAAGGACCCACTCTTGCTCCTACTGTTCCAGCTACAGGTCAGAGGTACGTTGTGCTGCCTTCACAGTGCTGTTTAATTGTGTCCTGTGGACTCAATGCTTGGAGGCAGATGGCTTACTTCTGTTTAAATAAAATAAGAATTCTAGTATAGTCGTGCATGGCTCTATAGTTTGACATCAGCCAGCAGGGAGAAGACCTTCTCAAAACTTCACTGGAAGTTGAATGTAAATTCATTTTGATGGGTCTCATCAGATGACTGCAAAACAAGTGAAACTGACTCCCACTCAGAATGCAACTGTCGTGTATTTCAGTGTATGGTCAGGGTCAATTCTTTGTTTAAGTTGATATAACTCTTAATGGGACAGATTGATCTTTAGCAGAAACGTAAGTTGTAGTAAGTAAGTTGTTGCTCCTCTGGAGGGGTGGACAACGTTTTCATCGGACCAGTCTCAACTACATGCAAAAGGTGATGAGGCTTGGCTGCCTGTCATAACCACTTCCTCAGACTGCTAGGTTCGAGCTACATGGGTTGCTCCTCATATTTAGGCAAGTTGTCACAATGGTTGATCGTCTGTGTTCACGAACGTTCCCAGTGTGAAGCAGCTCCGGTGTCGCTTCATTAACACGTACCTTATACCAAGGGAGAGTATTGCACGTGTTTTGTTTTTCACATTCAAGAAATTATCAATTCTTTTTATAAAACTCTTTGCTCTACAAGCTCCGTCACAATGTGCTGTATGTGTCATGTGTGCTTTAATCCACATTGTCGAGCAGAAGGCTCATTGTGTGACAGCAGGTGTGTGACGGTAAGTGCGACATCCTTTCATCCACTTTCCTGGTTCGACTTGATTCTCCAATTGTGTTAGAATCACCTCAATCAACAACTATTGTCTGCAGCACAATGGCAGCCGCAGACACTTACATAAATACATCCTTACACCTGCTCACGAGGCTCCATCGAAAAAAGAAGCACTTCCATGACAAATGTTCAATCTGGCCAGAGGTTTCTGTATTGTTGTGTATTACATTTTTTAAAGACACCTAGAGCAGTGACTGCTACAGTTGTGATTCAACTTCTGGGAGTGATAGTGAAAGGGGATGAAAAAACAAGAAATAATTAAATGAATGGAGAAATACACAATAGAATGAATAATCATGAAACATTTGTGTAATTTCATAATTTTTCTCAAAGAACTTTTCAACTTGGACCACAAGCTCATCTCATGAAATGCTATCACTGCAGTAGATTGATGCTCGACATAATGCCTTTTGTTTTTAAGGATTGGTGGGTTTGTTTGACTTCCACATTGTAATATTTTTCATCATCCACTTGTTAGCAAAGAAGAGAAGGTTGCCATTCACAACAATGGGCAGCTGCTTTACCTTAAGACATCCATCAAATATCTAGCTCCATGTAGGACAGGGCCACTTGCTTCAAGTGGGGACAATTTTGGGTGCAGTCTACCTTATTGAAAGACTGCTCGTGGATGGAAATATCCATTGAGGACGAAACTACAGTAACTAACCAAATACAGTGGTACCTCGGTTTTCGAACGTCCTGGACTTTGAACAAATTGGAGTTCGAACAAAAATTTTTTGCTTTGGAATCCAGAACTCGCCCCCAAAAAAAGCTAGAAAAAAACATAAAGTGCACGGACCGATCAGCTGACCCGTGACGCGCTTTGTTATTGTGTATAACGCAGCCTCTTTATGCAGACGTGTCCCGTTAGCTCCATTTACTGACTGTTTCTTCTTCATATTGAGGTGTAAAACCTTTCCTGTCTCCACACTGGACTATGGTCGAGTGTCACAGGGGAGGTGCTCGCTCTCGACACCTCAGAGCCTGGAGCACTCCAGGGTTTGATGTCCTGTTGTGGGCTGGAGCTGGGACAGGGATGAGGCGAGTCTGGGACAGAGCGTTACTTGGTTTATGACTTTGTCACAGCCAAACTGCACAGAAGCGCACATTCAGAGCTGGACACGCACCGGGCACCTCTTCACTTCTGGAGAGACGTCACTCACTCAGCAACCCCTCCCACATGCAGCGGCCACACACATAGAGGAACAGCGCACCTGCAGCAGACACTCTACATTCACTCCTACAAAAGACTATTTTAAGGCTTGGAACGCATTATTTCTTTTTCCATTCATTGTAATGGGAAAAATCAATTCGGATTTTGAACAATTCGCTTCTCGAACGGCCACCTGCAACGGATTGTGGTCGAAAACTGAGGTACCACTGTAGTTGGATGCCATGCAAAGCAGACAAGATTAACAAGCGCAAGTACCACAAAATAATCACAATATACATGTGTTGTATTTGCATGTTGAATATTTTCTAAGGAGGCCTTGCACTTACATGCAAATCTGTTTGAATATTCTAAAAATACTCCCAAATTATTAGCGCGTCCCTCAAAGGGATGCACAATTCTTTGTGTTCAAAGGATTATACAAATGCAAAGTACTCCTCAGAATCTGATTTATCCCACTTTTCCGCATCAAAACTGCACTTTTATTCAGCACATTCCAGAGGTTCAGTTTGTATGCATTATTGTGCACAACGGGGTGCAACAATTGTCGCTTTATATCCACAGTGCATTCTTACAAATTGTTCATTCACTGCCACAGACGTTTGTTGTGCTGCTTGCTAAACGGAGCATCTGAACTTGTTTTGAGTTGCGAGTTTTATTAAGAACCTTTTGTCCCAGTGGCAAATGGAGGCTGCCTCACTTCTAGTTTTAATCTAGTGATCCGATTAGTGCAACCATAAGTTGTATTGCATCTGTCCCAAACTCTTCCCTGTGGAGTTACCTTATAACTGAGTGAAATGCATGTCGTCTTGTTCATGTCATTTTCATGAAGGAAAATCAATGTTGCGGGTCGAGCTTTATCTACCGTTTGAAACGGTCAGACCTGTCATTTTGGTCCTCTAATGAATTGTCCATGAAGGTGTTTCACAAAGGAGGGTGTTTATTATAATTCACTCCGGGTGTTATGTTGCCCACCTCTGGTGCAACTGAAGCTTTTAGCTGAGCTCTTATCTGGAGCAAAATTACCTGCAGTGACTGACGGTAGGAGACATGCCCTTAATCTATGTTAATATTAAAAGCCTGATAAATGTGTGAAGGAACAGGAATGGGAGCTGGGGATGATTAATACCGGTTTATTTATGGCATTCATATTCCACCGAGCCTGGAATATTGTTTGGATTACAGTAGCTTGAGAAGAAAAGCAGGGCAGATGATGCAGTGTGAGTGACTGCTTGTATTTTGTATAATACACGTGAGTTTGTGTGTGTCAGTGTGTGTGTGTCCTGGTTTTCACAGGAATCATTTAGCTGAAGAATGGAAGAGATCAGCATCCTCTGTGCTTCAGGCAGCAGGTTGACCTCCTTGTGTCTGGAGCGATCACTGGAACTTACCTCAAGTGTAACCCGACCACTCAACACTGCAGCTTGGAAACATCTGCGGGAATAGATTGCTCCCTGCTGTCAGTCATCTCATGTCACTTCTTTTCCTATTCTTTCCCCTTCTCTTCTTGAAATTTAGTGAGCGGACTCAAGGCATACTGTCATGGCTCCACTTATTTATTTGTTTATTTAAGAAAATATTAAATGAAACATTTTGTACAAATTGTGGGTTCTGTCTGTCAAAGTCACCAATATCTTGAGGTTTAAAAATGATATTTCCTGTAACTGTATCATCCATAAAATGTATGCAACACACACCTTGGACAATATCGGTGTGAGTGTGATTCAGCGTCAGATCACCTTCATCCCAAGCGAGTGGCATGCTGTCTGTTCTGTCACTACTCTGTGGATGATTTCGTCCATGTCTTTTCCCCGTTGACCTGCGCCTGGTATTTGTTTGGTTTTCAGATTTGTGTTCTCTTGCTCTCAGTTCTCACTTCTTGTCATCATACCAACCGGTCACGTGGTTTTCTGTTTGGACGTTTTGGACAACTCTGATAATCCCTTTTTCTCCATTGGAGATTCTTATTGGTTTTTGGGCCTCACCCCATTTTGTACTGTTTTGGCCATTTTCTAGTGTATTTTCAGACTTTTTATTGCATATTGCTACTTACTGCTACTTGGTCTCCAGCCTCATCTGAGCACTCCTCACTCCCATGACACCATATGTTGAGGTTGGGAAATCAGATAATCGGTGGTAAATAAAAAATAGCATTTACCCCCCCTGAAAATGCTGAATTCCATATAAAACCCATAGCTTCTGAACCAGCAAGTAACTGTTTGCTCTCTGGACAAGAGAATGGTGGGTGGTTCCTCTGGAAGTAGTCAGATTTAATGTTTGGGGAATGAATGCTGATCAAAAAACTCTGTCTACTACTGTGCATACGCACAAAGTTTTAGTTTCACATCTGGAGAATCAATCCTCAGTTATAGCGCGGCTTTCATGAATGTTACATTAGGTGTAATAGGAGTAGTTGTTGATAAGATAAGGGTAAAATGCTTGACACATATAGGAAGCCAAATCAGATCTTCCTGGCCGAGCAAACTTGTTAACCCAATAAATTATTTACAGGTATTGATGTGTGATGAGTGGTGGGAGTTACCTCACATCTTTTATAAAGCAACAGCTCAGGTTGGATTATCAGGGGCTCTTTTTAAAGCTCTGATGTCAAAATAAATGGACATTTTTAAGGGCTGACACATATTTTTTTAGATTGCTGGACCGTTTAAATCCACAGAAAATACACTGCCGTCCTTCTTTACAGAGCCTGGGCCGATCATTCCCCCTCCACTTAGCACACTGGCAAGGGAATGCGGCTTCCATTAGTGTCATCAGATCAGGTCGGGTGTGGAGCCAATAATCTGCTCTCTCAGTTGGGGAGAGTACCTCCTTCAAAATCCTCTCAATCGCTCTGGTTTTCAGTGAGACTGAGTGTGCTACACCCACTTTCTCTCCTCGCTGCGATACGCGCTGTAAGCCAGTAGGTCAACACAGACAGCAGGAGTGAACCTTTGCCCTCAGCCCAAGTTCTAGTTGATTGCAAGGGATTTCATAGCACATTTATTTGTTTTTCCAACGTCCAAAATTTGCCATCACAAGTTCCCAAATTTCCCACTGGCTTCTTTTTCCCCTGGCTCTTGCTCCAGCTGATCTCTTCATTGAATACTGTACACCTCAAGTGCAGTTCAGATATATTTGACTGGGAGACGTCAATCCCGCTCCATAAAAAATGCTTTTCTGCAGCGCTAACACACATCTCCCCAGCACTAGTTAACTCATAGTGCGCACTGTTGGACACAGCTCCATTGTTAGAATCTATCAATAGGCCTGTTTCTACACCAATTTCCTCCTAAATGGAGATTTATTAGGGTTAGTCTGGCAGGCCCGAGCGTAATAGCGCTACATAATGTGTGTTTCCCATTTCTTCCCTCATTTAAATTTAGCTGGTGTTGTTTATATACTTATGGAACCTCTCAGCCTAACCACATTCAGGGGAGAATGCAAATGTAATTGATGTGATCCATTTTTCTCTTGAAGTCATCAATTTCCCAGCTTCTGGAGCGCAGTGCTACATTAAAAATGACATTAGTGAAATGGAAAGTGTTGCCGCAGTGATAGCAGTTGCTCCAAAGGTGGCTGCAGTGCTGGCTACACACAGAATAAGAATGTGCTGGAATAGCTGGACAAATTTGGATTACCCTCTCTTTGAAGTGGCAGTTTTAGGAAGGATGAATCTTCGGGGATTGGAGCCTGTCAACCTCAACGGAGAGTGTGATAATGAGATGTTTTTGCTTTGTGCACCAGTTCCTCTGACTCCTCAAACTCGTCTTGAACAACTAGGTGTAACACAGAGACTGAGAAGAGGTAAAAAGTGCAATGGCAGTGCCTGGTGGATTTTAAGTAACTTGACAATGTCACTGTAATGAGTATTCCCAAAAATGCTACTAATGTGCTGGTGCCTAAAGATAGTTTCTATCAGCTGATCTTGCTTTCACATGGTGTGACAATGGCTGTGAGCGGTAAAACCAGGGTGTAGTAGACTAGCACTGTTTGTTTTTATCCAAAAAATAACATATAATACCGTGTATGAACCACAAATTCAGCAGGGTGGTACTGTAACAATGCTCACTGGCCATTCAACAAAATACGACTTATTGTTTGGTGTCATTTCAATTGAATCACAGCATTCATCAGTGTTACATTCCGTAGGGCTTAATAGTAGATGTTGACCGATAGGAGAAAAGAATAAAATGGCTAACATATAAGGGAAGGAAAATCTGATCTGTTCGGCAGAGTGAAGGTGGACACCAATAAATTATTTATTGGTGCCCAGTAGGGGTGTGGAGAAAATCGATTTTGCAATATTTTGCTGCGCTCTCTGTCCCAATAAATAATCGATACACTGACGGCAAATATCGATACTTACAACACACATAGTGGAGTAGCAATAGTTTTAGTTGTTCAAATTTAAAATCTGTATTTTCGTCGCACGAACGCATCCTAGTTCGTCTTTTCACATGTTCTTTAAACTGCGTGGCACACAAGAGTTGACTGCAATATATGCATTGAACACGAGATGGGAGAACCATTGTTACTCACTTAAGTTATGTTAATAATGTTCATGCACTTCAGCTGTACATTGGTTATATTTGCAAGACTGGATACAGTGAGGCAATGGAGCTCAATTTTCTTTGTACATTGTGCATTGAATAAATGCATAATTACATGACATTTTCCTTTTCAGGGGTATATTGTTTCTGTTTCAGTTATGAATATTGTGTATAATTTCTCACAATATGTCAGATATTGCAGATATCGTGTATCCTGATATTATTGTTATCGTGGGTCAAATATCGCCACAGTAACCCATATGGTCCCACCCCTAGTGTCCAGTTCTTTCTGGATTAGATTTATGTTTCATTATTCACTTGCTGGGGTTATAACAGTGGGTACCATCAATGGAAATAGCTAAGTAAATAAATAAACAAAAGGAAAACATGGCAGAACGTGTTGTAAATGTTTTATACGTTTGTAAATAAGATCAGACTTAGTAGGACGGTCTGCTTATTACCTCTGATATCTTACTTGTTTGCAAATTGTTGCGTTTTTGGTTTGCATTTTCTTGGATACTACTTTTTTTTTACTTTAGGTGGAGTTTTGCAAGTTTCTGTATGGAAAGACCATATGACATTATGGAGACTTTCAAGTGTTTCTTCTCCACCGGCACAATTACCACATCCAGCCACCATCCAATGGTCTGGCATCTCTTCTCTGATACTGAAGCGGAAGAGCTCATTTCCCTTCACCAAATAGATGAGTTGTCCGCAGCTTACTCTTGTGAAATTAAATTCAGTTTTTCATTTATTTAGAATTCTTTTTGGAGACCACATATGATCATTTCATTTATGCATTGATGGGCAGATGACTTTTCATGAGACAAGTAGTGAAGGTTTCATGAGGTTCAATGAAAACCAAATTCCAAAATTCAAAGTACCACAGGTCATTTGAACAATGGAGAAACACTTAGCAGGAGACTGTAGCAGGTGTGCACAGTGAGTAACAACACATCAAGATGCAGTTAAGATGTATCTGCTAGAAATCTGGTGCAATATGATCATATGTGGCAATATGATACTCTCAAATAGAGTGATGGATTAGCTCTGTTCCCATTGTGAACCAATATATATTTAGCTGTTGCTTCATGATGATGTGATTATTGATTTTTCTGAAGGACAGCAAGGCTTCCAGCAACTGAAGTGAGGAAGCTATTGCATCATGAGTAAGCTGTGTTGAGTTGCTAAAAACAGAATGAGGCATTCATATTGGCCATCTAAACCAAAACCTACTCATACGAAGAATAATCCGAATACTGTTTTCAAATATTGCTTTGGACATATAAAAATGGCAGAAAATGTCATGTAACACAAAGTTAATTGTTCTGAACCCATCACCAGTTGCATGGTGTGAAATTGTATTAAAGGTTTATTTTTTGGCCGGAAAAATGTTTTGCACAAGTATGGTGTAAGGAGTAAACTCGGCGGGCCATCGCTCCTGACTTTTTTAAGAACATCAGCAACACCATGGAGGTGAAGCCATTACATTCTGACAATGGATTAATTCACTCTTTTATTGATGCTTACAACTCCAAACATCAATAAGAAGTGTTTTTTTTTTGTCCTACCGGGGCAGGATCCATTTGTGTATGGATTGGGAGCTGGTCTGAAGGACATAATGCATCCCGACAGGCAGCGACTGTCAGCCCATCCATGGGCAGTTAAATGAGCAGCCGGATTCCGCTGAGATGGTAAAGCACGGACAGGGACACAGTGAGTAATTGAAAACATCCCAGACAGGATGTGGTTACAAGGGAGATAGATTACACTTTGTTGAAAAGGATGTGAAGGAAACTAATGAGTCAGTATTTCGGTAATTGTCCTCAGCTAAAAGTAAGCATCGACTGAGACAAGCTTCAGACAGCAGGGCGGGGGGGGGGGTCTCTCTCTTCAGACTACATTTAGATCACACAGTCACCCAATCCTAATGGTGAGGTGAGCATTGTATCCCAGCAACTGGACAGTGACACTCAATTCTGATGATGGTCGACTCGTGTAGTTTTTAATGAGCCGTGTTTCCGCAGACGCTGTCATATCATGAAGTGGTCCAAATAAAGGAAAAAAAAATGGGTCATGATTTTAACACATAAAAACTCTAAAAGCTTCATTATTGCCACTTAAATCTCACACAAATGTCAGTCGACAAATCACTGTCCGATTTAACGGTTTAGCCGAGTTAAAAATACATAAGAGTGAGACACACTAATTTGGTTTTATAATGCAGTTACAAGCCAGATGTATTAATAGATAGATACACTGAATACACAGAAGGTGAAACGCAGGCGGAACCACTGTAGTCAGTATCAAGTGCTGTCATGAATGAGTATTTGATGTGTACAAGTACAGCAAAATAGGCCTGTATTGGTGCAAGTACAAATGATGGTATTGGAACATCCATATGACATTGCTGTTTCATTGCTATTCTTTTGTTTTCACATCATAGACTGTTGTAAAAAAAAAAATGGCAATTCATTAATTGGACAAAGCAGCTATTGTCTTGTGTACAACCACAAAAGTCAAATCTCCCATCAGAGGTTAAAAGCAGAGGCAAACACTCTTCTGGGCAAATAAATTGATTTTGTGGAACTGCAGAGATGGATGGCAGGAATGCGAGAGCCGAATGAGGATACCGATGAATTGCCGGGTCAAGTGGATTTTCACGAAACCTAAGATCACAACTTTTCATTCGCCGGCCACAATCCCCTGAAGTGCATTGAGGTCACAGGAGCACAGACTGCGGTGAAAATGAAAAGATAAATCAGATCCCCAATATCTTTGTCTGGTGAAGTATCAGTCCTACATTAGAATCCAGCAAGTGTTTTGCAACTGTGCAATTGCGCCATTAACATGCATTTCACAAACATGACCTCAGATCACTACAAAGATAGAAACACTCACACATCTTACATGAGCTACTGAGGTGCAGCGGTGCCAATGTAAGTATCTGACCAATACATTTTATATTAAAGATTAAGAACTCCTCTGCTTGCTGTGTCTCCAAAACCACTCGAGACAGATTCTGCACAAACTGTCAGAAGCTGTCTCAGGGAAGTTCATCTGTATGTATCGTTTCATCGGGGTCTTGACCTGACTGCAGCTTGTCATGGTAACCGATTTCAGTAGGCATATGGTCAGATTTGATGACATCTGGCACGTTGGAGACGTGTCCTCATCACAAATGCATCTTGATTTTCACTGTACAGGCCAGATGGCAGACATGGAGCGTGCATGGCATTGTGTGAGTCAGAGGTTTGCTGATGTCTAGGTAGTGATCGGAGTGGCCCATGGTGGAACCGCATGATGTTATGTGCTGGACAACTATGACAGCCACGACCATCACCTTCTGTTGCAGCATGATCATGCACACGCCCATGTTGCAAGGATCTGTACTAAACTCCCAGAAGCTGAAAACATCCTTGTCACCCTGTCTGGTTTCATTTAAATGGCCAGTATCACGGAGCAAAGAGTGACATCTAGTGGCTTATAAAAAAAAAATTGTTTCATGAAACCTCATCAGCCTGTCAATATCATAAATAAGCTATTGCTAAATTCAATTTTCCTATAGTAACTTGGTATGATATGGTTTCTCATAATAAACCACTTTAAGTGTGGGCTCTTTATTTTGTTAAAATGTATTCATTACTCCCACAACGAGCAAATTAACTGGGAAAGAAAGAAAAAAAAAACAGTTGTAATTAAAAGAGAAAACCATCCACTCAACAATCATTATCGATTTGTCATCCAGTCACCCACACACACTCTCAGCTATAGAGATTCCTTAATTAAGTTCATTGCATGTTGTGCAACAAGCAGGAGAAAACTGTGTCTGAAGTAAAACCACACCAGCACAGGACGAATAGACAACGTGGGCAAGACCGCAAAGCCCACCACAAGTTTGAGCCAGTTACGATTCAGCATCGAAACCACCATGCAGCCGATAAGCCTCAATTGTTCTGAGTTATACATCTGGACACGTGAAATACACAAATAAAAACACATTTAAAACTCTTCACGCCCAAAGGAATCGACCTCAAACTGGGTGACCTTTGTAACTAAAGAGAGATGCTCTTGGTTCTGAGGATGCTACTCAAAAGCAAACCATAATTTAAGTCATACATCAACGTACCTCAACTCCTCATTTCATGTTGATGTTGAGTGCTGCATTAAAACTTTGACCCTTCGCAGAAAATGTTAAGGTTACGGTGGGCCAGGACGAGGGCGGCGTGGCGGTGATATGATTCATGGTGGTCATTTGTTTTTGATAATTAATTGTAGGTGCCTATATAAATCATCATCTGGACCACAAAAATCACTGACCTGCCATCATCTTGTTCGCCCTTTAAATGGCAACACATGCTGACAGTCGGGTCAAGATGAATGGGAGGAAGAGAGCCTTGTCAGTGGAAGGAGGAGAGTCAAGGTGGCGTTTGTCAACCCTCAGAGATGGCATCTGACAGTGACTCCTCGCACGGGTGAAAAGTATGGTCTAGGGAAAGATAGCCTTGGTCACTAGTTTTCTTACTCCATCTGGGTTATGTGAAGAGGAAGCAGGAGTTAAAACAGCCATGGTTCTCAGTCACACTAAAGTAGGCCACCACTTCAAGATATAAGCCAAAGGTATTGATCTCATTTCTATCCCCTTGTAACAACATGGGTGAACAAGACGACGCTGCCTTCATGTATTCATAGCTTGTCTGACAGTCTTCCTAGCAAACAACATTTAATAGCTTGACCCGTCTGTCACCAGGAGGCGGGAGGAGGCACACAGAACAGGATGCAAGTCAATTGCAGGTCACACATGCTCATACAATCTCATGGTTACAGCCACCACAGAACAGCGCCATTAATATAAAGCGCTTGAAGAGAAATTACACCAAAAGAAGCATAAAGGTCATTAACTGTATTGCTTTAAACTCCCCAGATGAAAAATGTTGTTATTACTGTACATGGTTAAAGTGCTAACTGCAGCTGCTAATGTTTCTATTTGGCATGTTGCGTATAGAATTTAGGAATGTGCTACTCCTACCTCCACTGGGGAGCTCATTTCACAACTTCCATGATTCAAGAATTGTGTTGGCCGACGACAAAAACAAAGTTCACTGCCAGGATTCAAACACGCGCCGCTTGTGTGAAAGCACTGTGTGAAAATCGCAACAAAACCAGGCAGTAATGGTATTGGCATGACTGAATTTTAAAAGGCCAGTTCTAAAATGTGTCGTGGAACAAACAGGTTTTCTCACCATGGTAACAGAATAGTTGATTCATTTTGGTTGCTGAAGTCAAATCCATATATTCACCTAAACATTTACGAAGTGTTGTTGTTCCTAACACGGATTATGTTGGGTGCCATCATGTGAGAGGCTCCAAGAAAGCAGGCATGAGTGGCTGGTACATGGGCGTGTGACATGAAGAGTGTTCACAGGTCAAAAAGTCTCAAGAATAATTTCTGCTGCCTAGTTTGTAAGCATGACATCACTGACATTCACTATCCCTGGTGGGGATTTATACTTGTGTTCTGCGCTCTGAAATCCACAGCCTTGCTTGAACTCTGTGAGTCCCACTGTCTGCTCTCTAATTCTACAACTGTATTCCAATAAATTGGTCTTTGTCTTGAACTCATTCAGGTTTCCGCAATCGTAATTTTTCCACCACATAGGTACCATTCTGGTGACGTGGCACGTCAAGTTTAAAAGTGCATTACACAAGCATAGGTTCAAATCCACTGTGAAATAATCAATGCAAACGGTGGGTAACTCCAAAATGAAGAAAGCAAAAGAAAGCAAATTATTTACTCATAATTGTTGACGCTGTGGCTCTAATATTTTTGTTGTTGCACGTTACCAAGTCACGTTTCTGTAATTAACAGTGAATAATTTTTCATCACCAAAGCAATTGTTTACTGAGCTGGATCGTGATCCATGACAAACAAGGAGTTCATTCACACTTACACATACAAATAGCAGGTCTGATGTCATATCTTACATCCACAGTGTGTGCATCGATGTTTAGTGTTGAGATCTGTATGGATCCCTCATCAACATCCCATCATTGACCACCAGGGCTGCAGGTTTGCATTCAGCCGACGACACCTAAAAGCAGTCGTCCCTGCTTATGGAATTTCTCTTCAGAGATCAATAAAGTATCTATCTATCTATCTATCTATGTACTTGTCCTTATCCCCAGTTTGAGAAGCCGGCTCATGAGAGAGCAGATCACATCTTCGACTAGATATTTATATCCTTAAACAGACAGCTGGCATGATAGAAAACAGTGCGGTTGCACCAGGAACAAAATGTAAACCTTGCATCAGGTTTTAAAATAACAAAAAATAATTGTGGCATTTTACTGTGGAATAAAAGCCAAAGGCAAAGTTCAGCCCTGTAGCTCAACATCTGCTGGGTGACATGCACTTGTTGACTCCAGGAGAAGCTCGACTGCTGCCTGCGCAGCAGATTAAACTGGAGAAGCGTTGCGCTAAGCTCGGACTGTGTGCAATCTTCTCACTGCCCAAAGACATTAGATTACGGCTTAAAATACTGAACCAGCTTGAGGATTGCTCGCTTTATCTTGCTCTACACTCGCAAAGTTTGGAGCGTCTCTCGGAAGATTAGATAAAGCGCCCCATGTGATTTCTACATCTGTGTAAATACCGTCAACTGTTGCCTTTTTCTTAATCTTAATTCGTCGCAAACTCCTTCTACCACAAATGATTTGCTAAACAGTCATTAATGAGATTAAATAAACATGTACTCGCTGGATAATAAGCGTCTGCGTCGGCTCCAGACCAGATGTGTACGCATGCATATGAAAATGTTCTCTTTTTTTTTTTTCTTTTAATCTCAGTCTCCAGCTCTGCCAGCATTCTAAATTTAGATGTGCAGTGCAGCTGGAGACAATAAACTGGTAGAAGAACCAATTACCAGCAGGTGACAAGCCGCTGGTGCAGGGCTTTCAATGTGTCATTATCAGGACATCCACTTCTGAAACCGCCATGGGGAAACTTCAGTGGTAGCACGAAGGTATACTGGAGTACTGGAGTACTACGCTATTTCTTTCCAAACATGTTGTAAAAATGTCAACAGGAAACAAACTGTTCAACCATCCCGGTAACTTAATTGGATCATGGAACAGTAACCAGAGCCAAAGTTTGAAGGTACTAGATCCATCCCATCTTTTGGGGTTTTTTGTAACCGACAAAATATTGTTAGCTTCACATTAGAACTGGCACCGACAGCTGTACTGTCTGTGGCTTCCGTAATGAATCACTCTCTCCATGTTTTTGTTCCATGAGTGTGTTTCACTTCTGTGTTGAGGTAAATGCTGTAACGCAGACAGAATATTGGCTGACGTCGAGTCACACACGTCAGTTCTCAGAAGAAAAGCGCAGCAACTGTACCAAATCCTCATGCAGTAAAACTACCTCAAATAATAAACAATGAAAATGTCCAATGTTGAACAGTTGTATACTCTCATCTTTCACCCCACTAGAGTTGAGCTTACCTACAGTGCCTGTCTTTGGAATACTTGTATTTATTATTATTTTAATAGTATTATTATTAGTTGTTGTTATAGTACAAGTAGAAGTGTAGTAGTAGTAGTCTAGTTATAATGGTAGTTATTTTTTTTATATGAATACCAGTCATGCAAGTGGTACAATGACTCTTTGTGACTTCAACAAGGCTTATTTGCTGCTCAAGGGTCTTATAATATATGTCCTATATGATATATATTATATATAAGACCTGTGCGGATGTTAATATAGTAGTTTACAAAAACATCATTTAATAGTGAGTTTGTTATTGTCTGATATAGTCTTCACTTCAGACGGTTTTGCGGTATTTGCATGAATCAGTCGATATTATTTCTCTGCTGCTTTCAGGGAACACAAAATAATAACTTAACCTTTTCACAATATTAAATATAAGTAAAATATGCACTATAATAAGTACTATTTATGAAATTTATAGAATGAAGTAAGTCAAATACAAGAAACAAAAGCACTCAATAAATGCAAGCAGTGTGTAACTTGGCTTTATTTCTTTGCCTAACTGGAAACAGTATTTTTAAAACTATTCCCATTAGAACTCTTTTCCTCCTCTGCAAATGCCCCGAGGCAATTACATGAAATGTCAATACATTAGAAAATAAAGTCTGGTCCTTAGCCATGGTTTCTTTGATCAATGCTGTCAGCATAAAAACACAGCAGTCCACAACCGCAATAGCATGCACACAGAGGTAGTCATTTGTCCTCTGTAAACCTCTCTTTCGACAAATACAGTTCTGCTGCAGCATCCTCAGACGATTTGTTGGAAATTTTATTGACTTAAAGGTGAGTGTGTTACATCTTTGTGGTGCAACATCCCAGAGTTGCAACTGCTTTGGCTGTTCTACCGATAAGGGGAATGAATAAACTCTGGACTTGTTTTGCTGCAGGCACAGAATACAAATGGAGATAATCTGTTTGTAGCCAGTGTATACAAACAGGGATGACAGCTATTGTAGCCATTTTACACAAGTAATTGTACCTAGATCAGTATTTTTTTCAGGCATTCAGAAAGATAGGAGGTGGTGCTCTGTGAAGGCTGGATTTGGTTGCTGAGAACCAAATTGTAGTATTCACAGATGAGCATTACAAACGCAATGAACAATGAAAAATCTACAAAAAAAAAAGGTGGATTAATTTTTAAACAATTTGTATAAATAACTTCTATAGGTACTGGAGATCAGACACTATTAAAGACAATTACCCCCATTTTGACTGTGGACACAGACGTCTATTCTACAACTGTCAGGGATGAGGAAATGTGGCGCTGGTCGTGTCTCTCAGCAGCTCCGAGCAGGTCAGCAGATCAGAGGACTCAACAGCAGCAGCTACAGATAGAACATGAGATATAACATGTTACACTTGTCCAAACCAGACGGACCATCAACACTGCAAATGACAGTGAATCGACTATTTTTTTCTGATAAATGCTAGTGGACATTAGCCACACTCGGTAGCTGCTAGCAGCTAATGTCGGAGCTAATCTGTTTTGTTGGCTACATCTACACTGTACTGTGATGAACAGAATAAAATGAGTCACTGACACTTACACGTTTGTTAAAATAATACTCAAAATAAGTTCCCCATATTTGATAACACACCCAAGGCCAGTGGTAAACACAAATCCCATACAGACACAGTTTTTTGCTACAACATATTGACTAACATAACTACCGTGATTATTAGCATTGTAGCTAACCAGTTTGACCAGCTATATGTTCACTGAACGCTTCGAGAGTGTGGTGCAGACATCCAGAATTGTGTTAGAACGCGAGCAAGTCATTTTGGCTAGCAATCAATTCATTGAAAAAGGATTACTCAAAGTATATCTAGCACCTGTTTTAGCACCGCAGTCCATCTGTTTTGCTGCAAACATATGTAGTACACTAATAATTCAAACAATAAGCATATACTAATTTGTTTCCCCTAAAAAAATGATTTGGTAACAACTGTGACAGCGGTGAACACCAGATCACCAGAAGTGATCCTCATGCATTTTCTGTGGCACATACTGCACCAGTGCACCCGGGGTTTATCAACCAGTGCGGCTTATGTACGGAAAATATCTATTTTCCTTCTTAAATTTTGTGAGTGCGACTAATATTCCAGTGCGCTATGTAGTCCGGAAAATATGGTACATTTCTATGCAGCTTGATCTTTCACCACATACAAGAAGAGCATATGAAATGAAAAAATAGCAGTTGAGGGTCTGTATTTATGATACCCTGATGAAAGTTATGAGCTTGCTTTAATCTGAAGAGTAGTGCCAGAAGGACTGCCTGTTCATTGCCTCCTTTGACCCTTTGGCGAACTGACCCTAGGCGCCACACAAACTTGGCAATTGGCCTATTTTCTAGTCCTACTGGAGTTGACAGACTTTCACATTGTGCACAGATGATTGATAGAAAAGCATTCTGTTATCCAGAATTGTCTTTTTTTGTGTATGTTGCCCCAAAAAATGCAGACCTGGGCGAGTGCTTCGAGCCACCACTGTAGGCAGTTGGCCAAGTGGGGTGTCCAGGAGAGAGACCAGCGGTGGCTGTGGCCACCATGTCCTGTAGTGCTGCCCATTTTCACAAATATTGAGTATTTGTAAAAAGAGTGCGCCTCCTTGGGATTTGCCGAAGCGTCCTGGGATGGGATTGGGCATAGATGACTCTCATGGATGCACTTGGTGGATTGAAGACAAGTTACTGAGGAGGTCCTCTTAAACCATCAGTGCTCGTGTTGCTAAAACAGTTAATGCAGGTCCTGATAGAAAGATGTCTGAACAGAGCAGTGA
Source organism: Synchiropus splendidus (assembly GCF_027744825.2). Taxonomy (NCBI): domain Eukaryota; kingdom Metazoa; phylum Chordata; class Actinopteri; order Syngnathiformes; family Callionymidae; genus Synchiropus; species Synchiropus splendidus. The sequence goes on along the minus strand of NC_071336.1, from coordinate 7,133,955 downwards.
TTCACACATCGCCGTGTAGAGGGCTGCTTAGCAACAGACCAGTCTGGACGTGTTGTCTCCTGTGTACTGAGCAAAGTAAAGACAGACCCCTCATTTATCTGTGGTCCAAGTCTAAAGCTTAAGGTAGAGGGTGCGGCGGGACAACAATCTATAGGTTGCCATGAATATGGGAGACTTATGAGGAGTTGACGTTGATTGTTGTGCAGTTCTCCCATTCTTCAGTCAGCCAGGGAATCAGACAACTGAAGTGCGTATTGTTGGATCAACTGTTTTTCTTCCTTTGATCGGTGGGAAACCTACAAAAGCCTGAAAGCTATATCACAGTGTCTTTGAGAGTGGTGGCGATTTATCAAGAAACATTTCATCCCTTGAGCCTTATGTACATTTGTCTCGGGAAACTGCTCTTGGCTCCACTGTGGCACAGAATAGAGCAAGTTCAGCAATTCAAATCATTCAACGTTTTATTGTTGCATTTAAGCACTTGATGTGTCACAAAGGCCCCAAAGGTTTGTGCTTTCTTTTGGCTTGTCATGTTTCTCATTGAGCTGCCAAACATCACTTTATGTGATGTTATACCAACATATGGTAAGCATTTCATGATGAGAAGACATTTTAGAACGTATTCAGGAGATGACTATGTAGCCTGGACTACTAAAGGGCAGTTCTTAGCCAGTGCAATGACTCTGTTTGAGCTCAGATGTTTTCACTACATGCGTGTTTTTGTTGTCGTGAGAGCAAAACAGAAGTTGGAACGGAAATAGCAAGCAGTGCAGATTCAAATGAGACACTCTGTGAATTACTTTTATTGTCTGTGGCGAGTGGAGTGGCTACTCAGCAGTTGTTCATCTGGGAAATGACACATGTACTGAGGATCTATTGTTTTCTTTGCTCTGACTCTGTATGTGTTTTACCTAGTATCTCATTTTGTGCATATAAATGGTTCCTTTTGCGAACCTATCATTGGATACAGCAAGATTTCTTCTCCTTTCAGCTTCGGCTATGCAGTGTTAAGTCTAACATCTTAATATGTGTTGCTGTTTCCTTCTATTTATCTACTGTCTGCACATGCAGTTTTTTCTACAAAACAGTGTGCAGTGAGTGGCTCAGTCGATAGGATGGCATGTCATTTGTTTAAGGCATCAATCATTGTCTCAAATTGGAGTTCCATCCATCATCCTCATGGTGATTTGTGTTATTTACCATTCAGTTATTGTTGTTGTAGTTAAATAGAAAGAGAGTGGGAGAGAGAGAATGGTGGAGAGAGACAGTGAAGGGTCAATGGAGCTAGAATCAGGTGAATTCAAGTATTCATGTAGTTTCCTGCTCTGAGTTTATAAAGGAGTTGACTACGACTCGCTGGCAGACCAAAGTGTCTTCAGTCAGTGCTTCTTGTCATCAGACCTTTAAATGTCTTATCTCTCTTGAACCTCTGTATGGATTGACTTCTGACCTGTCTGTTTGGTGCCACTTTTGCTCCTTCCCAACCAAGGGTGGTAAACCCCCGATTATCCTCCCTCTTATAAGATGATCATGTAGGAGAGTCAGCTCTGAAACTGGTCAGGGCCAACAAATGTTCTTTGGTGTTCATGACCAAAACTCCACGTGTGTGGGGAGAGGAAGTCTCAAGGAGTATCATCAAAGATTTGAATGATTTGTCAATGAGATTTGAGGAAGAAGAACACATTTATAAGGACTCAGATGCCACCAGTGCAACAAATCCAGTCATGACATTTCCTCACTTCTAAATATTTCACAGTGAACTGTCAGCCTTATTATAAGAACATAGAAGAGTTTGGGAACATCAGCAACTCAGCCAAGTGGTCGGCCATGTAAACTGACGGAGAAGTGCAAAGAGGTCGCCGACTTTTCACGCAGTCGATTGCTACAGAGCTCCAAACTTCATGTGGCCGTCAGATTAGCCCAAGTACAGTACGCAGAGAGCTTCATGGAATGGCTTTCTATGGCCAAGGCATACATCACCAAGCAATGATGAGTCACGCTTTTCCATGTGGCAATCTGATGTACAAGTCTGAGTTTGGAGCTTGCCATGAGATCGGTACATTTTGGACTCGTTGTCGTTGTGAAAGTGTGAAATTTGGTGGAGTAGGAATTATGTTGAGGTGTTGTTTTTCATGTGTTGGGCTTGGCCCCTTACGTCCAGTGAAATGAACCTCGAATGCTTCAGGATACCAAAACTTTTTGGACAATTCCGTGCACCCAACCTTGTGGAAACAGTTTGGACAGGGCCCCTTCCTCTTTCAACATGACTGTGCACCAGTGCACAAGGCAAGCTCCATATAGGCGTGGATGAGTGTGGTGTGGATGAACTTGACTGGCCTGAACACGATAGATGGGATGAATTAGAGCAGAGACTTCAGAGGCCTTCTCCACCAACATCAGTGTGTGACCTCACCAATTCTGAAGAAGAAGCATCATATTGAACCCCATGAGTTAGGAATGGGATGGCACTTCACATGTGAGTAAAGGCAGTTGAGCTAATACCTTTGGTAATACAGTGTAAATGATCATTTCATACTGCATAAAAATGTATAGTCCCAGAGACTGTTGACTCTTTGAAACTGTCGTATGAGCATGTAATTGTTTTATGTGACCCGTTGGTTTCTTATTGGATCATTCCTGGTGATCTGTATGCTGGCGGCACCTTCATTACTTTAATCCCAGCTAAAAATTCTGGATAACTGATCCACCTCTCTTCTGCTCAGTGGTGCCATCTGTCAGGGAGTGATATTTCTCTTCTTGCTTTCCTCTTCATCTGTGGTCATTTCCGCGAATTCATAAACATCTCCACACAGCACCGGCAGTGCTCTTCTGTCATTCTTACACTTTTAGTATGTCCCTCCCCCACGATGCCTTTGCTTCTCCCACGGCGTCATTCTCCCTCATTTCACTTTTTTCACCCCGTCTCTCTGTTCGTCAGTGACAGCTCCGCTCCTCAGGAGCACTGAGGGGAGCAGTGAAAACAAAGATTTGGTTCAGTGGCTCTGATCTTGATTTTCTGCAGATTGGATGGAAGATTAGCAGGAGCTTTTTTATTCATACACCACATAGTCACTTCCTTTGCGACGGCGAGCCCACGGCTGCAGACCACAGGGGTTACCGCTATCAGCAGAAATGTGCCATCTGTGACAAGACGTTGCTATGTCTCCTACCTAAGACTATGAATAGTCGGAACATGCTGTGCTGAACTTGAGTTCCTAAAGAAAGACAAAGGAATGAGGGGGACGAAATGGCTGTTGGGAAACATCACAGGGAGGGGGTTGTGTGTCATGGTAACTTCAAAGAAACTCAATGTCAAATTATTTACTACCAAAATGATGATTTGGGGCTTGAAGGACATGCGACTTGACACATCCAAGTACACAAGTAATGCATGGTGTCGCCCTCGATGTCCTGCTGTTTTACACTCTTCAACCTGGAGTGGAGGAATTTGACCTGTTCCTAAACCCACTCAGTTTGAAACAATGACAAAAGAAAAATAAGAATGTGTTTTTCCCCCTCGATCCACAAAAAAGGACTCCTTCCCTTTGAAAAGATTAAAATAACTTTCATGATCTCGTTATTTTAGTACCACAGGGAGCCCCGGCACAGTGGTGAAAGACTCGCATGTGGCTCCAGAGAGCCAGGTTTCAGACAAATATTCTAATTTTTGACGCTGTGAGCAGCTTAATCATCCATAGAAAAGCATGGAATTATTATCGCAATGACACTATTTTAAACTGTTTATATTTAGAGTCGTGCAATAGAAACCCACATTTCGTCTATAACTCCTTGCATTTCATTATTTCTTCTTTGAATGCAGCTTCTTTATTTAAATATGTGTAACTCAAGAAATGAAACGTAAAAAGTGACCTGCCATTATTCTAAAATTACTCTTTGTCTTTGAGTGTAATATTGCTAGAAAATTAATGTCTATATGTTTTATTTTATTTCTTTATAGCTGTATTACTCAGCTAAAACATGTTGAAAATTAAATGGCATTTAAATGATATATTAAAAGATCAACTTCATAATGTCCCCTCATTGGCAATTGACTCCCAGGTCAGTTTGAAAAAATGATCAAATGGGGTGTAACAAGGTGAAATAAAGTTGAAACATAAATGCGCAGAGCAGCCTAAGTGTTTAAGGGTATTAAACCTCAGCATGGACCTTTTTATACCACTATTGTAGAAGTGTGAAGTGAGTTGAATTCATTCAAACTACTCTCCTTGTTAATATCTGAAGGTATGATTTGAATAAAGTTGGATTAAAGACCAACATCCACTATTGGAGTAATGGATTGCATGGTGTTTTTTTTTTTTTTTTTCCGCTTATAGTGTGTTATTACCCGCCGTTTAACTTGATGGCTTGTTTCACCAAAAAATTACGAGCTGAGCCGGTGTTTCGTGACGCTCCCAGATTACGTCCACAGGCTTGAGTGGGCACAGCCATCATAAAGCAACCAAGCTGGCGGGTTTCCCCTGAAGTGCCTCATTTCAATTAGTTACTCTGTGACACCTGCCATCCACACAGACATCCATCACGTCTCCGCGTCAGTGCCTCTCCACTCGCTACATTCACTGGGAGGATGTCTGGAAGCTTGGCTTTGTACTCTCAGAGCTGGGAAGGTTTTTTTCCTGAAGTGTGAGCGAGAGGAGACAAGGAGACATACCAGGCACACACTCATCACGCAGCGCTGTCCTCTTTTATCTCACCTCCTTTGTTTCTGCTTTGATTTGAACTTTTCCAGCGTCCTCTTATTTCTCACTCTCGGGCTGAATATTCAGGAATATCAAGGGAAAACATTTGCACAACTCAAATTTCCAAATTTATAACTTCCCTGACCAAAAATAATTTCATTAAAGCAGTGAGTGCAGAATGTTATTTTGAGGCTTATATTAGTGTAATACAATTGGTATTTACTTTCTAGGTATCTTCCTCGGTTTGACGACTTTCGGGGAATGGTGTCTCGAAAATTTCATGGAAAACATGATTCAAATGCGACATAGAGGTTTACAGATGAGCAAGTCAGTCTAGAATGAGCAGTTCATTTAAAAAACATTTGAATTTTATTGGATTTGTCAGGCCACTCATGCTTTATTACTATGCATCACCCAGTGAAAACAGTATTTCCAGAATTATTTAATTCAATCTGACACAAGTAATTAGCCAGCCCTCCAAGCCTTTGTGTACCTGCTGAAAAAATAAATAAATGTACTGTGTGTCCCACTCAAAATGCTCCGTCTTGCATTGGAGGGCAACAAGGACTAAAAAAACGGATCTGTTTTAACTGAGTGCAGCAATTGCTGTTTCAGTTGTTTCTAGACTGGAAGAAAATGTTTTGGGCATTGACAGCATAAAACCTTTAGTAGTGCAATGCATCTCATGATAATCGATAGCTCATGTGGATGTGTGCAGTTGTGAAAACAAAACAGCATTCATGAAACAAATATGGGGAAAGAAATGCAAAGAAAAAAAATCATCCGAACACAGGTACAACTGGGGTGAACTGTCAGTGACAGTTTGTGGCTAGCACATCAGTATACGGAGTTGTGCAAGACCCCGGTCCAGACCTATTATTTAGTTCAACATGTGTGACCCGGGTGTCCTCTCCACTTGGCACGGAGATGAGAACGCTGCCTAATCAGACTGGGCCATGCCTCAGCTCCTGCAGGATTTGGCTCACCGTCACCATGACAATTTCTGACTCCACATGGCCCTTCTGTAGCCGATGGATAAATTCTAACACATGCTGCTATCAATAGCACTAAATGCCAATTACAAGCTCTCGCCCAGACTGCACCAGAAATGAATGGCACGAGCACCAAGCTGTCGTGGAACAGAGTTGGACGAGTCCACTGCTGTTGCTGTACGTGTCTAACTTTGTAATGCTCAACGTGATATGTAATTAGTTCGGAAGGCTCTTTTAATTTTCAGGTACCACCTTGCAAAAAATAGAGTTCGAGTTTTTACCATTGTATTATCAGCATTTGTGATAAAGTATCAAAGCACTGATAATGTGGCTTACATAAAACAAAGGTGTGTCAAAAGCTGTCATTGTAACATGCTCAAAATATACAATGTACAATCCAATATCATGCCAGCAGCCAGCAATATGGGCATTTCATCGCCATCTGACCCAGAGCAGCACCGAGGACCATAGCCCACAACAAGCACGTCAGCTGAACACTTATGGATTACCGTGAACCTTCTATAATGTTATGGTCTTGTCCCCAAGAAATAAGCCAATATACATGGCGTCCAATGCAGTAGGTCCAATTTCATTTAACAAAGAGGATTTACTGCAAGACACTATGTACACGGCGAAGCAGCTCTTTCATTAGTTTGGTGGGCCGTAGCCTAAAATAAATCTGAAACACAACATACCCAAGCCCTTTACCACTAAGCTCGCAGCTCCTTAACCTTCAGCTTCCTGGTTTGTACTCATCCCTGTTTCACAACTTTTGAGAAATATTCCGCATTTACTTGTTGTTTAAATAAAGAATTAAATACTTATTTCAGATGTTGCCAGCGGCAAGTGCAACTGAGATCGGAGCCAACTTATTACCACTTTCATGTTGTACAACAGTGTATTAATTTCTGGGTCGTCTGGGAGAACTGGCGAACTTATCAACACAGATGTTTGATGTCTACCTTTTTGTGAGAGCAAGCTTCATCAGATGTCTGCAGAACAATGCCAAACTCAACACTCCAGAGAGAGAGACAGTGGAGGAACAGTTTGTGGTGGGTTTGGGAAAAAATACAAATAAACATATAGGCATAACTGAGGAACAGTAACAAAAGAAAAAGCTAGATGATGCACTATCAGTCACCTTTCACTCTTTGCACTGGGCCCTGTCTGGACCACCTGCTGGCTGTCTGTGTTTGGATATTGTGTCTGCCAAGACATGACGAATAGTTGGTATGAAAATTGTTGCAACGTGACAGATGCCCCCAAAGGCCAGTCATGACTAGGGAAGAAATTCAGTTCAATGTGATTCCTTATTGGGGTTTCAAGTTTGGGTGAACCCAGTAAGATTGTAGAGGTGGGGTGCAAAGCTGCATTTCTATTTCTATTTCTATTTGTCTCTTCATTTAATTATGTTTTGATTTACCTTGTTCTTAGCAAGTGATTGAAGGTTGATCTGTAAATAGAGAGCTTTGCCTTCTGGCTCAGCTCTCTCTTACACACAACAGTACAGTAGAGCAACTGCAATACGCAATACAACCTCTGCTGTGCCAATTCGCTGACCAATCTCCAATTCCCTAACCCCCCCGACTCGAGAACAAGACCAAAGATATTTCAACTTCTCCACTAGAGGCAGGAACTCATCCGGAAAGAGTAATCCATCCTTTTCTGGTTGAGACCCATGATATCTGACTTGGAGGTGCTCATCCCTGCTGCTTCACACTCAGATGCAAACCGATCCGGCGAGAGTTGAAGGTCACATTGTGATGAATACATGAGAGCCAAATCATCTGCAAATAGAAGTGACTGGCTCCTAAGATCGACCCCATACTCCCAAAGAAACTACCACAACTTCTTCCTCGGCATTCAGTCAGTCATACGCCTTCTCCAAAGTACAAAGAGCAAATTGGCAAGCCATACTCTTCGGCACCCTCGAGAACTGTTGAAAGAGTAAAGAGTTGATCGGGCAGGACGGAACCCGCATTCTTCTTCTTGATTCCCGAAGTTCAACAATCGATTTTTGAATTTCCATTTTTAAATAGGGGAACCACCACCCGAGTCTGCCACTTGTCCGTTACTGACTACATATTGAGAAACGTGTATATTTAAAAAGACAGAGGTTATTATTGAACAAATTAACATATATTACTTCTTAAAACACACAGGAACCCATCCCCAATGATGGTGCATGTCAGCTGGACTGGACTGACCAGGAAGTGAGGCCTTAGGTGCCAGAGATTTTCACTTACTGCAGAGTATATGGAGTTTAACAGTGCAGCGACAAGTTGCTGTTGCGTGAGGGAGGAGTTCCTGACAGCAGGTGTCAGCAGGGGTGGAATGAAGTTTCCCTCCCGACCAATCACAGCAGAGTGGACGTGGTTGGCGAGAACAAGATCTCAGCTCCCGCGACACACAGCATTTTTGATGGGCATTTTCTAATGCAAATCTTTCAAATCACAGATAGTTTTATGCAAACAGAAACATACTACGGCTGTTTGATACAGGTCCAATATTGCTTTTCAAGACACTTAAACAAGTAAATTAGGTCCTCTTTAATAAGACTACTGGTCTGACTTTTACATTTCAAGTAGACTCACGGTGGGAGGTTGCAGTTGGAATAGATGATTCAAACTGAGTCCACTGGAGAAAAATTTTAAGTATAGTGGTTGAATGTTGGCATAAAAGCAATGATTTGCTACTCTGCATTTTAACAAAGCATTTTCTGGCACTGCTGCATGAGGTTGTTAGCGATAGTGTGAAATTGCTGCTCCCTCTCCTAGGTCTTACATACAGTATGTGGGAGATTAAACCGGGTGCAGAGCAGAGTTCAGTAAGCAAGAAAATAATAGGGATCGCCTCTCGGAGACATTAAACTAGAGGTTACAGTATTTGAAAACTGAGCCGATACGAAGACAAAGCATTGCAGGATTTAAGGGCAAAACCCAGAGCTGTTATACAGTCGCTTCACTAACAAGGCAAATTTGCAAACTGTGAAACTAAGCTCTTAACGGCCTCAGTCTTCAAGTGCCACTCGTGTTTGTTCATATTATAACAATAATGTGTGGGGAATAAGATAAGCAGTGTTGTGAAGCTGAATGCGGATTACACTTTTTGCACTTGGTGAGTGTCAATTAGGAATCATCAGCTTAGAGAAAGAGACCAAATTCTGCAGTGTTGTTCGGTGGCTCAACATAGCTGCTCTCTGCACAGTTATCACAGGCGTATCCTTGAGTAGTCATGGCTCTGTGTTGCTAGATAGAAGCCGTTGTAGGACCCTGGAAGTAGCTCATTGAAAACACAGAGATTTTATATTTGAATCTTTTATTCAGTCGTTTTCACTTCCATTTTTGTTTCTTGGTTGACAAGCAACCACACAACATGAAGCATGAATGAAAATGCTACCCTTCAAAAATGCTCAAAATGTGCACAACCAGTATGTCCACCTACTTCATTTGTTTGTTGACTTTTAAATATGTACAACCTCACAGTGTTATGATTCACAATGCATAGAAACTGTATGTTTTTATGATTACTCCAACATGACATCAACAAACCTCAAGACAAGAATCAATGCATTAAACAGAAACATCATCAAACCAATGGCAATACCTTCAAAGAATGCAAAGAGAGGGCATACGCATCGAATAACAGAATAACACACTTACATGTCTGAAAATACAAGCGAAATAGCGGCAGAAATTATTTACGCAGGAGTCGTTAGATTGCATTTATTTACATTTATTTGCACAAATAAAAGAAAAACATAAAATTGAATTCCAAAACCCTAATCATATATATAGTCTTCAGTGGAATTGATTTTGTTCCCCATTTTTCAATTTGGTGTCAGTCTTGTGCCAAAGTTAATTCTTAGTCTTAATCTGTTTTTTTTCCCACTGTACCTGAATTTGACTTTTACGTAAAAAAATGTTTACATTTTCCCTCCCGATCTTGAAAGATTATCAGGCGGCGGTGATGTTGATGTATCCATCCTCACCTCTTCAGTGGAGATGTTTGCACAAAATGTCAAATTAAAGTTTCAGACACGTGTTTGATCCAAGTGTAAACATTTGATTCATATTGTTAAAGAAGTTTGAATGAAAAAATGGGGGCTATCTGTGACAAACATGTTGAAAGAATACTGCGAATTTTCAGTCATGAAACAGATTTCAAATAATAGAGCATGCAGCCAGATTAATACTACTACCCGTGTTTTCAAGCATCACAAAGTGATTTAATACAGTATATTCACTTCATTTCAGAGTAGCGCTGGATCCCTTTCCATCTCCATGTCCGCTGTGCTTCAAGCACTGTAGCTTTAGCACACCACTCTTTTAATGGCCTTGCTTCGATGAATGGGTGACCAGTGTAAAGATGGCACCTGGCAGAGGTTCCCTACAGAGCCACCAGTCTTCCAGAGCGCCATTAAGAATTCTCTGCCAGATGTTGATTCTTGCTTTGCAGCAGGAGGTTAAGCCTTGTTTTCTTGTTAGAGAGGCCACCAGATTTCTCCCCCGGTGGGGCTCATTCATACGGAAGGTGTTCTGTATAAATGTGAATTTCTTTTCAGGAGAGGTGCCTGCGACACTTACTAACATTTTGTGTCTTTTTTCCCTTCAGTGGATATTCAAATGTTGTTGAACTATGTCATTGTCTTTTGCGGCTTGTCTGTATTGAATTTGTGGGTTCATTCCTGTTCAATTCGATCTGTACGTGGAACAAAACATTTTAGCCAAGATTACATTTGTCTGCTTCAGGTGCTGCGCTGAATGCCCTCCACCGAGTCTTGGTGAAGGAGGAAGTAGAGGGAGTATCAGGGTTAGACTTTGCATATTCACGTGGATTTGAAAGGAAGAGTAGAGGGACCCTGTTGGGATGAGAGAAGGTAAAGGAGGCTTGGTGGTGAAGTGATGATGTTCCATAGGGCATTGGGACGGGGAAGAAAGAACGTCGGAAGAAAAGCAGAGAGGTGTACGCTGTACATAGTCCATGATTCTGATATTATCATAGTGTAATATTACAGAGAAAGAGCTGCAGACTCTCTTCATGCTGCTTCGTATTGGTGTCGGCTTTCACGTGTATTGTTGGCGGAGTCATGGTCTTGTCGCTGTCGGGGAAACCCAGCAGAACGGTGACTGACAAACCAGCCTGATGGAGAATTCGAAATGCCCTATTTTACTCATGTATATATCTACCTGGCATCAGCTTATTGATAATGGCACCACACAGGGTAGGAGGATGACAATCACCACATCAACTTAATGCACTCTGCCTAGGAGTAGGGTGTCTGGCGTAGAGAAAGCTTGCTAAAGCGGCATCTCACACTGAGTTGTATTGCGACTGGATAGCAAGGAAGGAAAGGGTTGTGTTCAGGGTGACTGGTCAGAGAGAGAGCGAGCATGAACGCATTTGCAATAGCCTGGAGAGACAGGAAGCTAGTTGGACGAAGAATCTAGAAGGACGTAGCGAATGGCAGGTATAACCCAGGAGGACACCCAAGGTGGAGCAGGCTGACTCACCAAATGTTTGTATTTATCAAGTTATATTTAGTTTAAGTACGTGTTTAGGTGCAACTTGACTGCAGGTGCCATCTTGAAAATATGCCTTATTCCTCAGAGCCTTTGTGTTTGTACATCCCGAGTCAAATGAAATGTAACGTGTCAGCCAATTTTAACAGTATGAACATCTCTATTAGACATTCCTGGATATTAAGGGGTCTTAAAACTGCAGCCCTGCGGCCATTTGCAACTCTCAGAATGCAGTTCTGCTGCCTGCCAATCGGTGCCCACTTTTAACAACATGGAACATAGAACATGGGAAAGCATAACAGGGTTCCTCTAATGTGGTTTAGTGACTTCTTTGTATTATTTGTTGGAGCCCGAAAAGACAACCATGTTGTGTGTTCACTGAGAAGTCATTTAGACATTGAACTGCAAAAGACAAGAAAAAAACTAACCCTGTTGCTTCCTCAAATCTTTAAAATGATCTTTCATGTGATCTTTGATGATCTTTAATGATCTTTCAAGCTAGATGCAGATAGTAATCTTGTTCTTTCGATTATTGATATACCACATTTTTACGTAGTCTAGTAAGTGTAAAAAGGTAGGTTTGACGTTTGAATCTAGTCGATCAGGACCACCCCATACAAGTTTTTTTGTTTACTTTGTGCCAACCGTATTTCACCCTTGAAAAATGTTACTTATCTTTCACTCTCAAGCTGCCATAAGGCAGCACAGGTAAAGTCAAATGATGCGCTTCCAAAGTTTGAAAGAGACTTTGACAACAATTATTTTGAGTCAATATCAGGAGGTCGCTGCAATGAAAAAACAAATTGAAGAAGACAATGTGTTTCTTTACCAACCCATTTCTCCAACTACTCAATAGTTCAGACTCTTTTTTTTGCCTCTTGGCCTTGTATTCTAAAGATTCCTCCAACTGTGTTCAATATTTCCTTTTATTCTTCTCAGTTTGGATTGTCCTTTAGCTTCCTCATCCAGTTTGGTGAGTTCTTGGCGCTGTTTCAGACGGTGCTGAAAGTACTGAGCCTGTGTGCAATTTTTGATGAGGTCATCATCGTGCAGGTCCAACATACTTCAAACACTAAGAATCTGCCCTTGAAATCATTTTAAAATGCTTGCTGGGATTTCTATTCTTTTCCATACAAACATTTGAAATGGACATAATGTTGAGGGAGTGACAAATGCTTCGTGTTTACATTTTTATAAGCCAGCTACGTGTGCATTTCAAATGATCATATAGCCTTCAAAGTTCATCCTACCGAGAAAATATAAATACCATCTGCCACATAGAAGTAAGTACGTGTCGTTCCCCGCACTTATGCAGTAGGACCACACAGACCACGTTCACCTTCCTTTGGCTGAGAAACTCAGACCCTCAGTCCTGTAGGTGAGGCGTCATGAAACTATGTCCACTAGATGGCACTGTCTGTTGTATAATGTTTGGCTTTGAACAACTATGTCAATGAAACTTGTATTATCATTTCATTCATTATCATCATCAGTATCATTTCTAAACGAAGAGCACCATTCAGTGGCCTGTGACAATAAGGACACCGTTTCGTGAAACCTCATCGACCCATCACTACTATGCCAACAACGACATTTTTTTCAGTTTGTGAAATATTTCAAGTCCTACCACAGAATCAGAATCAAATGGTACATTGTGCCATAAAGAACAAAGTAAACAAAAATATAAAAAAATAATAATAAGAAGAAGAAGAAGAAACAGTACTAACAGAAGTAATAAATAAATAAATAAATAAACAACAAGGGCCATTCACAAATTGATCAGTCTGACCGTAGCCTCCATGACCATGGTGAAAAGGGTCGGCTCTGATCCGACCTGCACGTCTCTGGGTCCTGGAGACATACAGGTCCTGAAGAGGTGGCAGTCTGCAACCGATCACCTTCTCAGCAGAACGCGTGATGCGCTTTAGTCTGCCCTTGTCCCTCGAGGTGGCGCTGCTGTACCACCTGGTGATAGAGATGGATAGACTCGATGATGGCAGTGTAGAACGGCACCAGCATCTTAGTTGGCAGTTCCCTCAGCTGCCACAAGAAGAACATTCTCTGCTGGGCCTCCATGATGAAGGAACTGATGGTTGTCCCCCATTTGAGATCCTTGGTGATGATGGTTCCCAGGAAGCAGAAGGAGTCCACAATGGGAATGGGTAAACCAGCCAACATGAAAAGGGAACTGTGATTCTCCTGAAGTCCACGATTATCTCCACTGTCTTCTGTGCGTTCAGCTCCAGGTTGCCAGTCCGCCTCCCTTCATCTTCATCTGAGATGAGCCCGATGATGGTGGTGTCATCCGCAAACTCCATCATCTTAACGGTCTGGTGGCTGGAGGCAGCAGTTCATGTACAGGGAGAAGAGCCGTGGAGAGAGCCTCTGACTCGGACCCTCAACATCGATCATGAGGGTCAGAGTCTGGTGAACATTTTCAGACTCCAACTCTTAAAGCAGACTGTTTTACCTCACCAAGAGTAAACATTTTATTTGTTTGCTGCTGAATACACAGTTATGTCTCTGAGAAAGTAATCCACACACCCTTGTCACCACAGGAATGCCAAATCTGAGAAAGCCTCTGGACCAAGTGGGCAGCATGAGACAATTTGAGAGCATCATGGACAGCAAAGCTTTTGTGGAAATCTGCCTGTTGTTCCCTGCAGCACTTAACTCTGGCACACACATCTCCCACCTCCATCAGCTTTACTATTTCACCATTCTCTGGGAAATAAAGTGTCGCCACTCTTGCTCTGTTCCTGGTGAGCTGTAGGATCTGAAGCCTGAGTAGCGATCAGCCAGTTCTCTCAATCTCCAAGGATAACTGCAAGGAAATCAAGGCAAGATCCCTTCTGAACATAATAAGTTGAATTGCAAAAACACATCTTGTGTTAAAAAGATTATAAAGATGTTACAAAAATTGTAAGAAGAATGCATGAAGAATACAGTGGGTATATATTTTTCATCATTTATAGGGTGAGAGGCTGGGCAAAGCATTATGGCAGTTATTATTATTATTATTATTATTATTATTATTATTATTATTATTATTATTATTTGCATTAGAATTTGCATTAGCATTATTATTACTATTGAAGCTTTCTTCAACACAGTCATTTTACCAGGATTCAAGCACACCAAAACACTGAATAGCATAGTGAAAAGGGCCAAATGAAAACAGAAAGTTAAGTAACTGATGTTATTTTGAGCAAAAAATGATCAAAGAGCAATGTTTGGTCATTGAAGCATTGACAGATTCCTATGACATCTTATCAACTTAAGCACAACACACCCAACGGTCTCTCACAGCACACTAACAAGAAAAACACTGGCCTGATATGTAAAATGTAATTATCCATTACGTTCACCTTTTAGTGATTATCTGCATTAAACGTTTACCCAGATCATCTAAAATAACCTTTAGTCGGTTTCCTTAACTCACTCTCAGGGAGGTCTTGAATACCACATTCATATAGTCTCATCGCTTTCCTCATCTCCTACATATATAGCTACTGTCTTCACACATGAGGCCAGTGGCTCCTTTAAAGCAGAAAAGTGTGAGGTCTCATGCTTCAGTGTGATGTGGCGCCGGGAAACAAGACTCACTCCTGATTCCCAACCAGTCCTTCATCAAGACCAGTTTGAATGAGGGGCTAAAGTTCCAGTTGCAAGACGACACTAGCGGTGTACTCATTATGATACTAAATATTTGAGAACTTGATGGAGTTTCAATGTATTCATTTGTAATGCCTAACATGCATTATTAAGCCCAGTCAGATGAATATTTTACTTGCTAATCTTAATAACAAACTAGACTCTGGAGAGGCAGATTTTCACTTTTGTTGGTGAACATCAACTGCCAGAGAAGAGACAGCTGCTTGAATAGATTTCACCAGTGTAGCCTTCATTGCTCCCTGACTTTAGAACCTTCACAGTCAGAGTCACAGTCAGTGCAACTCAGCGGAAGGACACTGGAGGGGAGGACTCTCACACTCTTGCTGAATCTTGCTACAGAAGATCTACTTGGGACCTCTCCTGGGGAGCAATGCTTCTCATCGTAAGGGAGAGTCCAGCCAGCCTGTGGGCTCATATACAGAGCATCAAGAGTAGAACCACCAGGCTGAAACAGCTTTGTAGCAGCTTGATCAAGCATATTGTTTTCATCTTCACACCTTTATTAAAGCTCTGCAGTCCCAAAAATAAGCGTCCTATTAGAGCACTGAGGAAGAGCTGTGACAGTCACAATAAAAAGGATTTAAGTCTGTTCTTCTCTTATTCCCCTTCTTGTCCTCATCAAAAAACCCAACCCGACATTGAACTTTGACGTGTGGAAGCACTTAATTCTCTTTTACTTGTCTTCATACATTTGTGCAACTTGTCAAACTGCTGGTTTTATTTAGTCAAAGTACATTTTCAAATCAATTTAAAGACATGCTGTGCAAGGTTGTAAATTTGCCCCTGCAACGGTAACTTGATCAATTATTTAACCAACCTAAAAGGCTGTCAGGATTGAACCGGTTCAAATATTCTGTTCGTCAGTACAACAAGTTGGTCAGCTGTACAAACACAAACAGATTTTAAAGGGGGCTTGTCACGTCAGGTTAGGCTCAGATGGAACATGTTTTCATGTGAACTGTCAGGAGAGAAAGGCTGCTGGATATATTTAAACTAGACTGGTTTTCTATACCTGTCCAGAACATTTAGGTACTGCATATGAGCAAAGATGACTAAAGACGCTTGTCAGATGTATTCAGATGTATTAAAAGTGTAATACCATGGCCACATGAAAAAGGGGAAAAGACATGTTCCATTTAACGGAAAGAGGACTTTCTGAATACTACTTTTTTCCATGAGCAGAATCAAACCATACAAACCACCAAATACCCCCATATTAGTGTTGGCTGTATTCCAGTGATCCACATATATTTCCATAGATATTTAGATCAAATCCATATTGGTTGAAAAATAAATAACATAAAAAACGTAAAGACAGCATCCTGAAAAGATAGTCCAAGTGTCCATCTTTGAAAAGGGCGACCACCAACATGGTCTCCCAGTCTTGAGGCACCTTCCCATATTTCCATGCGATGAGGCACAAGTAAGTCAGTCAAGACGACCTTGTCACTCCATCAACTGAGAAGCAACCACAGCATAGTTGGTCGCAGAACACCAGTGATGGGTGGATGAGGTATGATGAAACTATTGAAGTGTTGCATGAAACAGTGTCTAAATATATCGTTGGCGGTGGGAGGGAATAACTTTGAGGACGCCTCAATCTCACATTCAGATGAGTGCTCAGTAGCGATGGGTAAATGAGGTTTCATGAAACAGTATTGACTGGTTTATCAGGCTTCACAAAACAAGGTTTCGGTTTTCAGTCACCACTAGATGGCATTATCTTCTGTATAACGTTTGGCTGTGAACAACCATTTTAATGAAATCTCGCGTCACATCTAAACCAACAGCGCTATCTAGTGGCCTCTGAAAATTATGTTACAGACAGACGTTATCTCGCCTTCGCCTTGTACACACTAAGAATTCACTCGAGGCCGCAGCCGGACTAAGAGAGTTCTGTGCATCTCTATTTGAAGTATGTTAAGGATACTAACTTTAGGGCCACACCTCAGCAACCTTTCTGCATGGAGTTTGCATGTTCTCTCTGTGTGCAGGTGGGTTTTCTCCAGGTTCTCCGGTTTCCTCCCACTGCCCAAAGACATGGTTAAAATGGACCCTAGGTGTGTGTGTGTGTGTGAATGGTGTGTGTGCCCTGTGACCTGTCCAGGGTGTCGTCCTCCCTCTTGCCCAATGACTGCTGGGAAGGGCTCCAGTGACTGCCCCCAAACCCTCAACAGGACTAAGCACTGGTGAAATGACGATGTATGTAAGTGTACTAACTGGACGCAACATCACATTACTTGCACTCTGTTGTCATTGTATCTGTGTAAAAGAGAAAGCATTTTGAAATCATTGCATGCAATGGAATTGACTTGGAGGTTGTTATGTGCCCACATACTGTATGATGCAGATACAGTCCGTTGGTGGCAGTTCTGCTCCCAGTCCCCCAGCGAGCCAAATATTAATTGTACAACTCGTGTAATCGTCACCCACCTTTGAATTTTATTGACTTAAAACCATGTCGCCGAGGACCTCTCACTTGCCTGGAGCAGGAACAGAATTTCAGTCATTTCAGTGTTCATGTCATTCTTTTCCCCCTCCGCTTTCCTCCGTAAACACCTTCCGGCTGTGTTTTCTTTTTCCACCTTTTTTATGGATCTCCGCTCCCTGGTGAAACAATATGTGGTGATATCTTCCTGGAGGGTCAGATCACCTGCATTTGTGTACACAGGTCAATTCTGTGGGGAGTTGTCACCGGCTCTCAGTGTCTCTAATGAACTCCAGCCGTGTGAGTGACAGGCAGGTTATGGGCCGAGAGTCAACTGTGGCGCAGCGTGCCGAGATGCCGCGTGCGTGACTGATTGGATGCGCGCCTAATGAAGCGGGCGGCTCACAAACCGAACAGTGTCACTGAGTACTTCACAGGGATGTTAAGAGGATGAGAACTTGGGGAGTGACACGCTACTGTATGTGATTTTGAGAGAATTAAAAGTGGACCGATTTTAATTGTGCCGACCTCAACAGCAAATACCATTCAAACCTGATGTATGGAAGCCCATTGCTACTCGGTAAAGTAGCATCCATCCACACACCAGGTCCATCACAGGTCATCTCTGTTTGTCTGGACTGAGCTTTGTGTCACTGAGTCCTCATGTAACCATTGTCACTGTGACTGACATAGTATGTACTGCAGTCTCTTTTTCTCCACACAAACTATCACCTTCCGGACCTGAGGTACGACGCAACGTCATGAACCTTCGGAATCTGATCACTTCAGAAGTTTTCATATTGATTTCAGGTCCGAGTTCAGGTGGTTTCAGGCGCATTCCTATTTTTCCTCAATCCTGGAGCACTTTGGCACTCATCACATCTATATAAATAAGGGCAATGAGATTTCACCCCTGAGGAGTTCCTGCACTTAGTCACCAGAATATTTTTGTTTGTTGTGTTGTACTGCTGTTTTTTATTTATTTTTATTACTGACTGAAGTATTCTGGGCACACACATATTCTCATTCCCACGTACTAAAAACTCTTTCTCCTTTTCTTTTCTTTTCAAAACAATCCTTCAAAACAATCTGCAACACAGAGAGCTGTAGCCTTGGAAGGTGATTCTTCATATTCTCCATCAGAACAAACTGGTCTGAAGCCCTCTCCAGGGACCTAACCGCAATATCACCAAAAAATATCCACATCACATGGTATTTGTCGCAATGTACTTCATTTTTAGTTTGTTTTTCATTTTTCTTCTTTAATGACAAAAACCAGACCCTCATGTGTGTAGCGCCTCAAACTGTGTGATTCCGTCGTCTCCCCAGTGTTGTGACTTTGAAGTCATTCTCCAGTGCATGATGGTTATTCTCCAGTTTTTATTTCACTTTCTACGTCCGAGATCATTATTTCCTTCTTCAGTGAATGAAGAAGAGACAAGATGAAAGTGGGGAAAGGGGTTCCCGCCAACTTTTTCACCAATTCCTAGACTTGTCTACAAACTCGAGTTACTCTTTCAATTATTCTAAACTGGAAATATCTCTCTGAGAGGTGACAGCACAGACAACGCAAGTGAAACATCTATCGGCTGGCAAATAATTTGATGTCAGTCACTTTCTATTTGTTGC
Source organism: Synchiropus splendidus (assembly GCF_027744825.2). NCBI lineage: Eukaryota > Metazoa > Chordata > Actinopteri > Syngnathiformes > Callionymidae > Synchiropus > Synchiropus splendidus. The sequence goes on along the minus strand of NC_071336.1, from coordinate 7,115,012 downwards.
ACATTGAAAAGAGCGCTGATATTATTGATTTAGCTTGACATTTTTGCGATGAGAAAGCGAGGAAAGGAAATGAGAGAAGGTTGTGATTCATCACTCAGTCAGGACTTTTTTCTGTCCCTCAACTTAATTGGAGAAGCCCGGCTGGCTGGTTGCATCAGATGTTTGCCAGACAGTGACACCAGGGACTGTTCCATGTTGTTCCTTCTTCAAAGCGCATTTATAAGTTGCCCCTAAAATCAAACTGTTTATCTCCTCTTTGGTTGAGTTCCACCGTCGAGCAGCTGCCGAGCAGAGTCACTCAGGAATAGCACAGCACGCAACATAACAACACATTTGTCAACAATGAACTCCCAATTTGATTTGACATAATCCCATCCCGGTCCATTGTACAGATCTGAAACAAGATCTGAACCGGTGCCTGGGAGAGGAGCCGCTGGTGTGTGGGAGACACGCTTGGGCTCTGGGTTCTGTGTAACGATGGGGATTGTGCAACAAAACTGTGTTGTTTTCTAACTATTATCTGGCAAGTTTAGCCAACCCACCACTGAGGGACCGCTGCATTGGAAACGCTCCATGCGATCAGTCATATTTCCGGACTCAAGTAAAGTCAATGAGCCGTTTCCATAAAAGAAAAAATCATTAAGAAGACAGTGGTGAGAACTGAAAAATAAAACACACCAAAGTCTAAGTGGACAGACAAAAAGCAAACTAACTAACTAATTAAAAGACTGACACATCTTCTTCTTTGTCAAGTCTTTGGATTTATGTTGGAAGATGGCAACTTTTTTCCGCCATGGAAAAAGAAACATAGTTAATAGGATTTATAGAGTTGACCATTAAACAATGATCAAGTCATACCTGAACCATGTAAGAGCCATGAGACATTCTCTCTCACAACTCATCATGTATGGGTGACTGTGAAGTGGCCTTTTGTGTCCCAGACTGATCAAAGGCAAATTTGGCCTATAGCATAGCAGACAGGCACCATGTGGTGCCGTGTTCTCCCGTCTGCGCTGCCTGTCCAACCTACACATTCTCAGCTTTTTCAGTCAGGCAGAGGTAGCATGACAAATGAGAGCGCAATGGTTCCCTGTTCTATTATTATTCATTTTTAAGTTTATTCTTTTTTTTTATAAACAAAAAGTGTATTAAATACACAATAATGAGTCAACAATAAAATAAATGTTTCGCTATTTCATGTATTAAACCTGCAGTCATGAAAAATGTAACTGCCAACTAACTCAATCACAGGAAAAGGCAAGAAAATGAAAAAACAAAATGGGCTTTTGGTGGAACACAGGCATGGCTGAAAACACAGGGTCAGCAAAGAGAGCTTGATTGACAGTGCATGTAACAGAACTGACTGCGTGAAAATGTGATAATACAAAGCTCAAGGAGAACAGGAGGTCAAGTTATGTGAAAGTTACAGTACGTGCAAAGTCGATCAAGTACAGGGAGGCATCCAGCTGCATCCTAACCCTATCCTCGCCCTTGATGTAATCTGAATTTGGCAACTCGGAATGTAAGCTTGATGTTGAAACCAGAATTGGGGCGTAACTGAATTTAAGGAGCGTTCCAGTCTGCTCTTGCGGGGACCCCCGTTTGTGGCTGCAGGTGGATGAAATAGACCAGGGGTTCTTAACCTTTTTGACCTCGATGCCCACCGTTCTCAGAACAATTTGCGTTCAATAACCATATTTAATCTACATACACGTAAACAAACCAAAAACTTGTGAAATGATATGAAACCTTATATACAAATATATTTATATATATATATATATATATATATATATATATATATATATATATATATAATGAAATATATGGCCATACAATGCTCTAATTCATTTTTAAACCTGCTGCTGAACAAGTGCTTTAATGAACAGTTTTTACTGTTGGGATAACAGCATCACTTTCTTCATCATTTTTTTTCTTTTCAATGACACACTACTGCCACCAAATATGGCAAATTATATTAATAATACTAAAGCTGATTGTCTCTATGGTTAAGAATCACTGATATAGACCTTTTTCGCAACGACGCCAGGGCACTTCCGTTTCCACATGACACTGGATATTGGTGCATCCGGCGTAAGCAGAAGATATGGGAGCAGCGCATTTTCAGGTAAGACTGAGACTATAATGTTTCCGTGTTTTAGTCATTATCCTCCCTTTTCTTGGTATTGTTAGCCATATTTGCTGTTATGTCGCTGACCGCTAACGTCAGTTAAGAGGGAAATAAACACTTACCTTTGTAAATAAACAGGTGTTTTGACAGAGGGACCATGTATATTCCATTTTACCATTACCTGGAATTCTGTACACTATGTAGCTTTATCCAGCTGCGTTTCAAAACGTTCTAGCGTTAGATGAAAAGGGTCTATTCCAAGTGCATGCAGGGTTTCTGACAGGCTTGACCGCAAGAACTCGGCTCCAGGTGAGCAGCAATTGTAGCAGTCAAGCTTTCAGTAATAAATGAGGCAACACAGGAAGACACTATACACAATAGCACCAAAATATAAGCATAACAAGATGTTTCCTCCTTTTCACATACAGCACTGGTGTATCATTGTTACCCTGGTAAACAAAAAGTTCAGCAAAATGGCTTGAGAAATTAGACAAAATTCTGTCTATGATGATGCCAGGAAATTCAACATAGTGGACCGCTGCAGTCGAACAGCAATCCTCTGCATGTTTCATAGCACTTACGACACTGTCCTTTCGAGTTTTTATTTTATTTTTAGATGCTTCCGCTATGACATTTACTTTTACTTTTTTTTCTCCATTTGAAAAAAAAGCAACCATGGAGACAAATCGCTTATACATTTTGTCAAACAGACCGCAGTGCTGCCACCTCATCTGACTTGTCAAACTTAACTCCACTGCCATAAAGAATGTTTGTTTTTTTCTTCACAGGCAAACAACTACAATGCCTTTACGTCTTCGACGTTCCCTCTTAAACTCTCCCGCCCACGCGCTTGCAGTCTGCTTGTTGTTTTCTTCCCGTCAAAGCTCTGAGAAAATATCACCTCGGGTCTCACCTTTCAAATGTTAAAAAAATGCTCAAAGCTTGACAAGCTTTAAACATTTGCCCCCGTACACCCGCCATAAATATTAGTCTTTGTGTGAGGATGCAGTCGGCGCTGAGCCGCAGGGCAAATATGTAAACCTTGATTAACTTATGTCGCGCCTGCCATTTCCCCTGGAAGACTCGGATTCTGCCAACTGGCTCCGCTTTTTCTCCCTACCATATTGCATTGTTGATTTCCTTTCATGACTCAGAATCTACAGTGAACCGTTCAGTTATAATAATGCGAGGGCCACTGAGTTGCAGAAGCTCCCAAGAAAGAGCATTTGGCATTAAAAGATAGAAGTTGGCATTATGCTTAAATGTCAGTCATTCTATTGCCTCTTAAAGTTCTGAATTCTTAACAGTTTAAAATACATATGTGATGCCTGTGCTGCACAACAGTTCTACTGGATGGTGGCCAGAAGTTTTTATAAATATCATGTCAGTGGCAAGTGAGAAGATGCACTAACAGTCTTGTCATCTGCTCTGCTGTGTCTCTGCTTCTCCTCTTGTTCTGCATTCACCTGTCAAGGTCAGATTGGGTACAGGATGAACCCTCAGTGATGGAGATTATAAAACATGAGCTAAATTTAATGAATTAATAAAGTGAATGTTGATCCTTGATGGTGTTTTATGTGTAGTCACTCTGTTTAGTTAAGTACAAATTGAATGAGCCTGTACAGCACATGCAGTATGGGTGTGAAGAAATGTTCTATATTTTTATACATGTGCTAAAACCTGGCATTTTTGAAGAATTTTAACTGGAATTAATTTGCCAATCAGAATAGAACCGAGTATCTTATTCATCTAAATGTGTCTCACAGCTGATAAGAACTGACTGGTTTCACCACTGAACCGCAGATGGCTAAATAAAATTGGCATTATAACTGTTCTGATGACATTTTTATAATCTTTTTCGGCATACTGGTGAGGCCGTATTTTATGACTCTGATGTGGCTGTTACTCTCGCGGAGGTACACTAGAGCTAAACCTGATGAACTCCGTTTCAGAATGCTTTTTCCCTTCCTTTGCTATTCATCATGTAAATAACATGCAACAAAACTCTTCTATCAAAGAAGAAAAACTACACCTGTGTAAGTTCATTGTGAATGAGATGCTGCTTATAAGCCAGCAATGTATTGATGAAGTATCATGAAACAGTGCCCTAAATTTTCAGACCCCACCAAATGTCGCTCTCTGCTCTGGAACCCATGGCATTGGACACCTGGCATCATGTTGAAATCAACAGCGCCACCTACTGAGCTGTGAAATAGAGAACAGTGTTCCATGATGCGTAACTTGTGACAGTTTAATACATGGTCAAAACACCTGATGCTAACAAAATATTTGTGTGAGTTTTGAGAGTTTTTCAGCTAAGGCAGTTATTATTGTTCCTTCTCTGCCAAAGACCATGGCTCCATGAGAAGCTTACAGTAGCAGCAGAGACTATTTGTCCCTCTGTGAGGGAACAATACTTTCCTTCATTAATTATGACTTGATGAAATACGAAATTGCCGCCAGTGCTGTTTGACCGACAGGTATCTTTGCAGAGGGCAGAGGGAAGCTCACTTACACAGAGGTATATATGGTGCATGTGCCTCCCAGTACAATGTTATTCTATAATTGTCAATTTACCTGCAGCTCCATCCTCCCAGTCAAGTTTGCTGGTGCTTTTATTAGTGTATTCCAACATGTCGATTAATTTTTTAAAGCCCAACCTGTAAAGCAATAACAGCTGAGGGAAAAAAGTGTTGATGTAGCAAAAAAAGTTGAATTTAATTTCTTGCTAAAGCAGTGTTTTTGCGATAGGGAGTGTTGGTGTATTAAACAGCAGGAAAATAAATTTGCTTTGGTGTTTCTGCTGAAAATTGCCTCCAGCAAATCAAATTCTTGTCAGCTTTTTACTGCAATTTCATTAAATAAACTTTGCCTTTTTTTTTTCATGAGCTTGGAAATATGTCATTCACGGGCCATTCATTTTTAACTTGCTTGCCATTAATGCTGCTTTGATGAATAATCTAGTGCAAAGTTGATACAGCCATCTATTCGATCATGCAGGTTCTGAAGGGAGAACAAAAAAGGTATTTTTTATGCCGCTTGGAAGCTTTTTAATTAAAGTGCTGTATTTACTTCATTTAAAAAGAGGAGAATGAATGCTCACTGACTTGAGAGCAGCTTATCAATCCAAACATCAAGAAAAGCACTGAGCCAGTGCACACCTCCGCCAAGAAGCTCATGACTGTCGAAAAACACAGCCATAACCAAACCACTATAACAAACAGCATAAAGTACACAGCTTGACTGGGAGTTGAACTCCTGCTGTGAGTGTGCTGACCCTTTGCCTCTTAGTAGCTCCACAGCGTTCTTCAGTTCTCATGGCTTGACCAGATCTTCATAGCAACGTTCAATGTCACGTGAACAATAATAGCACATTTCTTCAGGACAATCTCAAGAAAGTTGTTTTATAGTATAGTATAGATTGCATGCTGTGTTTTAAACATCCCATGGACTGTGATCTGATACTGATGATAGATGTAGGTATGACAGATGTTTCAGGGGTTCCAGACAGGGGTGTGACTCATGCTCGTGCTGGGGTTGGGGGAAAGAGGGAGTGTGAGGCCCATCCCATGCAGGAGATGTTTGGAAGCTCTCTTCACTGAATTATTTTGGATGCCACTTGCAATATATGGCTCTCCTCCTTACTGAAGATGCCTTACTTAACACCATCCTCTTGTCTTCTCGTTATATCACGCGCTGCCACAGAAGGCGGAACATATGCTTCAACTGAAACACGCAACACAGAAAGCTGCTTTCAGCGTCAGTATGGGACGCAAGAGTCCACTTTCCAAACATTAGTATACTACACGATGGGAGTGAGGATGGGTTGGTTTTAAAAAGTCAAGTTTTATGCATTATAGCAGGACGCATTACAAGCAAATAAAGAATCCTCCAAATGTTTTCTGGTTCCAGAGGGATCTCACGAACGCCACCACAAGCATTCACAGCTCCTTATGCCATTATTAACATTCCTGCAAATGTAATTTAGATACATTCAGAACCACTCGAGTGTCTTTGCGGTCAGACAGACAGACTGATCAACAATCTTGTCAAGCCAATAAAATATTTGATTTTGAACACTAGTGAAAATGTATGTCTCTTTCTCATTTTAAAACCGTTTCACTTCACAGTGTTGCTCCGTCCAGCCCAGACTTTTGTTCCCATTCACTCCAGAATCCAGAAAGTCGTTGACTTCTCAACTCTCAGTAACTTTTTCAGCCAAATTCAAGATCAAAAAAGGCTTTTTTTCCAGATGTCTCTGCTGGTAATGCAAAATCATTTCCAAACTTCCATCCCAGAAAAGATGTCCTCCTTTTTGTTTCGTGAACAAAACCAGAAAAAAAGCCATTTGCTTTGAAGTCATAAAAAGAAAGCAGGAAAAAGGAACTCTCTGGATGAGGTGGGTCTCTGGGCTTCATTAGCTTTTTCCCCTGTTTTTTGTCTTCCCTTCACTTGTAAAGCCATTAATGTTGACAAGGAAAATGTTTCTCTCATTCAGATGGGTAAATAATGAAAGCAGAGTGACAGTTGGGGCGAGTTAGTCATAACTTCTTATTACAGCGGGAAGACGGCAATTAACAGGGTCTGACAGCCCAGAGAGCCGCGGCGCGACACAAGCTCACCAGCACACGACACGAGCGCACAACACACATGCAGCGACAGCTGAGCTTCTGCCGACGTAGGAGTCTCTGCGCTGCATGGTGATCTGTATCCACACGAGGGGACGATGCCAGTATATCAGTGTCCGCGCCACCGCCATGATAGATGGACCAGTGCTCAATTGGCAAGCAAAAGCCGTCATGTCTGCTGGATTCCAGCAGAATTTAGGAGCGATAATTGATGGTAAAAGTGCTTGTCTTTGGGGAGATGAAGCGGCCAAGTGTTAGGCAAACACATGTGACTGATAAGGATTGATGAGAAAAGTTGCTTTACTAGTTTGACGCATATTTATACCTATTTGAGTCTAAATACGGAGTCGAAGCTTTGACTGATGTCCTTTAATGAAGTTTAAATATTCATAATTCACTATTTCAGACTGGCGTTCTGATGAGCCAGCGTGGTTATTGAGCTGCCATTGTTATTATTTTTGCTTCATTATGCACAACTAATAACTTATTTTCATCCGGACCAAGGTGCTGTAATTGCTGCTGACTCATCTAAACAAACTGCGTTAGCATCTCTGCTGTGTGAGTTTTCTCTTCCCCCCGTCGGCTCCGTAATCCGCAAACCATTCAACAGAGCTATGGCGAATTATAGTTGTTTTATTTTTGGCATTCATAGTAACCAAACAGTGAGCGCAATAACAAATAACTATTTTCAATGTTCATTTGAAGGACGAAGGCTCAGGATCATTACAAAAATGTGATGTCATGACAGCCACCACTTGTATTCTGTGACTGTAGGTGCAGTTCACTGGCGACTCATGAACCTGCTCATTGATAATACTGTCCCGGCAAGAAAGATGAAGTGAACACGCTGTACGAGTGGAATGTCATGGAGACTTGTGAGGAGTAGCCAGGAGTGGAGGATGAGTGGGTTCACGGGAGCAGCTCGCCTTCTTCTGCAAGGTCGGAGCTGGGCCTCGCATACTTGATAAAGACTCCATTTTCTTTTGTGGTTGCACCCTCCAGGCAGTATAGCTACAATAGATATCCCGTGATGGATCACCACGTAGAGTCAGAGCTGCCCTCAGTGCAGAACTTACACTGTGCTTCAGGCCTTCCTTGCCGTGGGTGAGCTTGCATTGAGCTGCAATGTTTTACTTGGCGCGGACCAAATCTGCACTTTTCTTCTGTAGACATATGTTCACGAGAGATCACAACCTCCATCCACAATACTTGATCGCTGTCAACTCTTGTTGATGATATTTCTGCCAGTGGTGTTTGTGCTCAAGGTTGGAAGCTTGTTTCACCAGAGCTGAGTCAAACATTGTCAAATGTTTACTGAAGTGTGCACCTTCAACTAAATGTTGGACAAAGTTGTGATAACAAATCTACACCATTCGCAGCCAATTGGAAAAATGGGTGGAAATGGTCTGATATACAATGTCAATGTACTGTATTTATCACACCTGGCCAACATCAAGCAGATCTACCTTTGATGACCTGTGAAGCTTTCAAAACTGGTTGCACTGGATTGAAAGAAAAAAAGAAGAAGAAAAAAAAAAATTTAAAAAAGCATTTACAATTTCATTGTCACGGGCCAGACACCACTTGTAGTGCAAACATTTTTGGTCTTCACCATTAAAGAGACCATGATACACAGCCATCAGTTTGAGAAGTCATTTGAATATGTAGCCTTGTTTCCAGTCATGCACTTACCAATGGCAAACGTGTCTCATTATTCCTGCTTTGTTCTATACACGGCATGATAAACACCGCAAGTGGTTGCTTGAGGTCACTTCTCACTCGACTGACAGTCGCCAGCTGCATTATTCAATGTGAACTCACCAGTTCAAATTTGCAAGACAAATGCTCGACATGTGCAAATGTGAAACCGCTGGAGTAGAAAAGTGTTATAACTGTGTTTTTGCAGCACCGCCATGAGGAACAATTATCACATGGAGTGTGATTTATGTCACCTTTTTCCACTGTTAGTTTTCATATATATTTAAATGCTATGACGTGCGCCTGATGATGCATTGCGTTTCTTCACTCCAAAAACTCCCAAACTAATGCTTCATTTCCAGAAACTTCAGTCATCAATATACACGCGAGTCAACTCAACGTCACAATGTGACAGTAACTAATGACGGCTCTTTATATTATATACGGGGGAATAAAATATTCAAGCATCTCAAAGTTGTGCACCTTAGAAAGTATGACAAGCCAGAGAAAAAGAGGATAAAAGAAAGTTGGTGGGAGAGTGATGGGTGGCAGAGCCAGAGGGAGGACATAACAGAGCAGAGAGACAGGAAAAATGGAGGAGTAGATGGAGACTGCCTGATTGGAAAATGGATCGGTGACAAAATGCCACAGCTTGGAGCTAAGATTAGGATTCCATCTGTCTTGAATGAAATATTCAAATCTATGCTGGTGAGAGGCGGCGTATTACTGAAAGGATGGATGTGGAGTAATAAGTGAAACAATGACTTTTTACAGAATGGGAATGTTCAGATTGATATTTCTCTCTGAGAAGACTAGATCACACAGTGATTTAGCATCAGGTTTGCCAATGCAGTTGTGAGAGGACGCATCGCTACTAATGGTTGGACGAAGGGTTTAAATGAAGGAAACGTCCATGAGCAGGATGACATGGATGCTTTACAGTCGAGGTATGTATGTCATCTATCTATCTATCTAGCAACCAGCATCACATGTTCACAAATTTAGGCTTTGACCTGAACATTACACCTTGCATGGCATATATCCTGACGTCATGGGTAGAGACGTTGGGGTTACGGCATGGGATGTTTGCTCCTTTGCTGTGTAAACCTGTTGAAAATGGCTATGTAAACCACATTCCTACACCTTTGCATCAGCATGCAGCACGGAAGGATGACTCTGCTATTTGAAGCCTGGGGACTGGTCAGTGTACACTAGGTACAAGATGTCTCAGAGAAGCAGGGGCTTTCTCACAAAGTTGTATCCCCAACTCCAACTCCAAAATCTACATAAATTTACATTTCCTGTAGCAGTTAGAGGTGCTTAACCTCCCCTCCTCCTGGTGAACGCTTGTCCTTACTCCATCACCATCCAACACTTTTGCCATTTGCCCCTAAAAAAATTGATATTGAAATCATTTGCTCTTTGTTTAGTTGCTTTATTGTAGCAAAACAAAGGACAACATTGGTATGAATCAGTCCAAAGACTTTAGTCCTGATCGTCGTGAAGTTAGTTTGTAGTGTGGACTTTGTTATTTGCATGCTTTAAAGCCATTTGCAAGTGACCTTCAGAGTGGAGGCAAGTGTGAAACAAATAAGGCAACCTAAATGTCAGGATGGTTCCGGGAGATCAGATGTCATTAGCAAATGCACCATAGCAGATCCACCTTAATTCCGGAGAATGTGAATCTATCACAGAAACATTGAGCTTCATTACAAAGCACTCAGCAAGATGCTTCTGCACTTTTCCAAAAAGATTACATGAGGAATGAAGAAATGCTTGTGTTGATGGGTTAAATGCCACTTATTATTTATGTCTATGTCCCAGCATACGGGCAATAAAACTTTGATTCTGACATATTTGTTCGTATGTGATGGCCTTTTAATCCTCCTCAAGCATCGCAACCGAAGAGTGCCGTCAACAAATGGATTCAAGCGTCCACACTCCAGTGCTAGAGCTGGACCACCAGGCATCAAGCAAATGCAGGAATAACAGAAAGGCCACTTCAGTAAGTAAAAGTACTCACGGGAGGTGGAAAGGTTATCAGCTCACATTCAGTAGATGTTTTAAATTCAAATGTGAAGTTTTGTATTTACTCAGGACCAACACAATCCTTTTGCAGAGAAGGCACACTGAGGAAATGTCATTCTGCTGCTAAACAAAATGTAAAGGACAACTGGAAAGAGCAGAGCACATAAAAAAAGTCTCCAAACCATGTTTGGAAAGGGAGTGTTTTTTGTGTGTGTGTGTCTCTCCCCCACTGGAGCAACAGATCAATAAAAGCAATTATGACCCAATTTAAAGCTTCATTTAAATGGTTAGATCTTGATACAATTATTTCGCTCTCGACTGCTCGAACAAACTTATTTTTGTGCTGTTTGTGATTGGAAAACACTTTTTTTCTCTCCCGCTTGGTAAGAGCAATTAGTCTAATCTGCAGAAATAGATCACATAGTTTAATTACATCAAGGTGAACAATTATCAGTGTGAGAGGAATAAATTAAAATGTTATTCACAAATCAAATGCTGGCATTTCAGTGGTGAGGATTTAATCAAGGCTCAGAGGGTTCGAAGGATCGCAGCTCCAATCTGTGTGCAAACAGCATGCTTATTTGGATGAGGACATATGTTCAAGCCTCGCCTTTCAGTCGTGGCAATTCATCACAGTGTGACCAACTGGTTGGTATAACAAAGCACCAATTTAAAAAGCGTGTCATGCAATGCATTATTTTCAAAAATTAAAAATATGGTCATGTGACGGAATTTCTGCTATAGCAAATCACTGACTGGGAAACTTGAGATTTACAGGATTAAAAAAAAATATTGTGACTTATTTTATCATTCTCTTATTATCCATCATCCAATGATGAATTCCAAAGCTTTGTCGCAGGGAATACCATACCATATTTATTTAAAAATCAACAATAGGTGCTGTACAACAGTAAAACCAGGTTAAACGCTGAATGGACTGAATATAGCAAGGCAACACTGTGAGTAGGTTTTGGGTGCTGTCTTAGGCGACTATTTGATGAGTACAGCGAAATAGGCCTCTAACCCTACATTTTAGCAAGAATGTTTTTTTTCAAAAATGCAAAATTAATAATTGATTTGCAGCAAATTTGATTTTTTTTTTTGTCACGTAACAGAAACGGATGTTTCCATCATTGCAATTGTAAACATTTTGTGAAGGCAGAGAAGACGGCTGGTGTGGACTAAATTGATGACAAAGCAGTAACGGTCAACCTTGACTGAGAGGCACTTAGTGAATATCAGTTTGTTCCACATACAGCTGCACAGATGCTGATCAGACAAGATGCAAGAGCAAACAACTGCTCCCTGGACTGATGCTCACCTTATCTTTTAACACCTACCTCAATCAGCATGGATTTGATTCATGTGTTTGACCACCACCGCTTGTCTGATGGATTTGACCACAAGGGCAGACCCTCACTGGCCACTTTAAGCAGGCCAGCTCGGCCTACTCTCTTCAGTCTGACCTCTGCAGTCCAGGAAGCCTTTCTTTCACTTTACATGCACTTTGTTTTAACATGGGGCTTGAGTCAACATGGAAATCAAACTGGTGCATGGTCACAACCCGTCCTCCTCTGTTTCCAGATAATTGTACATTATTATTATCATCATCACAACATAAATCTAGAGAGACAGGAACAAGGGGCCAGTAATACCTCTGGCAAATATTTTCCTACACATCAATAAATTCACTTTTTTTCACCATAGTGACATCAAAGATGGCTTGTTACAGTGGTAGAATTGACGAAGAACCAAGGACTTGGTATCCAAAACACTCGAGAGTGGGGAAAAAAACAGAGAACAGAAAAGAGGCGAATTGTTATAAAGCCAACTAACAGGGACAACCAAAACCGCACTCAGATGTATCCACGAGAAGAAAAAGCCAACAACAGAAAACAAGACAAGTAAGAAAAACTCAACGCTGCTATAAAAGGCAGGAAGCAAACTAGAAGAACAAACAAGGAAGCGGCAGAAACAACACACACAATGGAAAGATTTCAAAGAGCAAATTTCGAGGAGGACTTTACTGGAGGACATGGAACAACCATCTGGCAGTGCAGAATGGGACCCAGGTGTAGAAATCAGCACAGTTTGATCATCGGACGAGCTCATCAGGAAGGCCCAGCAGAGCGTGTTCTTTCTGAGGCAGCTACGAAAACTGCGACTGCCGACGAAGTTGCTGGTGGAGTTCTATACGGCCATCATCCAGTCCATCCTCACCTCCTCTATCACTGTCTGGTACAACAGCGCCACCTCCAGGGACAAGAGCAGACTGCAGCGCATCGTACGTTCTGCTGAGAAGGTGATCGGTTGCAACCTGCCACCTCTTCAGGACCTGTATGCCTCTATGACCCAGAGACGTGCAGGTCGGATCAGAGCCGAGCCTTCTCACCCTGGACATGGACTGTTCGTTCCTCTTCCCTCTGGCAGGAGGCTACGGTCCATCCAGACCAGAACCTCCCGTCACAGGAACAGCTTCTTCCCCTCGGCCATCAGACTGTTAAATTTGTGAACAGCCTTGTTGTTATGTTATTCTATTTACTTATTTTATTTATTTTTATTTTATTTTATTTTATTTTATTATTTATTTACTTTTTGACTGCACGTTATTCCAAAACACTTTCCTAGTAGTGGGCTCCCCACTGACCATGGCAATAAATTTGATTCTGATTCTGATTCTGATTCTGAGCTCCAGCTGCGCTGCCATGAAGCTGGGGGAACAAAGGAAAAGGAAAACACAGACAGGAAATAACAAAATAAAAGCACAAGAAAAACACGGAACATAACCCTGTAACTACTAATATCATCATTGATTGTCTTCTTGAATTATACATGTCGGAAAATCATAAATCAGAATCAGAAAAAAATCATAAATCAGCTGATCAAATACGATGCTTCTGCAAACTCATCGGGACAGACACTCTAGCAAAAACTAGGATCATGAAGATAATTAACAACATGTACATTATTATTATTATTATCATCATCACAACAGATAAAACTAGAGAGACAGGAACAAGGGGCCAGTAATACCTGTGGCAAATATTTTCCCATACATCAATAAATTCACTTTTTTCCACCATAGTGACATCAAAGATGGCTTGTTACAGTGGTAGAATTGTGAGCAGTATTTCATCATTTCAAAATGTATTTTTTCTCGAAAAATATAAATGCGGATTTGACCTTATTTATTAGCGATTATAGCTGCCTCCGTCTCCTTTTGTGAGCACATCTAATAACTTGACATTCAGCAGCTTTCAAAGAGAGCGCCAAGCCCAGCGACCCTAGCGACCCCTGCTTTTGAAACCAAACACATCATTTATCAATGGTAATTTCACCACTAGTCTCCTAAACTTGGAAAGAAACAAAAAAAAATGGGGGCACTCAATCAAATCCATGTGGCATCACCAGTCAGGGCAGGGCATTAATCTGCATCTCATTTATTGGCTGCTGGCCTTTAAAAAAATTAAACAAATGAAATTCTTTATTAAAGGGAAAAAATACTCAGCATCTTTGAACAATGGTATCAGTAAGTGAAGGGTAAATGAGGTCTCAGTATTGAAACCGTATTGAAAGGTTGTTGAGGCTTATGAAACACTGGCCTAGATTCCATCAAACACCATGGAACCTGTAATACTTTTCCATGATGCCTCATCAAGCCATTACTAGTATTAGTTCTTGTAGGAGGTGATCCCATTGGCTGAACAAGGAGCGCAGGCGCAGGTGGATCTCCTGCATCATTCCAGAGAGGCCAAAGATGCAGTGTCTCTGCACTGCTCAGGACTTCAGGCTGGTGGCGCTATGATCACATGCCACAAGCACAAGTTTGATTCAATATATGGAATATGATAATAGAACAGTAACACCCTTTGTAACTGAAATAAACACGATGTGGTGATCTTGGACAACTGAATTTCTTTGCTGCTACTGGAATTCTGAGATCCATTCTCCAGGTTAAATAACAAGGATGCAAGGTGGTAATTTCATGAGCTCGCTCGAGCGGCACTTGCACACCTTCAGGTTCCCTTTCATCTGGGTTCAGACGTACTGTACGCTCATGAAGGCAGGGAAGAAATCTATCTCACCATTTTCATCACACAGCTTGTGACTTTTGAGTTTAAAAGTGTAAAACTCATTTCACTACATTTGATTCTCGATCTCAAAGTGGTGGTCCCTATCAATCAGGAGAAATAAATGGACTTTTATAATGGAGAGGAGAGCGAGAGCGCAAGCGGCAAGGCTTTAATGATAATAAAATAAAAAGGCAGAAAAAAGGCCCACGTCTAGCTCTGCACCTTCTTTAGACCAGCAGCCAAGGATGGTAGACGTGCACACGCCGCTTGGCGTCTGTGTGAGTGCGGATTCTGCACAATCCCTCTCTGTCATATCAGTTTTCCTGTTTGCCTACACTGTACTTACTGTGGGAGGCAAACTATGTCCTGCATATCTGCAAGGAGAAGGGGGCTGCCTGCAGGCTTCCTCACCACCAACAAGCAGGATGTTGATCGCTTGTGTCTTATCGCAGAGAGAGCCAGGCCACCTCTTGTGAATTAAAGAAGAAGTAGTATCTCTCCTCCTCATTTTTCAACATGCTGAGATGTTCGCTTGGTCCCTTTCTTCGGACTCCTGTGCCACAGAGATAATCCAGGTCCACTCAGGGCGGCAGAATCCATCTCTCTCACTGTGCTGGAGCACAAGTCCTTGGCTGCTCAGAGGTCATTCTCAGCCCGGAACTGCTCAAGTGGTTCCTCACAGACCATCCGCACTTTTGTTTTTTGTTCTTTGTTTTCTTTTTTTTCATCACATTGTTTTACGCAGCTACTGTCACATATATTAAAGTCATTCTGTTTTGTCCGCTCACAAGTTTGTACTTAGCAAATATTTTTGACTACATATAATGTAATGATGTGATTGAAGCCGACCATTGATTTCAGTTAATGCTTTTTCAGCACCGCTGTAGTTGCGAAGATCCTTGAAATCAAACCCTAAATCATCTGCACGTGATGGTGACTGACTTACTTCGGTCCATGGTAGCGATGGGTTGGTGAGGCATCATGAAACAGTAATGAAGGGTGAATAAGGTATATGAAACAGTGTCCTACTTTTCATAGGCCACTAGATGCCGAAAAATTAAACAGCAGACAGTGCCTCCTAGTGGTGGCTTGGAATGAGGACACTTTCATGATACTTCACTTAGCCATCACTGGAACATGCATCTCACCGTCAAGGGGCACACGGTGACCCACGTGCATTATATTGAGTAATAACTGAGGTGAACACACCACCATCCAATATGGCTTTCTAATCCCCACTTTTCATCAATCCTCTTTGTTAGCTAAATGTCTATTGTTGTTGTCCAGTGTTTAATATTTTTGTGAGCTACAGTTGAGTCATACACCTTTATTCATTTTCCATGTCTTTTATGCACTGTTTGCTCAGCAGTAGACACAGAAGAAACACGCATAAATGCTGGGTACGTACACACGTTACACATTTCACTACACATAGTATAAACCATGTTTAAAAAAAAAAAAAAATACAAAGAATCTGTAGAATGCATCACACACAGACACATCCATCATTGTGAAACTTATTTTTTTGTGAAATTCCTTCTCCTAAAGAGTCTTGCTGCAAAAGCGTGCTGCAAAACACGGCACCAACGTCCCACCAACTTTGGTGATGTGTGAGGGATGCTGGGATCCACATGCTGCTGAGGTGAAGAGATTTTTTTTTTTATATTTATTCACAAGTTTCTTTATTGTTTGACTGATGTCTGTCAGAACACTTTCAATGACCCCCATCTCTTTGGCCACCTGGATGGAAGTGACCATGAGCAGCACCACAGATGAGCAGGACCATCCCGGCCATGAAGCGTCACATTGCTTGACTTTAAAAAACGTAAACAATGATGAATGATGTCTTAATGAACATTTTACTTTCAAACAAGATCATAAAATAACCTTCATCTGGTGCCTTTTTGATGCGTCACCACACCGCTCAGGAGCGATACCTCGTGACAGCCCTGCTACTTTCAAGAAAAGAGTGTGTGCATAAACATACAGATATAGAAAACAGTCTGCAGACGTGGCTCGCCTGAGGTGTCCGACACAATTCAGGTCATCGACATGTGCTGTATGAAAGGTGCTATACAAATAGATACCCATCAAATCACGTTGCTTTTAAAATATAAACAGAAAACTTGAAGATTGTGTGGATTGTAACTTGCCAAGCCTCGATTTTGCTGTCTACTTCATCAGCAAATAAAAGTCAGACACATCCTCGAATCCAGGATATCAGCACAGATGAAGCAGACGAAAATGCCAGGATTGTGTGGGCGATTGAAGAAGTAAATATCACTAAAAAAAAAAAAAAAAAAAGAAAAAAACTTTCTTCCAAGATGCTCTGTGTCTCCCAGAGACAAGACATTTTCTTTGTAGGGGAAAATTGGTGCGACTTTGACAGGAGTTTAAAAGATTTATAAGAACACACAGCATGTGCATCCTTATATTCCACTAGGAGAGCAAAGAAAAAAAACACGTTGTCAGTGCTTGGGTGAAGACGTGCAGGTCACTAATTGGACATGAGACCAGACATGCTGAATGGCATATGTTCCTGCCTCTAATGACCAAGCCATATTAGCTCATCGCAAGACGTGAGAGGGGTTGAGCTGCCATCTGACCTGTTAAGTTTGCCAGGTTTCTTGCTCTCTGCAACCCTTTGATCCTGCATTTTGTACAGCAGAACACACTGGAACAACTCTGCTTTCACATAATTGGAAGGGCTCAGACGTGTTGTGATCCATCGCTGTCGTGGGTGGAGAGCAGTGGCAGCTCCAGAGATTTACAGTAGCAGGTGCTGTGGGGTCGCTTCATTCTGCCGAGGAGAGCTCTGGAATTTATGTTTTTCATTACTGATATCGTTGAGCTAAAGTTGCCACATGCTTTTCATACTTTCCTGACTTTTCTTTTGTGTCGGCACAAACGTGGACAGAATATATATATATATATATATATATATATATATATATATATATATATATATATATATATATATATATATATATAATATTCTGTATAATATATTTGTATATTATATAATAATATTTTTGTATATTATATAATATATTCTGTATAAAATAATATATATATATATATATATATATATATATATATATATATATATATATATATATATATATATATATCTTAACAATCCTTTGCGATCATTAATTTGGGAGGACATTCTTCTGTTTTCGGCAGATATGCAAAGCAGATGTGTAGACAAGATAAATGGCAGCGCGCATGTCAGGGTTTAAATAATAATGTGTGCAAATGTTCAAGCAATTAAGTATCAAAAATACACCCTGCGGACATGGGCCCACGGGGAGATGAATTTCATTATGCTAATCCATGAATATAATCAATCGCACTTGAGGAGGAAATCCAGCACGTGTTCTCACTGAAGAATCGCGCTTCAAATTAAGAGGATATTCAAACGGAGAGATCAGTGATGGCGTGTGATTTAAATGCTAAGTGTGGCTACATAAGGGAAGGTCACCACAGCACCCACAGCAAATCACCCTGTTAAAGTAGAAGCAGGGGAAGAGTATAAAACCAGTCTTAGTCTCAAAATGGATTCCATCTAGGAGATTTCACAGTCGCTCAGGTATGTGAGGACAGACCGTTATTGAATTGTTGTGGCACATGACGTGGGAGGTCCATATCACAGGGGCTATAAGGGCATTTTATGATGAGATCCGGAAATCCATTATTCCGTGTGTGATGGAGGGTTCTTCTGTTTCAGATTATCCTCTATAGACATCTCTAAATGTCTCAAGCATATGTTTAAAATACTGTGTCTGCACTGATATTACTCTATGAACACAAACACAACGCATAAACAAATGCAGTACAGAAGAACCGGCATGATACTTTTACTTTGGTTTGTTTACAGTGCTTACAACATAATATGACAATTTCATTTATTTTATGATTGAATGTTTAGTTAAAGTGATGTTTCTTTTCTGATTTTAAAATGAATATTTGCATAGAATTATCTGAAGCAAAGCAATTGTTAAGTCTATAAGTTTTATAATGAAATAAGCAAGTTACATATCAACGGCTGGGCAACAAACTCTTAGAAGTGTCCGTCTTTGGTTAAGGGTCTAATGTCCTCTCATCAAATGTATCTATCCTTCTGGATTTCATTGAAGTAAAATAAGTGATTAAGCTTTTCGTCTGCCTCTGCAGAATATTTGTTGATTTGTTTTTCATAAACTGAGCGAGAATAAACATCGTCATTGCAAAGCAGCAGTGCCATACAGTGCATTGCGGGAACTGGACTGAGTGATAGAGAAGGCGCTGAAGATGATCAGCTTCATCATTTTAGAAACTCCAGAGATGATGGAGGGATTATGAGCGGGACATGAATCCTCATCCTCTGCTAGACACTTGGAGTCCCACTCAAGTTGGCTTTTCACTCACACCTGGATTTGGAATGACTGCCTCAGAGTTGTGCTTCAGAGGAATATTTCACAGTGTCACACACTAAATGCAGTCCAGCTGACAAGTGAAAGGATGTGGCTGTCAGGTCGTCCTGAGTGCAGCCAGTGACTGACAGCAGCAGACAGAGGACTGACAGGCTTTTATCATTGGACCATGTTATCAAATCTTTACCTGGTTACAGGCTCCATGGTTATTGACAAATTGGGATCACGCGTCATCTTCAACACTTTATTTTCAATTATTTATTTATTACTTGTTTTAGCTTATATATGTAAAAATGTATTCTGAAAGATGTATCTTACTCAGCTTAAATTGGAGACCACTAAATTACCACATAATAGTGTCTGATTTTTTTTTTTTTTTTTTTTTAAGGATAACTCAATCCTCTACAGCTGGTTGATTCTCTCTGCAGCTGTGTGATATATTTTGCTTATTTCCACTGACTGTTACCAAGTGTTATAAAAAAACACAACATCTTGTCAGAAATGCTGTGGAATAATGCATTTTTTTTTCATTCAAAGCATATTATTGTCAACATATAAAAAAAATGAGGAAATATAAACAGACCTGCCACTCAAATCAATTTCAACTTATTTCAATGTATTTATTCTAATAAATGAAAAATCATAAAAAGAGGCACACACATACATATGATGTCAGACATTTATAGCAAGTCATATAGGTTATGGAGGTCTTGAGAGGCAGATGCAGCTCCGGACAAAGACCAAGAAAGACAACCCAACCGAAGCCAGCCTCAGAGAGAGGCCATAGTGACACAGTAACACTGGATACATTCCAAGTATGATCAAACACGCTTTAGCAAACCTCGACATGAGTGTTACTCCACGACGATGGATGCTTAAAATTCAAAAAACAGATCTTTATGTTAACCTGCAGCTTGTCGTTTCTGCGAGGTAAACAAAGTGTGCCGGTTCCACAGTGACAGTAATTAGCTGATATACTGTCAAGCGTGAAGTCAGCAACCTCTTAAGTGAATAACACAGTCATCCTCTCCAAGGTCATGTGCATGGAGAGTCAGATTGGCACATGTCTATCAAGACTCTGGGGCAGGCGTCCTGTAAGTGGAATCAGGACCAGCATGCTAGTGTATCAAGTGATCGAGGAAATTGGAGTAATACATTATCATATGTTGACGTGACCTTGCTGCTCAGGAACCTTGAAGATGACAGCTGCCTTTGTGCTTGGAGGCTCAGTCATATCACCGTAGGATTTCAATTCAAATAATCCCGAGGTGGAAACATTCTTCATCTATTTAACCAATTCAGTGAGGTTATGATACCAGCAGGTATTCGGCTTCTTTTAACTGCGACTTCCTTAAAGAAGGAAGAAAAAAAGTCTTCCAGATCTCTTTTCCGTCCGCCTTTCTTCAGACTCCATCAGTTGCGATTACTGTTTGTCTTGGGGCATTGTTTTATTGCCTTTAAAACTCTAGCGGGAAAATTCTTAAGACAACTGTTTCCTAGCAACAAGGACTATTGTGTTCTGCTATAGTCGCCAGGCGAAGAGCGGAACAAAAGGGAGGCGATGAAGAGAAGGTGGGAGACGGACGCAAGAAGAAGTGCATCTAAATATTTTGCCACACTTTTTGTCCAAGTGTAACTCAACTATTTTAAGATTCATGATGCTCTTAGTCAAATATCTATGAGTTTATTCAGCAGAACAGCCACCAGCTCTCCAGGTACGCGGACATTTGAGGGAAAATTCAGTTCAATCTTGTCTTTTTCTGATAAGTTGCTCCCTATTTAAATAAAAGTTTTGAGAACATGAAATTGGTTGGTATGATTCCTTAACTTTTGGCTTTCCTTTATCATTTTCAAACGACAGGGTTCATGCAGTGCTTTACTTTAAGTGACAATGCATTGATGATCTTCAACCTTGACATAGTGAGATGCCAATGTATGCATTAATATCAGTGTTTTTTTTTATTTATCTTAAACTGTACGCTGATATTACAAGTATAGAACAGCAGGAGATCAATATCTATCCAGAAATTGTTGATTAAACACAGAAAACCAAGGCCTTCATTTGGTCACTGCTTTCATATCAAAGCACAGACAGGGATAAGAGCAGCGCTCCATACTACCCACTCAGAAGCAGTGGACTTAGGTGAGAGAGTGAGGTGTGATAACTCTTTACACAGCCATCCGATCTCATCAAATCCTGCTCCTTCTAATGAGCCTGCTGACAAAAGAGTCATGGGCAGTTCAAAAAAAAGAGTGAGGATAAGCACAGGATGCTGAGAAGCGCTCGGGTGGGATAACAAAAGGGGGCCAAAGAAGATTTGCAGCAGGAGATTAGATATTTTCAGAGGACCAACGCAGCCCTTTTGAGTTACCAAGTTAAGTACACTCTTTTGATTCTGCTCACAGTCCAGATCTTTTCTTCCATGACATTATATTATCATAGATCATTGCTGATAATGTGAATTATTCAGAGAAAGTTTGCAGAAATCAACTGAAGCTCAAACAATTTAGCTTCAGTTAAAAGTACAGAACCTTTGGATTTAGTTGACAATGATTATTTTTGTCTCATTTGTTGTGTTGTAACTTGTTCATTGAGCATTTACACTCCACCTTGGGGACAAAAAAGGGATTTCAAACTGAACAGTAGTCAGTCAACTACCTTGGGAAACTGTATGACTTCAATAAAAGTAAAAAAAAAAAGTTCTGTATTGGACAGTCTGTTGCTTTACGAAAAGTAATGACAAATAAACACATAAGTCTGCGAGCTGTGAAACTTGAAAAACAATCATTTTTTTTAGAAAAAAAAGCCAAAAACTTTAAAAGAAAAAAAGTGTTATTCATGATATTTTAAGGTTGTCCATTTTTTCTACCACTGTAAATATCAGATCCATATTTTCCAGACACGCCTTGTTTCTTTAAGCTATCTTAATCAATACTTAACCTTTATTTGCTGAATGCAGAATGTAGTGACATAATATCAATATAAAAATGGTGACACAGATTTTGCAATTGAAAATTGGCAATGAAATGACAGATGTCCACAGAGTCAAGTTCAAAATACGGGAAATCCTTAAGGTAATTTATTATTCAACACCAATCATGACTGTGCGTCAGAATTTTTTGGTCTGAAACTAGAAACACGAGATAACTGAGCGCGGATGTTAGCAACAGTGCCCACCTCAACTCCAAGGCACTGAGCACTGCAAGAACCAGAAGCCATTTTAGCTTGTATGTTGCACATCACTGTCAAGTACTGCAACTAAATTAAAGACACACTGCATGCGACATGGTGATTTAATGACTTCCTTTCAATCTATGTCAGAGATGTTCTTGATTGATTTCTCTCCTGATGCGGTGAGATTATGTTGAAAGGTTGAGGCTCCTTTTGAGCATTTATTCCTGTCAGCATGCCTTTACTTTAATTCAGTTATTTTCTGATCTTAAATGTCACAGTATATGATAAATATTAGTTATTGACCATAAGTGATACAAGGTAATCTGTCGCGGGTCAAGGGAACAAGGAGCGAATGTCACGTGTCAAGGACGTGGAGCGGGACCCAAGTGCAAGTGGTGAAGGTTACAATGAGGCAGGAGCGAGTTAAAAATAATATTTAATAATTAAACAAAAACACAACAGAAAGCGTCACCGAACCGGGAGAAAACTAACTTAAACCACAGGGAACTAGGAGAGACGAAAACACAATGGACCAAGAGTCAAGCACAAAAGAAACCAGGAAACACAAATAGACAAGAAGAAACAAAACACTAACTCAGGGCACCAGGGTTTAACACAGTAATCAAAAAAATAAGCTAGCTGACAGGACGAGAGACCAAACAAGGAGAGCCAAGAGAATGAGAAAAGTAAGCTAGCGCACAGAACAAGAGACCAAACAAGGAGAGCCAAGAGAACCAGGAGTTACCACGGGGAACAAGAGGAGTCCAAATCTCAGGAACTAGAGGAATAATTACAGGGAAAACAATGAGAGAGTCCAAGGAACTGGAAAGACGATCCGGCACACGTTGCTGGAGTCCAGGTGTTTTTGATCTAGGGTGATCAGGGAAAAATTGGCTCCAGCCGTGAGCTACACAAACAGGAAGGGAGGCGGGAGAAACCAAACATAACTCAAGGGACAAAATAAAAGCAGGATCATGACATAATCCTTGGCAGTCATTTTGAATGACAAACCGGATGCTATGAAAATAATATTATATTTGAAAAATAAATAAATACTTGAATAATAAGAGGAAAGAATCAAAGAACATGATTCAAAACCATAACCAAAGGGGTTACAGTAGGCACACTTGCATTTCCCCTTCCCAGGCTGCACTTACAGGGCATGAATATGGAGGTGCTCTGTTTCTCACCCTCGCAGATGAAGGTTGTTTGTAGACACTTGTAGTCGTGAGAGTCTTGGCTTTTTGTGGCAATGGTGATTCTTTTAATGCCCCTGCCAGTCATCTCAGCTGCTAGGTGCCTCAACCTTGATGAGTACTGGTCTTGCAAGGCTTCAGTATGTCTATGACAGTTACTCAACCGCATAGTGAACCAACTGTGAATTTTTTCAGGTGTTTTCTCCCACCTCCAACTTGATCCAGTGACCACACTTCACTTGAGACCTGCACCCCTTCTCCTGGTAGTGCTGCTCTTCTGTTACCACTGTGCTCTGCTCGGGTAACCTTCTGCTATTGTTACTGCTAAACATAAACTCTCCATGTCTCTGGGGTCTTAGAACGACCTGTGGCACAAAGACTATGAGGGTCTTTTCATCATCATCATCATCATCAGAAAACTATATTAATCCCAAGGGAAATTATGTTCGTAACATGCTCTGTACCCAACATATCACAATAAAATAGAAGCTGCACAAAAGAGCTTATAAACAATGAGCAAGAGAAAGTAGATTCAAGGTCAGAGTGAGCAGAAAAAAGTGAAGGATGTGAAGTGAAGGATGAATTCTACAGTTTTATTGCCACAGGGAGAAAGGACCTCCTGTGGCGCTCAGTCTTTGAGACGGGTAGTCTCATTGTGTTGGTCCATGTGCTACTGTATTGGTCCAGGATGCTCTTTCGTTTCAGCAGCATCCTTCTCTCTATAACCAACTCCAAGGAGTCCAGTTTCACCCCCACCACATCACCAGCTTTGCGGATGAGTTTGTTGATTCTGTTAGTGTCCGCCACTGTTCTGCTGCCCCAGCAAACCACAGCGGACAGAATTGCACTGGACACCACCGACTCATAATACATCCTTAGCATTGTCCCGCAGACGTTGAAAGACCTGAGCCTCCTCAAGAAGTAGAAACAACTCTATCCTTTTTGTCAAGGGCCTCAGGGTTCCAAGCCCAGTCCAGTTTATTGTCTATGAGGACCCCAAGACTCCACCACAAGGCATGCGATTGGGAGAGCTCCGTTGGCACTCTGGCCTACGCTACTGAGACTCCTAGGTAATCCAAGCCCCTGCGTATTCTGCAACTTCTAAAACCTAGGGGCGTGAGATAGGGTGACTTTGTAAATTGAAATTAGCCACATGAGAAGGGGCACCAGTCTGAACTGAAAGCACCATAGTTTGAGTTTATCTGGGAGCCTTGCGGTTCTGTTTAAGGTCACTGATGATATCATTGATCTCTGTGTTTGGCGTTTTACCAACAGCCAAGGCTTTCAATAATCTTCTCGAGGGTGGTGGAGATCGACTCATTATTGATATAAAATCTCTAACTAGCGAGGTGCTGCAGGATTTGCTGGGTTTAATCTCCAGTCATGCACATCAGATGTTGGTTTGGAGTTTGTCCAACAGTCGCCATGTCGTCCATAAATGCCCTGACTGGAGCAACCACAGAGAGGTCTGGATTATTAACTCCGCTGCCATGCTCAAGGGCAGTGAGGAAAAGGAACAGCCCTCCAGAGAGAGAACACCAATCTCCGGGAGCAGCCAGGGCAGTTGTAGTACAGAATTGGAGGTCCTAAAACTAGGCTTTGATGCGCCTTGTGATGTCCACCTTATAAGGCACAGACCCAATTGAATGAATCATTAATGCCTTAAAATGTTGGTAAAATATGGAGTTCAAACATCTTTGTGGAAAACTTTACCACTTACACTACATTAAAACATTGCACAAAGACATAGACACATTACTAATAAAGTTTAACTAACTGCAGTTATGAGAAAAAAGTTTTGAAAAACTCCACCAAGCAGCTTCAGTCTACCCCAACACAATCTGACAAAGTAGCCCTCCAAAAACAAACAAAAAAAGCCTGGCCCCAAGTAGCTCAGTAGTATAGTAGTAGATCAGATAAGTATCTCAGTACATTCTAATTGTATACAAACATTTTTTAATTGAAGTGTGACACAAAACTGATGAGACTTATAATACCGTTGCCAGTTTTGTCTTTTTTGGCCATGAACAAGAATTGTATTTCATTCTTATCTGAAACTCCCAATGTTCCCCTCTCTCTCTCTCTCTCTCTCTCTCTCTCTCTCTCTCTCTCTATATATATATATATATATATATATATATATATATATATATATATATATATATATATATATATATATATAATGTTTATTTTCTACTTACCTACTTTTCTCATTTTTCTCCATCTAACAATCCCCAAAACACGAGGATCATTGCTTGCAAACTGCTCTCTTTAACATCAGTCGATGGAAGAGAAAACAAACTAGTATCTCTGTTTCCAATTCCGAGACACTTTGTTTCTTCCACAGTTATGCTCCGGGGGGACTCGGGGCCAATGAGCTCTGCCCCAGGACCTCTGAGCCACAACACAGGTCCACCCTCTATGACTCACTCAACCTCTCTTGCCATCAGTCTTTTCATTGTCCACCTACACTGGCAGCTTACAGCTTTGTTAACCACACTTACTTATTCTGGGCATGTGTTGCTCTTACTCGAGCACATCATTGATTTTTCCTCAAATTGTTCAGTGAATAAATGAAAGACAGAATGCCGACTTTATACTTTGTCAATAGAATATTGACAAAGTATTTTCCCTTAGTCATTCTAGGTCAAACACTAAATCAAAAGCATAATACAGCAGTAATACGTTAAACTTTAAGTACAGTATTTGCCTTGTGAAGCTACAGGTTAAAGGGCTAAGCAAGTGTCAGCAAAGATCCCACTAAGGTTTTACTTTTAGCCTGTTATTGTTTGCAGTTTCCACTGCTCTATTAAACTGTACACATTTATTCTCAAACAAAAGCTGAAACTTGGGGCTGCATACATCTTGAGTGTCTGCTTTTCCCATCTTCTGATAGACGCTGCACACACACACACACACACACACACACACACACACACACACACACACACACACACACACACACACATCTTCGAGGCGCTAAAATGTAGCAACCCTGAGGTAATGGATTCCTGTTGGCTGATTGGATGAAAATTGTCACCATTTCATGCAAGTCTTTGCTGCTCCACTGAAAGGGTTGTTTTTCTAACACGGATGAACATGAAATTTCTCTCAGTTGAGCTTCAGCCAACATTAATTTAATGATTAATCTCATTCATCTCCTGAAACAGGAAAGACTGAGATTTTAAAAATGGATATGATCATGTCAATGAAATTGAGTTACACAAAAATACAACTACATAAGTAATTCCAAGTAGTTATCAGAACCAAAAATGAGATTTAAGCACCAATATCAAGTATGCCTTCAAGTAGAGAAACCCAGACAGTGCTTTCTGTTATTTGTCTGGCAGTGAAAATGCCCAAAAGACGACAAGATCTTTGAAATTGTTGAGTAGTCAAGCAAAAAACTGAATCAGAATCAGAATCAGAATCAGAATCAAATTTATTGCCATGGTCAGTGGGGAGCCCACTGACTAGGAAAGTGCTTTGGAATAAAGTGCTGACAAAAAATAAAATAAAATAACAACAAGGCTGTTCACAAATTCAACAGTCTGACGGCCGAGGGAAAGAAGCTGTTCCTGTGACGGGAGGTTCTGGTCTGGATGTGTAGTGTGTTTTCATGACTTGCTCCTCCTTAGAAGTCTGTGAATATAAGAGTCAGACTATATTTTTGTTGATTTAAGCATTCAGCAGTAGAAAACACTTTTCGTCAAGACCCCACCCCAACAATAGTTGAGTGAGACCTGAGACATCTTTAACTGTCACCAAAATATCATGCGTGGCAATAATATCTGGCATGAGAGGAGGGAACTGCGGCAAGAATGCACCGCACCATTGCTTTTCTCAGTGTATATTCATTAAGCACTAAGAGTTGCATCATAACATGCGAAATGTGCTCTATAACTGATCTCATTCGCTGAGGGAACTGCACGCTTGTCACATCATTCCACACACAATCACTGCGGGCAAAGAAGCCGTTCAAAAGCACAAGTTCAAGTTGTTTTAAAACTGACCACTCACCTTCACAGCACAATGATGGAGTTTTGCTTGTCGGAGCGCGACGGCAAATACTGTCTGCACCACAGAGCAAACAGTGCGCACGGCTAACATGACGTCTCACTTCCAACTTTTATGTGTGCTCGTGGAGCATCAAGGTTTACATTGTTGTTCAAGCCTTGGCTTAAATGTTAAGTCAGATAAAGAAAGAAAAATATTGTTTTGAAGTAGGCCTTGATAATGAACGTTAAAGATTTGTCTGTACACTCCCCAAAACTAGAATGAAATGACTCAAGAGAAGGCAAATTAAAGACGATATACCAACCATAACACAATAGAGGAGAAGATAGGTCTCCTGGCTTACAATCTGTGATGGGTATCTTCTGTCACAATCTCTACTTTTTAGGAGGCGATAACTCCAAGAAGTGACCCGAACAATCTTACAATTTATTCTCATTTTCGTTTTTTTTTTTTTTTGCAAACTTGCAAAGTTTGTACTTGTACTGTTTTTGCTCCTTTTAAAAAATTTACTGAGTATTTTAGTACACTTAAATCTTGTACAAATGCGCCCAGGCATGTCCAACTAATTTCCTACGAATATTTCTGCAAACAACATAGCTGAGTGTCAGTCACTACAATTTTACTTGAATTAAAAGGGATTTTCAACATTTTCGACAAAGCACAACTGCGCTTTGGCTAACGTTCCATTGGTGGTGTGCCTCAGGATTTATTTTTATGAACACAATGTGCCGTGGCTGATGGGAGACTGAAAAAACATTGCTGTAAATGCTGTGTATTTGATTGAAACCAGACAAAGCCTTATTTTTCACCAAGGAATCGTCAAATCTAAACGAAGTATCAGGGGATATGTTTACAATGTTTAATCTGATTTTGCATCCCCCACTGGACTTTTGAGAAACTGTTGATGTTTTGACAAATATGCAATAACAGCAAATCTGCTTTTCAAATTGAAACCACATTTGTATTGAGATGAGCAACAGTGTCGGTCGAGCACAAATAGCTCTGTCAGTCGCTCTTGGCGAGCCAGAATTCATTTGAATCCATTACAGAGAAGAAGAAGTACAGCGCTTACAGTGTGAGCCCACTGTGATGCTGAACACAATGCTGCCTGATGTGGCGTCACACAGGTGTAACCGCAAGTGATTTAAAAACTAAAGGTTTTCTTTTTTTTCTTTCTCAAAACTGAATATGTTGAGTGGGGTTTGCTTTGTTTTACAGAGATGACTGGAAGTATGCTTGACCGATCAGTCAAACTAGCAAGATTCATGCTAGAGTGGACAGGTGACAGGAACAGCAAGAAAAGAAGTATAGAGGTGGTGATCCTTGTTAACTTCTGCTGGTGTGACCCGAGACTGTGAAGGAGAGAGTCTGTTTGCCGGATATTGAGCTGCTGGCTGGGGAACTGAGGCCATATTGCCTGCCCAGGGAGTCATCTCGTGCTATTGCTGTTTACATTCCACAGAGTGCTTTACCAGTTTGTGAACGTGATGAAGCAAGTTCACAGAATCATTGTGACTGAATTCTTGCCATGACTCTCCAGCTATCCCCGAGCCTGAACAAGGGGCCCCAGCTGTGGAAGAGCTGCAAAAACAGAGAACTCATTACCCTTGGCCGTTGGTGCCACCAACACATGCCACAAAAGCATTTGAGAGGGTGGGTCACAATCTCTCAGAGGAGATTTTACCGACACAAAGTAGGATTGATGGAAGGATACCACGGGGTGTGGCGAGTTTTCTGCCTCAGAGCATGCCTAACTCGCAAGTGCAGATCACAGATGACACCGTACAGCTCCAGTCATGCAACCATTTATTTGGATCTGGTTGATGAGCAGTGTTAGTAGGTTGATAAACTTTAACAAATAAACATACATAGTACATCCATCCATCTTCAGTGAACCACCGCTTAGACCTGGTCAGTTTTGAGGGGAGTCTGATGTTAACCACTAGTGGCTAACGTCTGCAGCAAACTGATGTAAGCCGCTATCTGACAGAAAAAAAGTCGATTCACTGTTATTTACAGTGTTAATGGTCCATCAGACGTGGACAATGTAATATGCTATATCTTCTGTTCTATCTATAGCTATTGCCGTTGAGTCCTCTGCTCTGCAGATCTGCTCGGAGCTGGTGTGAGACGTGACCAGCGCCACATTTCATCACCCCTGGTGATTGTTCTGGAATTGACTGAACTCTAACTCTGACGTCTGTGTCCACAGTCAACAACTCTGATCACTCCTTATTGGAATACGCATCATGATGTAATAAGGCGAAAGAGGAAAGAAGCTATATTATTGTACAGCGCTGTAAATGAGAGCCGCCAGGCCACCAGAAAAAAAAATATCTTATTGGAGATGTAGTCTCACGGGATAAAACATATTTAAACAAAGTGGAAACATCCCAACAAACGGATAGAACGTAACACATCATGGACGTGGAGATGAACATGACGGTTTTCAGCATGTTTTTCTAAGAAGAATCCAGTAAGAAGCAACATCCCGTGCACCTGATAGAGTACACTACAACATCACCAGATCACCAGACCAAACTATAGCTATCTAGGGACCATCAGGACGCACACACACAGTACCATGGATGCACAACTGCAGTTCACAGAACAGGCCAAAAACAATTGTCACTTCATGCACGTAGCACAATAGATCAGACAACCGACGGCAACATCCGCTCACCCATAGCGAATCTGTCATCAACCGCCACATTGATGCAAGCAGCCCTTCTCAAAGCTCGTCTGACCCTTTATGAAGCAGTGTCATTATTTTCACACCTAATTAACAATGTGTATGTAATAAACCTGGTCTTCAGTGACGCAAAAACAGAAGTCCATTTGCTTCATTTTTTTGGGTCAGACCCAGAGCCATACATAACTGCACAAAACATTTTGAAAAGCATGTCACCGATAATGATAATGAACTGTGGAAGCGCTTCAGTGACAGGCAGTATTTTCTGACAGCCAAACAGTCAGACACAAACAGGGAGACACACTGACACTTAGATTGAGTTAAGTTCATTGCGTAATGGGTAGTGATTGAGGCTCAGGCAAAGCACTCCTCCTTTATACTGCTATTGTCATGTTTCTGCTTCTGTGCTTTTATTTTGTCATTTCCGTTTTTTTTGTGTGTTGTTTCCATTTCATGTTTTCTTTCCACTGTCAAGGCAGCACAGCCATAACCCATCCGCTAATCAAGCTCCACTGACTTCAACACCCTTTTTTCCAGATGGTTACTTCGCGTCCACTGGTAAAGATCTGTGTGTGTGTGTTTTATCTGCCGCCTTCTTAGTTTTTCTTCCTTGTTTGTTTTCTGCCTTTTGCTATCAGCTGTGTGCTTCGTGTGAGTGTTTCTGTAACTCACCCTTTGTTTCCTCTTGATCGATTTCTTCTTCATATGTGCATATTCCAACACTGAGCGTTTTTTGTTATCTGGTCCTCGTGAGTTTATCCAAGTGCGTTTTTGTTCTCCCCGTTATTTAGGCTTGACTGTTATCTGCCTATTTTCTGTTACAGGTTTTTCCCCTTCCTTGTTCTCCTCACTCCACGTTTGGTGGCGACGTCCTTGGTTTGATCGTTTCCTGTTCTGGTCCTGTTTTTCTGTGTATTTGCATTAAACCTTCTGTTAAACTTATCCTCGTTGAGTGGAGTCATCTGTCCACCAGCAGAGATTTTAGAATTTGGGTCTGCTCCCCTGAAGGATATTCTATGTGTTCAGGAGACCAAGTGGAAAGGTAGCAAGGCTAGAAGCTTAGGAGCTGGGTTTAAACTGCTTTATCATGGTGTATATGGCAAGAGGAATGGGGTGGGAGTCATCTTGAAGGAGGAGTTTGTCAGGAATGTTCTAGAAGTGAAAAGAGTATCAGACCGAGTAATCGGCATCAAGTTAGAAATTGAAGGGGTCATCTTCAATGTAGTTAGTGCTTATGCCCCACAGGTGGGGTGTGACCTTCAGGAGAAGGAGACCTTCTGGAGTGGATTAGATGAACTGCAGGAGAGTATTCCCAGAGGTGAGAGAGTGGTCATTGGGGCAGACTTCTATGGTCAGGTTGGTGCAGGAAACAGAGGCGACAAGGGAGTGATGGGAAAGTTTGGTATCCAGGATAGGAACACAGAAGGTCAGATGGTTGTAGACTTTACAAAAAGGATGGAAATGGCTGTGGTCAATACTTTCATACAGAAGAAAGAGGAGCATAGGGTGACTTACAGAAGTGGAGGTAGGAGCACACAGGTGGATTACATCTTGTGTAGACGACGTCACTTGAAGGAGATTAGTGATTGTAAAGTAGTAGTGGGTGAGAGTGTGGCCAGACAACATAGGATGGTGGTGTGCAGGATGACCGTGGTGGTGAGGAAGGTGAAAAGGGCAAAGGCAAAGAAGAAGATAAAGTGGTGGAAGCTGAAAGAGGAAGAGTCTTGTGTTGCCTTCAGAGAGGGATTGAAGCAGGCTTTGGGTGGCCAAGAAGGACTTCCAGATGACTGGACAGCTACAGCTGAGGTGATCAGGGAGACAGGTAAAGAGTTCTTGGTGTGTCATCTGGAAGAAAAGTGGATAAAGAAACTTGGTGGTGCAACAAAGAAGTGCAGGAGTCTGTACAAAGGAAGAGGTTAGCTAAGAAAAAGTGGTACGCTGAGAGAACAGAAGAGTGTAGACAGGAGTACAGGGAGGCTCAGCAACAGACAAAGGTAGTGCTGTCAATGGCCAAACAGAGGGCCTATGAGGACTTGTATGTGAGGTTAGACAGGGTGAGAGGAGGGTGAGAGAGATTTGTACAGGATTGCAAGTGAGAGAGATAGAGATGGAAAGGATGTGCAGCAGGTTAGGGTGATCAAGGATAGAGAGGGAAATGTTTTGACTGTTAACAGAAGTGTGATGCTGAGATGGAAAGAGTACTTTGAGGAGCTGATGAATGAGGAAAATGAGAGCGAACAAAGAGTAGAAGGAGTGACCATCGTAGATCAGGACGTGGCAAAGACTATTATTAGTGGGCTGAAATGAGAAGGGCATTGAAGAGGATGAAGAGTGGAAAGGCAGTGGGTCCTGATGCAGGATGCAGAGATGAAGAAGGTGGTGGATTTTAAGTACTGAGGCTCAACTGTCCAGGGCAATGGAGAGTGTGAGAAAGAGGTGAAGAAGCAGGTGCAGGCAGGATGGAATCATTGGAGGTGTGATGTGTGACAAAAGGGTGTCGGCAAGGATGTAAGGGAAGGTGTACAAAAGGGTGGTCAGGCCAGCAATGTTGTATGGTTTGGAAACAGTGGCACTGAGGAAAAGACAGGAGGCAGAGCTGAAGGTAGCAGAGATGAAGATGCTGAGGTTCTCTCTGGGAGTGAGCAGGATGTATAGGATCAGGAAGCAGTAGATCAGAGGGAGAGCACATGTCAGGTGTTTAGGAGACAAAGTCAGAGAGGCTAGATGGAGATGGTTTGGACATATACAGAGGAGAGATAGTGAGTACATTGGTAGGAAGATGTTGAGGTTGGAACTGCCAGGCAGAAGGTGGAGAGGAAGACCAAAGAGGAGATTTATGGAGGTGGTGAAGGAGGACATGAGGTTTGTAGGTTTGAGAGAAGAGGAAGCAGAGGACAGGGTGAGATGGAGGAAGATGATCTGCTGTGGCCACTCCTGAAGGGAGAAGCCACAGCAGCCACTGATCTAACCAAATGGTGATATAACTTTTTATGCATTTTTTAAATGAAACTACTTTTACTGCTCACATAATTTTGCATAGCAGAGCAGAAATTTAAAAAGGCGTGCTGAAGCACATCATGTTGAAGAACAAGTGGGCTGCTGTATAAGTTGCAAACACCAGCACAGCGCACTGATTTTTGTTTATGTAATAGCTCAAAACTCCATGTTGGGGGTTGTTGCCCTGGTTGGAATGCCGGAATGCATTTATTGATTCACTTGGCAAAAAAGCACACTCTCACACAGATCCTTCAGCAGCTACCAGCATATGCGTGTGATGTCCAATCACAGTCATATAGACCAGGGTTGTCAAACATACGGCCCTCGGGTCAGAACCGGCATTAAAGACATGGATCTAAAGGAAACAGCAGTCGACTTTCACCCGGAGCCGAGAGCTCAGTGAAGTAGCGGTAAAAGCCAGCTACCTACCTGCCATTGAAATAGCATTGGCATCAAAGCCATATTCCGACGGTAACTTTTATTTTTTATATTAGCCTGACAAGGAATACTATGGCAGAGAGGCTTTCGGAACTATCGAGAGTTTTAGACAGCCAATTGAAACAGACGAGAGCACTGACATCACAGACGTGGCTCAAGTGGCCATGTTTATTCGTGGAGTTGATGAGACGTTGACTGTTACTGAAGTGTTTCTTGAGTTGGTTCCTATGATGGACACCACAACAGCCGAGGACATTTTTGGCTCTGTCGTTGATGCACTGGACAGAGTTGGAGTGGACTGGTCCAGTGCAGTCAGCCTGGCTACAGACGGCGCACTGTCCATGGTCAGAAAGAAGGCAGGTTCTGTGAAGAACGCAACGCAGAAGAACGCAGTTCTGAGAGAAAGCACAAGCCCTTAATGGAGGATATCGTTTCTGGACATTCCACTGTATTTTGCACCAGGAGGCATTGTGTTGCAAGTCCTTGAAAATGGACCATGTCATGGAGGTGGTTGTTCGCACTGTAAATTTCATCCGAGCCAGAGGTCTGAACCATCGTCAGTTTGACAAACCTCTCAGCGACAGCAACATTACCTACAGGCTGCCATACCACACTGAAGTGAGATGGTGACGCTGAGGCGCTGTGCTGAGGCATTTCTTGTTCTACGAGAGGAAATCGGACAGTTCATGGCAAAAAAAAAGGAAAACCGGTGTAGGAATTACAATCTCAGGAATGGCTACAGGACCTTGCATTTTTGGTTGATATTACTGAACCACTTGAACAATCTGAACAAAATGTTGCAAGGCCGCAAAAAAAATGTCACACAGTTTTCTGACAACATACATGCATTTAAGCTTTGTGGGTGATGTAACTGGCAAGTGGCGACCCTGCTCATTTCCCCTGTCTGAGACATGTGCGTGTGACCAGATCTAATGCGGACGTGAAACTTCATTCTGAAAATGACAGCTGGTCAAGACATGACACCTGGTGTTGATGCACTTGTGCAAGCCAAAAGATGCCAAGTTTCAGGAACAAAAACAAGTCCAGTCTGGTCTAGCAGTCCAGACTGGACGAATGCCTTTAGAATGCTGCCTGATAGATACTGTTGGCATTGAAAGAATACAACTCTGTGACAATGAATCCTTACTGTGGTGATTTCAAAAATGTGCAATTTAATGTGTAAATGGTTTAAAAATTGCTTTCTTTGTAAGTCTCCATTACGCTATATATTTTGTTTATTTGTTAAAGTGTTGTGCCTTTGTACAATCAGTGGGATCAGTTGCAATGCATACATGTGAAAGATAAAAGTAAATTGCACATTTCTCCAAGGAAATATGAGGTGTCTACCTAGGCGTCTACCTAGGCCGTTTGTGGCCCAAGAAGTGAAATGAGTTTGACGCCACTGATATAGACAGTTTACAATGAACTCACACACTGAACAGTGATAGTGTAGCATTTGCACCTGTTCAGTTGGCTCCCCGACACATCTGAATCGGTGCAATGAGCAAAATATGAGTCCAATTTCTTGCTCCCACCTCTTCCTTATTTAGGCTTTGTCGCTCCACTTTCCCATTTCATTCATGGTTGCCTCATCAGGGAAACAGCAATCCAAACAGTTGGCGACGACATGACTGACTGGACGGTTGATACCCAGAATGCACCTGGGGACATGTCAGTGATCCACTTTGCTAATTACAGCGTAATAAAGTTAACTGAGTGAACCTGAGCCTTGACAAAATCTGGTTTTGTCAAGGTGTTCCGAACCTCAGTCAGGCTGGATAGAAGCAGCGTGCACATGATTTAGTGTGCGCCCCAACACTGGTGCTCACCAACCTCCATCGGCGCCTGAGCCTCAAAGCACCCATGGAACAGGCGCCTATGCATCAGCACCACAGTGGGGCTTTTTGTGGAATATTAGGAATGTACAATATGACGGGTCGGATTCCGACACGCATGCCAACGGTGCAGTTTCTTGATAATCACTGACTATAAAAATGTCTTTATCGAAGAATGAACAATTGAACATGCTTCAACTGACTGGGCGATAACAGACTGAGTTTGAGATTTTACTGAGGCACACTCTCACACAGATGGAGCTGTGGGATCATCGGCCGATGAATAGGTTCTGGAGAATGCTGATTCCAGTTGTGCAGCTAAGAGCAGACTGCACAGCATTTTTCCGGACAGATGTGCGTACTCGAGTGAAGCACGGTGCAATCCATGTCCTAGTTTACAATTTTCATGAAAAATACACCAAGACGTCAAATCAGAAAAACCCTGCATCTCTTACAAACGACTCCCTGGCGAGGTTGGGATTTTTGGTCTTGTCATCAGATCACGGATGACCTGCACCGGCCTGAACTTATGTCAGCGGAGGCTTTGTCCTTTCTTATCAACACGGTTTCCTGTGACGGGCTGAAAAGCTTTCTGGAGCGGCTACAGCTCCAACAGAGATGAAGCTGCAAGAATCTGACCACGGAGAAAAAAATGAAGTACACGCCTCGTCTTGTCATGAGAAGTGACAGATTTCTTTGTATAGGGCCAATAGGACAAGCAAAACCCATTGCGCCGGCAACAACTTTGCATCTATTATAAGGACGCTGGAGTCTAGATGTGCTCCGTGAGCTGTCTGTTTGACACTGCCCTGAGCCCTCTACTGGACCCAAGATCCTCATGCTCTGCACAGACTTGTCACTCTGTCAGAAAAATGTACCACACGGTCGTCACAAAAGGGTCCTTCTGTTGTATCACCGAGTTTTCCATCAGTTAGGGTTCATTTCACACATTTTTAGAGGGTGTGTGCAGAGGAATGTGTGGGCAGTGATCCGGACCATCATGGGTCAAACAGAATACATTGCAGTTTATTTAGTCTCCATTTAATATAATTTCAATGACTTAGAAGTAAAGTAAATCGTAAAGAATTGGTGATTTTTATGGTGTATCCATAAAGTGTCCTTCCGCTTCATTGATCCAAACGTCGTGGCACACTTCAGATTCCACAGTGGGTGATAACTGAGAGCCATCAAATTCAGTACACACACAAAGGGAGGCAGCTGTGGATGGCCGGTATATAGGTGGAAAAACAAGACAAAATTGCTCACACAAATGTTCCTACCTTTTGGTAGCGCAGTGTGCTCCGTCAGATTCTTCACCCAGGGACTGTGAAGCACTTAACTCCGTGCTGTCGTGATTTCTCCAATTACGGGTGACAGCTTCCAATCCGCGTGGGAGGTGGATCACCTCTGGAAGTGCCAGGCAGAATACGAAGCGCACCACACTATTAATAATTCACCAGAGCTACATTCATATTCAGTCTAAGCGCTGCAGTTTGGGGCCCATTAGTGATAAAGGCGAGCAGGCGCTCGCTCCTACCTTTCAGCTTGATGTTCAGTCGCAGGTAGAAAGCCCACATGTTTGATTTTTACAAGCAGAAATGCTTTTATTCCATTACTCTGCAACTGAGGGAAGAAACTTCATGAAGACTTCTAATAAAAGAGGCAAGGATGAATATTTGTTTCTCACATCCTCAACTTTCGGGATATAGATTTGTAGCGCAATTTCCCAAACATTCCTATCGTGTTGCGTTCTTCACAGATATGTCAAGTAAATGGCAGGCAAGTAAAAGAGTTTGAAAGACTTGTAAAAGATAACTGATGAACAATAATGCAAAGTGCAAGCGTCACTGACAGACGCCTGCATTGCTCGGGAAGCACACGGTGTTCCGAACCAACTGTCAAAGCTCAGCAGGCTGCAGCACACACTGCTTCTCCCCGGAAAAAAAATGAATAAAATAAATCACCTCTTCCAATGAAGAAGAAGAAAGTACTCCAAACAGTACTGAGCCGGCATGAAAATGGATTCAACATGAGACAAGGAAAAAGCAAAATTGAGTGTCAGTCAAAAGCAAAATTTTATTTCAAATTACTTCTAGAAACCAAATATGAAATCAATATATTCAATGTGAATGTATGTTTTTTTCTGATTTTACACATCACAAAACAACCCATCCTCATTCCATTGGCGTAATACATTGACGTTGGGAAAGTGGACTTTTGCGTCCTATACTGACGCCAAAGGCAGAATTCCCCCCGTGTAGGAAGCTCTCTTTAATATCTTGTGCTGGATGTCAGTTGATATTTATAATCCTTTATGTGGCTCTCCTCCTTACTGACCATCAGCAAGTCATTGTGACTGAAGTGCACAGCCATTTGAGGCACTTTTTCATTAGCAATTGACATGTTGTTACATGTAGAACGAAAGGAGCGCCATCTCATGTCTTACCTGAACTCCATCTTTCTTGCCCACGCCATCAGGATATGCCATGGAAGTCGGAACGTGCTTCAGTTGAAAACCTAACATGCAACACGGAAGGCTGCCTTTCACGTCAGTATCGGACGCAAAAGTCCACCTTCCCAACGTCAATAACAGCAGGAAGTGAGGCTGTGTCGCGTGAAAAGGTGGTTTTGCAACAGCATTCCAGAATGGGCCTGTGAAATTCTTCAATCGAGAAGAATAGAGGGCGCACAGCAGTGGCTACTCTTCAGAAACGCTTTGCTGGTCTGAATCCTGAGGCTTCAGAGCCACTGATACCTCACAGTGGTTGAGAGAGCACTCAGGAAAGGTCATCAGTCCATTGTGAGACCATCACGGACCCATAAGATTTGTTTCAATTATTCATATTCAGACACCAATTACCTTTAAAATGGCCGTTAAACATATGGCATCAGGAGTAACCATTTGTGGAATTGCTGAATGAGATCCACTTTGGGGCTGTTTAGGTATAAGACGTTTTGCTGTCTATGTTAACATTGGATAATACCTGTATTACAAGGGTGGATAAACATTAAAACAATGACTTACTGATGAACAACAAACCAACCTCTTTCACTGCCTCACTGTGTTAAAGAACTGATAACAAACATGACCAAAAGAATGAATGAACCTTTCTGCACCTGAGAGAGTCTTATATATTTTAAGCCTTTAGCTAGGAGCCAATAAAGACATTGATCCTAACTTAATCATTTCAATTGTTTTTGTTTTTGTTTGAGTTTTTGTTTATCTGTGAACTTATAATGGACTGATGGTCTATCAAACAAATACTAGCACACTGTGAAGACAAAGACATTCAGCCACACGCCATTTCCTTGAATTGAAATTGATCCACGATCTCAACACACAGCATCACATTGTTGAATAAAAATCTTTTTTTTAATCTTCTGGGAATAAAACAGATATGTCATTGAGGCAGAAATAAGCACCTGCTGTACAAATACATGAATGTGTACACTTACTATATCTCTACCATGCACATCTTATTTATTTCTTTATTTATTACTTAATAGAGTAACCAATAAATGTATATTGATGACAACAACAAAAGGAAAAAATGATAATGAACGTATGTGACACTGGAATATTTAAATTAAAGCGACACTACATATGATTACTGAACAACACCCAAATCCACTGTAAATACAACATAATCTGTATATTGTTCACAGCTTTCTAATAAACTTGAACTTATTATTACTATTCTGCTAACACCACTCGCTGCTACAGAACCCTACAGAAGGTTTTTCAAACGTACGTCGGTACCAGGCGGGCTGAACTTGGATGAACCCTCGCCCTTCCTGATCCACCACCAGGAAGGTGACATTTGGGTTCTATTGTAGTCTATTCATTGTCACCCTCTGGGTAGGAACCAATGCCGATGCATTACCCTTTCAGCCAGTGCGGCCATAACATACATATTTTACTGTCAGCTCCTCCAGCAATGAAGCGCCATGACCTTTGGTTGACCATCTTATGTGATCGAACAATGATCCGTGCAATGATAACAAATGTTGTAATAAATTAATAGTCTTTTCAAGAAGTTTA
Organism: Synchiropus splendidus; assembly: GCF_027744825.2. NCBI lineage: Eukaryota > Metazoa > Chordata > Actinopteri > Syngnathiformes > Callionymidae > Synchiropus > Synchiropus splendidus. Next base: position 7,075,647 of record NC_071336.1, on the reverse strand, counting down.
AGGCTGGTTTTTGCCGTTTCGTAGATCCATTTGATCCCGGATTGCATCATGAAGCTAGCTCGCAAGCCATATGTTTTCAGTAGAGCCTACGACCGCAACTATACACTCGTACTGTAGTTACAAAACATGGCAAGGTCCATGGTTCAGCTGTTTCTGGACGCTGCTTAGAATAGCAAATGTTGCAATTGCAAATAGATTTTGCTCTTTATCAACTCCTCTCACTGACCCGCAGAAACTATTGGCCTGTAAAATAATTTCTTAGAGGCAAAATGGAACAACTCAGGGACAGAAATACTCTAGAAAAGAGTGCAAACCTCTACAAAGCAGCATCAGTCTAATGTTAACCCTAGCCCGAATGACAAAAAGTATATACACAATTTTTTTTTTTTAAATCATGGATCCATTGCCAATCTGGCACAAATGCAGAAAATGTTAAAAAATCCTTTCCTGTATCCACTGGAGATCTGGATCACTCTCAAAATTGAATCTAATGTCCCTTGTCCCATTTTAGATATCACACGAAAATGTTATCCAAATCTGTCCATTGCCTTTCAAGTTATTTTGAACAGAGCAAGACAGACAAAGTAATGGTGCCGAAAAACATAACCTCCTTGGCGACGGTTATAAGGTTTCATTCATGTATGTACACATGACACATACACACATGACATAGCATTGCAGACAGTTCCTTGTTCACTTGGAGAAGCCAAACTTCCAATCCTTACTAAGTTTGAAGAAAAATGATGACGTGTGGCTGTCAGAAGGTGAGTGAAAGCGCACAGAAAAGCCACATGACCTTTTCACACAAGACTGTTCGCCACTTAACGTGTGAAAGGGGTGCATAAATTGCCAAGGAAAGAAATGTATTTCATTTAAGATTATGAACTCGGTATCAATGGTGGCTGCTTAGACACCTGATTCTTAATAACATGATTTCTTCAAAGGTATTCAGTGAAATTGCTACACACTTGCATTTCAAAAGAGTGCTTTTAGTTCTCTCAGCATTTCCTCTCCAAAAGGTGACTTCCATTTCGTAGAGTGAGCGTTCAGAGTTTATATGCAAGTGTGTTTGTCAGCCAGTGATGTCACTTCAGTGGGAGTTTCTGACCGTCTGTTGAAGTGTTTTGGATTTATTTGAGAGCGGTTTCTTCGGAGTCTTCGTATGAATGAACTACAAATGAAAATGTTAAAAGAAACCATGTGATTATGTTTACTTGAAGTATCCATCCCTCATGCAGGATTTTAACTTGTCATGTCAAATGTGCCGAAATACATATAATTACTGTAAATGCAAATGCAAACTTATACAGACATTTCTTCGTACTGTTTTTAACAGGAGTGTACTTTGTAAGACCCTGAAGATCTTGGCCGTTGTAACAAAGTAGATTCAAAGTATTCACAATATATTCAAAAGTGGTGCAGTAGATGTGTATATGTTTTTGGATCTGTGAGACTCACGACAATTTCTTAGCAACAACAAAAAAAAAAATAATAATAAAAATCCCAATGAATAACGACCACAGTACGATTTTTTTTGCTGAAACAATAGACGGTGGTCTAAACAATAGACTTCAAACTCAAGCCCTGGGGTCCAGGTCTAGTACCCCCAAGTCATTTGATGTGGCCTGCAACTCCGCATTAAGTTTGATGCTAATTTAAATGTCCATAATGGTGGAGTTGGTGTTTTTATAGGAAGTTTTGAGCGAAATTTAAATTCAAAGTCCCGCCCCATTTCTTCAGACGCTAGAGGTGTGTTGTCTCCCAAACTCTTTTCATTGCTCATTGCCGTGAGACTGAGAGAGAGCAAGAGTGTTGACTGTATTATGAGGCTACGTAAGTGGCGAATGATCAATGAACTGTTGTAGCTTGAAACTAATAATAGGAAGGAATTAGAATTAGTCGGCAGTAATTGAAATGGTGGTTTATTGGATGCTTCGACTCTGATTTGCATTTGCAGTAATCGACAATAGACTCTGTTCGGCCCATGACTTGGACTGTTTCAGTTGCGTGTGAGACCCTTGCTCTGCATCTTCTACTGTGACCGGCACAGTCTGTTTACAACAAGCAGACTGTCCATTAATCGAACGTTAAAAATGATATTAATGAGCATGCATACACATTTGTGTTTGTTTCGTGTCCTGTCCCAAACCTCTGCGTGTGAGCTAGTGGCCCCGGCCACCATCCAGTGTGGCAGAGACCTTTTATGACTGAGAAGACGGTTCACTCTGTGCAGCAGTCTCAGGGGCCTCCATGGGCGTGTTTGTTCCACAGACAAATGAAGCCTCCTGTCCATCAAGTTGGCTCCTCATCTTGCTAGCATGCGCAGACAGCTAAGGTGAGCACCAAGTGAGTTTGTGGGTGAGAGGAGCGACGCTTCATGTTGGTGAAATTGTGGAAAAAGCAAACCTAGTGAGTTAGGTGAGCTTCACAACAACAGTTTGTCAAACCTGCATGAAACTCCAGACCACGTTTTATTCAAGTGGATGTTCAAGGTTATTGACATTTGGTTTAAAAAATGCTGATAACACATTTGAAAGGTGTGCTTGCTTTATTTTTGATATATCATGTTAATAGTGGTTTATTTGGTCTCTGACTCAAATCCATATTATTTATCTGCTGCAATGTCTGATGTATGAACCAACGAAATCTGTTGTCGTGAAAGTCTTTCGCCAACAGGCATTGAACTCCCTCACATGTTCAATCCCTCCTACAAGCGTCCACTGGGTGAACAGTGAACGTCAGTAACATCCGTCGAACGTACAGTAGCAGTTACGTCACATTCAGCGCAGCGCTGCCTTAGAAAAAAGGTTTCTCTCCCATCTCGCCTCAGCCAGCAGAGAGTTCAGCACCTTAAAGCCTCGAGGAATTTGTGTTCACCGTAAACGATTCCATGAAGGTGAAGTAGGTGCTAAAACAGACATAAATACATTGCAGAGGAGTAATTAATCATCTTAATCATGTGGATGCACCCGCCCCCCTTTGGTATTCGCCTCTAAAACCGCAAGCTGTTCATTAAAGTCACCCATGTAGGTAATAACTTCCTCCGTGCTTTCACACCCTTCATACATTTGCATTTAGATCGCCAGATGATCCCCAGAAAACTCTTGCTAATGCCCGCTCATCCTGTTGTAAAGCTCCAGTCGCGCAGGAGGCCACGCTGCCTGCTAGATAGAGAGATCACTGCCAGGTGTATTAGTGGGCCTTGTGCAATGAGGTCCGCTTGAGCCCGCGTATTTTTCTGCTCGACAGATTGCTGCTGTTTTCAATCAGCTCCACAGAAACGATGTTAAATCTGAGCAGGAAGGGAGAAAAAGAAAAGAAGACGGAATGGAGGAGCTCAAACCCGGCAGTGACTGCACTTGTTGGCTTTCTCGCCTTCATGAAATAGATAACGTATGCATCATAAAGGGAGGCGAGCAGATGCTGAGTGGGAGCAGTCGACAGGGAAATCAGCGCTTTTAATTTCATGGCTGCCAGTGAAACGTCCGTACACTCATTCACGTACTTAGGTTTTTACAAATGTAGCAGGTCGGCTTCGGCGAGGTGGGAAATATGCTGGTCTATGAATGTTTTTCATGTAATGTGATTAAAAATGGGTGGACCATCATTCAAAATCATGAATAAAGGCCCTGCGATTAACTGGGTGGCCAAAAGTGATTACTTATATAATGAATGGATGGTTTTTACTCAGAATCACATCATTCACAATTCCTCACTTGCCTTTTAAAATCAACAAGGAACCCAAAAGTGCATTTTGTCAGTCATTTTGTTTGTAGCGTCAATGCTGACTTGGCTACAGAAGTGGCTTCAGAGTGAATCAGAGTGAATGGCATCTCAGGGTAAAGGATGACTACTATGAGCGAGGGAACGAAAACAAAAAAGTGTTGATGCTGAGTTCTTTCCGACATTCAATAATTCTACAGAGATTGAAAAGGAGCAGAGTGTGGAAGGAGCAGAAGAACTGTTCTGATCATGTCGCCTCCTTATTCCCAATTTCCCCATTTTTGGATCAGTGGTTGTGAGTAACTGTGGGCATGTTTTGCCATACAGTCTTGACATGCCTCAAGTGTTGATGGTGAGTTCTTTCCTACATTAAAGCAGCGCTATGTAGTTTCAAGAATATTTGATTTTTGGTGCTGCCACTGGTAAAACAGTGTAATTTCAAACTGATGATAGAGGCTATGGTAAATTTCACCTATTGCTTGCTTAGCTACCATATGGGTTGCTTTTACAAGAAGCCCACCCTGAGGTTCCATACTGGAAATTCCGAGGCAGAGGGGAAGAGTACCAACTCTAAGAGGAAGAGGAACAATACCGATCACATGGATTGACAGTGAATCTGTCATCAAAATGATCTCCTGAGTACATGATGTGAAAACATCAACCATTAAGTCATTTTAATTCAGACATGTTTTAATACACCTCTTCAACAAGGCAAAAAAATTGAAAAATAACCTGCAGAATGCAGCAACTATTATGTCAAAAGGACAACTGAAAAACATTTCATTTGATGTGAGACGTCACAGTTTGGTGAATCTCTTGAGACTTTGTTATGTCTGTGAAATATTTACATACTGCACCGGGACTCCGAGACAGAGAGCACAGCATTTATGAAAGTTTCCACTCCGGATGTTTTCAAAAGTTTCAGATTCAGGTGCCTAACGAACGTTGGACTCGAGTTGTTGACTTGTTCGAGACTTGTTTCCGTCTCCGCATAACACCTGACACCTGAGAAAGGCTGGACATCAAGCTCGATTATTTCTTATCATTCCAAATGTCACACTCGGACTGACATGAAAGTTTATTTCAATTCTCTGGTATATTACAGATACATTAGAGACATTTCAAACGTTACCTGACATGTTATATGACTGTTTTGTGAATATTATATCACTTCCTGATTGATACACTGCATCAATTCTGTCAATAATTCTACAGAGATTGAAAAGGAGCAGAGTGGAAGGAGCAGAAGAACCGTTCTGATCATTTTTGGATCAGTGGTTGTGAGTAACTGTGGGCATGTTTTGCCATACAGTCTTGACAAGCCTGTGAAAAACCATCTTGTGAGGACATTTTGGCCTATCCTCACAAGGTTTAGAGGGTTAAAAGCATTATGTCAATGAGAGGTCCTCACAAAAATTGCGAAACAAACGTTTGCGTGTGAACTTGTGTGCGCACATATGTGTATGTGTGAACTTGGATAGCTATATTTGTGCGAACCAACCTTTTGCTATTTGGGGCTATTTGTGGGGGCCATTTGCCAATCCCCACGAGGTTAAGCCTCAATTTAAGGATTAAAACTTCAAAATAACTGGGTCATCATAATTGAATTTTAGTTTATTTCAGCCCCTGGTTAAGGTTAGCCATGTGTTTTGGATGGTTAGGTTTAGGGTGAGAGACTAGAAGGATAGAAGTCAATGTAATGTCCCCACAATGTAGTGTTTTGGGTTTTTTTTAATTCAGGTTAGTGTAATAATGTAAAACATGACCATGACAGAAAATTGTCATTTCAGTATCTGAGTTAGATTCAGTAGTACTCAGTTCTCTCCAGGGTGTGAATGCAACTCCTATGTTCACTCGGGTCTGGGCTCTTGGTCAATTGTTTCCCATTTCCTCTTCCTGGATTCTTCAGTGCAATACTTCATTTCAGTCGAAATGAATAAGTAGGTACGACACTCCCAGGTCTGAGCACTGAGGAGTGGTCAGTAATATTATTAACTTAACTTGATAAAACAACAGACATATCTAGATTTGTCCGAGCAAGAGCCAATTATGAACAGATATATAATTCTAAACACATAAATAAATAAAAAGAAAATAAGTAAGGGAGTTAATGTGGGATATAGTGTATGTGCCACATCAAACACACTGTGTGAGTTCTGGTATTTGCATGCACATGAAGCCTGTAGATATACTGACTGTCATCGAAACACGAGGAGTGTGGGCTCTGGAAATTATGGTGTTCAGTACTGTTAATAATTGAGATCAAAAATCCAAATGATGCCCAGCCTTGCAGGTCAGTCAAGATGCCTCCGATGAAATTGTTGGAAACTGCAATAGAGAAATAGAAAGCGTGTGGGTGACTCTGTAAACTCCGCTTCAACGTACCTCTTCAGTATAGTTCTTTATATAATTTGCACAAGGTCAGCTCTTACAGCCATGTTTATGAAATGAAAAAAAAACTACAACTGGAGTCATGGTGATCCTCGCTGATGCTGCCACTTCATTTGCATAGGTTAATTTCAACAGCCCCCCAAATTAGGCCTGAAAGGATAATTACTTAATCTCGCAGCCAATCTTCTCTTAGCCGCTCGTGTCGGCACTGTACCCAGGTTATGTAAATGAATGGTCCATCCACTTTCTCCGCAGTCTGTTTTCCAGCATGAGCCAATCCAGTCTTTTTTGCACTCACCATGTCGGTTGGCTGCTTCTTTAATTCACTCCCACACATGTGCAGTGTGCCTACAGAAGCCAGATCACTTTCACAGTAAACCTGAAGCCATCGTCTGATGGAAGGCAGGAGGGTAACTTCACTTCCATTTAGCTGCAGCAACTGACGCGTATGTCTCCATGGTTGAAGTCGCAAAGACGCTCTCAGAACTGTCTTTGAGTTCGCTATTTCCTGTACATGGATTTTGACTTTGGTTCCGTCAACTTGCTCTGCAACAAAACATGAATTGACCAGACGAAAGCAAAGTAAGAAGGGCAACAAACGGTCCACAGATTTATGAGTATTAAAATTTGATAAACATACCAGCCTGTTTTTGCGCTGAGTGCTCTTTAGTGTTTAGAGCAGCAGGGAGAAGAGGTTGAGGGCTGGGTGAGAGGGGCCTGCACCCATGACTGGACTGCCTGGGGGTAGAGGCTGTGGGCCAGTCTGGAGGTTCTGGCATGACTGTCCATATACAAGGGTCAAGAGCAGATGCTTCTCTCTGCAGTCCTGACAGGCTTTTACAGTCTGTTCTTGCTTTGCTTGGTGACAAAGTCAAACCAGAAGGTGATGAGGGTAACAGATGGACGATGGACCAACAGCTGCTGGGCCAGAAACGAATGAAGCTGCATCACCTTTGACTAATTTCATTTCAGTTTTCTCAGCAAAAAAGCTGGATTAGTTGGCGATCACCCGCCATCTCATTTTTGTGCTGCTTGTGTGTCTAAACTCAGGGCCACCACCACTGTAACTGCCTGGTGCTGCCATGGTGAAGTCAGCAGATCAGCCCCAGTCCGAGAACCGCTAGAAGCCAACACACAATGAACTGCTTCCAACTTGTGACAAACAAAAAACCTCTCTTGACAGTAGATGTGCTGCGGAGGTTTCATGAATTGGTGTCCACTACGAACATGTACCACTCTCTGACCACTGTTCTGATCATTCCACATTTGTTGTCATTATGACCAACCCATCTTCACTCCCGTGGTGTCATATATTAATGAAAAGTTGGTTTGCTTTCGACAGGTTTGCTGGCATTTTATTTTCCAATAAATGTCCAAAAAAATGTCCCCTTTTTACCTCCTCGATAACACTCAGTCAGTTGAATAAAACCTCTTCTGTTTTACATAATCAGAAAGGTTCAAGCAACCCTTTAAGATGACAAAGTTTCAATTTCATTTTCATTTTTCCACTTTGCTCTGCTTGAAGAATCACATAATCAATAATATTGATAGTAACTGTTCACTCTTCTCTGTGAGGCAATTCGACATAACATTTAGAGTTTAACCGACAAATGAGGAACGCAAAAATCTCATCTTACAAAACAAAAAACAAAAAAAACTCTACACTGATTTGTGTCCCGACAAACTTCTGAATTGACGTGGTTGAAATTGTTTACCTGTTAGGATAGATGTTTATATGTAATGCACAGCTCATCATATCACCTGTCCCCATCAGGTATGAGAGAGGCATGGCATGAGGAAATTTGCTTAAATCATGATTTACTGCGCTCGGCCCTTGGCCATGTGCTCCAGCGTCCTGCACTGACCTTGACGTCCATATTGAGATTCATTTGACGCGTTCATCATTCAGGCTCTTAGATAACTGCACTTCAGCCCCCTGTAACCTATTTACACTAACAGCCTTAGAGGTGTTCACTCTGACGCACTTCATCTGCAGTCCATTCATCAACCTGGTGACAACTAGATTTTTCATCATGCATTAGTTAAGATGCATTCATTTTTAAACGTTGTTTTAACTGCTGGGTTCGGCTGATAGAGGTAGGAAAGGTACTGTCGGCAACTAATATATTCATTTCTGTTTTTTTTTTTTTTTCGGCTGGGGTCGTGGGATGTTTCGCAAAAAAAAAAAAAAAAAAAACGATGACTGAAATGCTGAAGAAGTCTTGTCATAACAAGGTAGCGCTACTTATCACGTAGTAGCACTATTGAAAAGTAATTAAATTCACCAACACGATATCATCAATCATAATCTATGGTCCCGCTGCATTTCACCCAACTACATCAATGCTTCATCATTGTGTGGAGAATGAGGAGAAGCATTCACATAAAAGGATGTGGAGCATATTCACACCTCATCACTGTCCAAGACACAGCTGATGATGTCAAAAACCCTTCTCACAAACTGTGTCTACTTCAGCTGCCACCAGCATTTAGCGCAGTGATTCAACTTTCAATATTCTGAATGTGACAAGAGTCGTCCTGACCGTCAGTGTTGCATATGCAACCACATTATAATTGCTATTTTACTCTTCTACAACTCTAAACCAACTCAAACACACATGTACCGATGACTCAACAGTTCCTAGATGCGTCGAACCAACTTGATGTTGCTTTATTTATCCTCTCCCCTCAAGCAACATACATGCTAAAGAAACTGAAATCTTCACCTGAATGAGAGAAAACCCACACGTTACAGGAGCCTAACGTGATAATGACTGCGTAAACACTAGCCGGGAGAATGTGAGTTCAAACACTGAACCTGCTGTGAAGGCATCCTCCAAAAGAAACGGATGCCTCTAGACCTTCAGCAGCCTGATATATGGTGTACAGCCAGAGTAAGAGACTCAGAGATGGAATAGAGCATCCCACTCAGCAAGGATAACTATTGTTTTAACCCAGGGACATAAGTCAGCAGTTTAGTGGGCGAACACCATGATGAGCCACCTGCAGCTTCCTCCAGCTAACACTATTATTACAGGGCCGATACACACTTTATCACTCACACACACCATCTGCCCAGACACACAGGCGCACAAAGATGACAGCTCTTGCCGAGTGGAGCACACTGCTTCACGGAGAATAGAATTAGTATTACCATGAAAATCTTTTCAATTTTGCCACTTTAATGTTGAATCTTCTGTCTGAATTCAGAGCCAGACCTCACACATGCTCCACATGCTAAAGTGCCACTCGGCAGGGTGCCACTTCCCTGGCTGCATATGTATTCCATCCACCTTGCAATCAGTATTGTTTTATTTTTTTTTCAGAGCCTGAGAGCAGGTGGTCCAAGCAAAGCTCTTCATCAGACGACAAGATGAAACCTACATTCAGATAGCTTTTTCACTTTAGGATGGATGGAAATGGAAAAACTAGCACACGTCTTTTGTCTACACAATAAAGTGCTGCGGTCTGTGAATAGTGACGAGGATTTTGTCTTCTGCATGTAAATCTGAAGGACACCAGCTTTTACTTTTTGGGGGTTAATATGTGACTTATTGTCTCCTGTACATTTTGTGTACGAGACAATAACAACCACTTGTCATCATGTTAGTCCCTCTGCCACTTGACCTTCATGTGTCCAGTCATATTCTAGTCTGCCTCAGCATAGTCTGCAAAGGTGCCCTGGTCATGTGTTAGTCATCGCTGCAGTTGAGCATTGAACTGTGTCTGAACACTTGCCCCGTCTTTCTTGTTGACAGAATGTTTTCAGTCACCATTTTGGATCCTGTTCTACTTTCCATCTATGTGCTCCTTGGCCAAATCGTTCAGTGGCACAATGTATTTTTTTTTACTGTTATGTAGCGAACATTCAGATTTACCATTGGCGCTACCTGTTAAAAATGTATTAGTTTTTCTCCCCAGCTGTCCTGGGAGTATGCTAGGTCCGTGTCCAATTACCATGTATTCCGCCTGAAATTCCTGCATTCGACCATGTTTGACTCTTCACTTGCATTTGAGCTTCTCATTGAAGGAACAGACCAGCCCTGTTTTTTCATTCAGTTAAAAAAATAATTCTAACATGAAGCCCCTGCTCTCCCATGTGGAGTTAAAAAAAGAAAAACATAAATCCATGCATTCATATTCTCCCACCTTGACTACTGTAACTGTCCCCTCATTGACCGCAGTGTTATGTCCTCTACACCTGCTCTCTGTCCACTCTCTAGAATCCACTTAGAGATTTTATTGACAGCTCCCAAAGCCCATCTTGGCCTGGCCCCTAACAACATAAATCTAGAGTCAACAGAGGGATCCTAAACTCTGGAACAGAGAGGGCTGGCAATGTGGCTTGCATCTCCACCTTCAAGACATGCTTAAAAACTGATTTTCAGACTTTCATTTATTCAATATCGTCTTTTCTCATTCTTGTCTTCTTTGGTTGTCATGCTTTTTGTGTTGCGAAATGTTGGTCTTATAAACAGAAATTTACGGTGAAACAGCTTTGTGTTGTTTTCCACTACATGATAGTGGCATTGACGCTACAGTACTGGTCAAACTGAAAAAGCATCATGAAATAAGCCAACTAAGTGCCGGAGTTATTATTTACGTTTGAAAACAAGGAGCAGTTAAAAAAAGGAATTTCAAAGTATTTCAAATTGTGCGCTTAAAAAGGAAGTTGGACTGCAAGTGATTAGAAGAATCTAATGTAAATTTACACAGAGCAAAATGTCATGAAGTAGTGAAATGCAGTAATGAGGAATGGAGGAATGATCCCTCCTTTTCTGTTTTAATGAACATGTTTGCGTTACAGTCGGAGAAAGTAATCGATACAAAGTGATTAGTTGCTCTAATTCAAATGCTAATAACTGCATCAGATGTCAAAGCTCGCAGCTCAAGGTGAGAAGGAAAGGGATGCAAATCAGAGCAGAAAACAGCCAATGAAAATGCTGTTTTGAAAAACAAATGTTGTGACTCGCAGGGCAGTTAGTCAGGCAGCCAACTCTGCCAGCGGTCATCGCCACATCACACCCAGCTCCGTCCTCTAAGGTAAACAGACTGCCATCAAACATCTGGAGTCAGCTCTAATAAATCAGGGGGCAACTGCTCGCTTGTCTAATGTGCATTTGGAAAGAGGTGCTTCAGTGAAAACCAATGAAAAGTGGACCAAAAGCTGCAAGGACGTCTTTCAGCTTTCACTCGCCGAACACGAGGAGAAGAGAGCTCACATTTGACTCAACATCCACTCTCAGGCGCTAATTGAATATTGAAGGCCTTGTGTAAAACTTGCATCAAAGGTGGAGTGTTTCAACAGGGTGAATGTTTCCACATTCTACCTGCTGACCCGCCTGTCACCACTTCAGCCTCCAACCTTGTCATGGTCATCACTTCAAGAACAATACGGGCGAAGGAGCGCTTTCTCTCTGTGAGACGTCAAGCCAGAGGTGACAGAAAACTGCTGAGACCTCGGATGAGTGAAACGCACATCCGGCCTCTCTGAAGTATTTTGCTTTTGATATATGGCACCTTTCCTTCAGAACACGTCAATATCCTTTCCATTTTGGGCTACTTTTGTCATACAAAAGCTTTTACAACATAATAAGAATGCCATACGAGGTGGATTTTTATGATACCGTCAGCTGCAAAACTATGCTATTATTGAAGGAATCACGACGTAAATTCAGACTGTTGTCAAGAAAAATGGACGTCGCTTTTACAGTGATTTTTTTTTATGATAGCAATACCTAAAACAATTGGATTTTCCAAGTATTGAAAAAGATTTCAAGCAGTCAATGTAAAGTTTTTAGTTGAATTTATCACATAAAGATGTACTCCATTATATAGCAGAACAACAGTAAATGATCCGATAACTGAACTCCTCTTGATACATGCATTAGCAGCAGGCTCTGACAGTCCAATTGCCTTTTTAGAAAACATTTTATTTCCATCACAAATATGTTCATTTTTAATGAATGTCTTGTTTATGCTTGCCTTAAAATACTTAGAGCACAGTGTAGTATCAATATTGCTACACACCACATGCTATTTAATGTGTTTAAGCTTTGGCCAAGTCCTTCATCACCATAATTAGTACTGCTGGGACGGTTGGCCGCCAGCTTGTTTGTACATGTTGGACATTTTAATACATTCTGCTGCGTCCTCGAGCTTGGAAAAGAGCACTGAAGCTGAAGCTGTCTATGTTTGTCAATACTTGTAGAGTCTACAGTGGCATCTGTAAGTCTGGCAAGGTTTACTCACAGGATTAGCTCAAATAAGGAACAAGAAGGTGTGGAGATTTGTCTGTTTACTCTCACGCTGTCGACCCTGAATGGACCTCAGCTACGTCACTTTTCTATTTATAAATTCCAATGGTAGGAAATCTCTTGACCTAATTCTAAACTTTGTTGTGTTGTACCTTTGCTTTTGTTCACAACACCACAAGTGGCCTAAATAAATGTCAAGACAGGCGCTGTTGTGTTACGTTTAACTTCCAACTGTGAATGAGGGAAGCATCATCTATACATTTATAAAGGTCAAAGTCAAGTGGAGCAACATGTCAAGTCCTTCGGGCCGCCCGGGGACTCAGCCTAAGACCTCATCTCCATAAATTACTTGGATGACGGGGCACCTAAGCAGCCTTGTTAAAATTGTAAATGAATTGAGCTCTGGGAGGGGGAGTGATGGCTGGAATTGGAGATTGAATGGAAGACGAGGAACACAAAAAGAGCCAGTTGTTGGACTGAGATGCAGGGGTTGGTTGGTTAAGCTGATACACCCACGTGGATCTGTCCAGGGGAAAGGGATCAGATACTTCATTTGAGCGGAGCCACGCTACATCAAAGACATTCAAATGAAGTAGTCTTCTGTTGCAAATTAAGCTCCAGGGATGTGCGTGAGTGTGTGTGTTCACATCTGCGTCTGAGATGCCTGAGAGAGGGACAAAGGAGAAAGATGAAAAGTAGAGGATGAAGGACAGGTATGTAGGTCTGTGGCTTTTTTCTACTGTGTTTGAAAAGAGACATCGTAGGAAGCCTAATCATGGTCATCTGTGAGATATTGAGCTTATATATATACATAAAAAAAAGCTCTTCTTTAGCTAATTTCAAGCTGTTTCATATTCTCCGGTGGCTTTATTCCCTGGCATTCATCACCACGATTTGCTTCAAAAATAAATAAATAAATAGAGTAAAATAAAACCTAGCATCAAGCCGTTGCCAGTGAAAATCCAACCAAGCATGGGGCGGATGGCAAGAGTGTATTTTTATCATGTGACACCTGCTGATTTTCAGAAGAGGTTTGGGATCTGCAGGTGAATAATTTTGTGGACTGAGATGGAGAAAAATGATCAGCAGAATATCTTTAACACAAGAAGAGGACATTGATTTCAAAGTGCCAAAATTCAGACTACCTGATGCTCCTGCTTGGTTGGTGGTGCTGGGGATGTGGCTTCTATCAGCAACATGACAGAGGAGTTGAAGGACTTCGAAGCGTCCTGATGGACATCGGTGAAACACAAAAGCCACTCATCCTTATCCGCTTATCCGTTGTCGGGTCGAGGGGGCAGCAGCTTCAAAAGGTTGCGCCAAACGCACTTGTTCCGGGCGACATCCCCCAGCTCCGACGACGGGTCCCAAGACGCTGCCAGGCCAGTGTAGAGATATAGAGTCCCTCCACCTGGTCCTGGGTCGACCCCTTGTCTGCTCCCAGCTGGCCGTGCCTGAAACACCTCCAGAGGGAGGCATCCAGGGTGCAGCCTCACAAGATGCAAGAACCACCTGTACACACCCCTCACATAGTTTCTTTAATCTGCTACCATCAGGAAGGAGGCTGCGAAGTCTGGGTGGGCCGAACCAGCCCACTGAAGGACAGCTTCATCCACCAGGCCATTAAGAAGACTTATGGGGTTATTCATTCACACATGCACACTCATACACATACCTCCACACTTGTGTTTTGTTGTTGTTTATGTTTGTTTTTTGTTGTTTTTGTTCAGTACATAGTTGAATGTTGTATATGTCACTGGACGGGTCTGCGAATAAAGACATTTCAATCTTCTATATGCAACGCATATGACAGAATTGACAAGAAATCTACCCTACCTTACCTTGCCTTACCTTACCTTATACCAACACAGAGAAGGAGCAAGTCCCACCCAAGTGACAGAATTGCTCACCTTATCTCTAAGGGAAATGTTCGCCACCTGCCTGAGAAAATCCATTTCAGCCGCTTGTATCCGGCATGGTGTGAATGTCAGCACAATAATGTGTATCTGCGCCTTCTGCGAGGCATCGATAAATATCAAACTTTTCTCAGTTAAACATGTTTACATTATGTGTTGTGAAACGTGTCAGGTGAAATTATTTCGCTCATGTGTCTCACCTTCACATTTTCTTTAAACATTCAATCCGGCTGTCTCATATTTGTATTTATAGTCGCATCGTTTCTTAAGTATAAGAAACCGCAGTGTCGCGATGGCAACTATTAACACAAGTTCAACCAACTGCTCCTCCGTGTTGTTCTTGACTTTAGTCTCCTTTCGGCCTCCCCACTGTACGGCATGTGCTCCATCATTCAGTACCACCTTGTTGAGACGAAGTCCAAGGGTCACGACTCATAAGTGAACGATTCTGAATCCATTCATAACAATCCAAAATCCGATATCTAAATCTATAATAGACAGAGTGCCATCAGCCGAACTCAATATGGGGCTGACCTAAACAAACACTGCCATCCATCCATCTCTCCCCATGCTTTTTCAAACACTCTACATCCCAACCCAGTGTAATATATGACCTGTTACTGTTTTATTTCACTCTATTAAAGAGCTGCTGAACAACTATGCACAGCCAAACATTCCTCACTCAGACTCATCTAACATCCGTCAGTCTCCACCCTTGTGAAGTGCATTGCAACCGAACAATGAACACACACACTGTGAACCCGGAAACACCACATAACAAAATATGTAATATTTTTATAATCATTTTTTATTTAGTATGTACATTTATTTATTTCACAAGTGTGTTATTTGCACTTGAAATAATGATTGTTTTTTGCAAATACAGTATATTTTGTTAAAACTATTGCATCCTGGAGCCTTTTTTAGGCAAAAAATTGACTTTTTTACAAGCAAATTTTGTAGAAGTCCTGTCACGTCGTGTTGCTGCAGAACCACAAATGATCTCAGCTTTCAGCGTATTTTTTCTTAATCTGCCGCAAAATCTGGCATTTTCACAAGTCTGTGAAATCCTAAAGGGACTGCAAACGATTCCAGACGTCGCATTGCAGTTTTAAGGATATTTGGGCTGCTCAGTCCGTAAAAAAAAACCAGTGGCCAACGCCTTTGCTTACAGAGGAGCAGTAGCAGAGGTTACACTTTCTGAGAACATCAACTGCCGTGAAAGTGCAGAATCTTTATTTCCATTTAGCCTATTCTGCAAGAAGGGCATAATAAGTGTGTAAGCCGAGCAAATTTCATTATTAAGCACATTGTTAAATGGTCTGTTAGAATATACATCATAGTATCCATAGGGAGCCTTAAGTAGGGGGTAATCCGCTCACACGCTGTAACATTTGCGCTGTCTGTGCATATTTAATTTGTCATTTAAAGCAAATCGCCTGCTAAATAGGTCGGCTAAGAGAAGTCCTGCGTATCGACTTGACAGATGTGGGAGCTTAAACAGGTTTGATTTAAACTGCTAAATATTCAAACTCCGCGATTTGGACTGCCGTCACTTTGGCTTACATGTTCAAATACGACGACAAAAAAAGTATGAACTTTCTGAACAGGTTTTTAAAGCAGCACAACTGGCTGAAAAAGATGCACAAGTATTTATGCATTAAAAATGTGCTTGTCGTAGTCCCTGCAGGTAATACCGCACTGCCACGGCTTAAAGCTTGTCACTATCTTGTTTCACCAGAGACAATCAGAGGATTTGCAGACACTGCTGGGACATTTACAGTACAAACACATATACGCACAAATCCCCCCCAAAACCACTGGCTGCAAGTTTGAGAGGAATTTTAAGTGCTTGATGAATCCACCTCTGCAGCTCGGACCGGTAGATAAATCACCGATCAAACTAATCTCCTAGAAATTTACACAAAACCTTTTTTTTCTTTTTTCTTCCCTCTCTCTTTTGAGCGAGCATCTCCAGGCACGATTAGAATAGGATTTATTTTACATTCACCGGGCTATGAATTAATATTTAAGTCCCCTTGGTAGCACCCTTGTGCCATTTCACAGCTGATAAATGTGCGCAAGATTTCTTCCCACTTGCTGGTGGCGCAGCGGATCGTCCTCCGTGTCTTGTTAAGTCATGTGAATTTATTGTGCTTTTCAGGACTTTAATGAAAAACTCAATTTCTTAGAGGAACTACTAAAACAGAGCATCCTCTTGCCTCATTAGTAGGCAGAAGCGATTCCGCTTCCTCTGTGGCTGTCTGACATTCATATCCATTCTTAATAAACTAACTGTTATGAGTTCTCAGGATAACACGTTCGCGTCATAACTACCCGCTGGCAGCGCTCCGCACTCATTATACGAGCGGGTGGCAGGCATTGTTAGACCTCACCAAAAGTTGTTGACTGTTGAGGCAAAAATAAAAGTCACATCAACAAACAAGCCATTTATATTTTGCAAGAAATGCCCCAAAAAAGTTCGCCTGTTTCCTCTGGTACTCGTCCAGAGTGGTGCGCGATGATAGTCTTTGCCACTGGAAACTCATTAAGCTCTGTTAGGAGCTGCTAAAATGTGAGCACTATCCTACACACTATGCTAAGATTCCGTCGTCTGTGCAAGTTAGTGGAGAAGAAAAGTGCATGTTGGAAATTAACTTGATGAACAACCTCTAAGTGGGACGAAATGATAATTTCCTGACTCAGCGTTGGACTTTACACATTGTGAAAAACCATTGGCAATACACTCACAATATCAATATTCAAAAAAGTGGAGCCATGTTGGGTGCGTATGTGGCATTGTAGCACGTAGTCAACAAACGGTCTTGAAGAAAAGGCTTTCACCAGAAAAAGATGAAATGAAGCTACAAAGGATCATCCAACAGTGTGTTGTTAAATACATGCAACCGTTGCGTTCTACTGAATATTATAGAGTTTTGTGTCTATAGATGTTGTTGCCTGATGGGTTAATGAAGTTTCATGATACAGTGTTCTAAATTTCAGAGGCCACTCTGCTGTATAATGTTTGGCATCGAACAAGTATTTCCATGAAACAGCTGATCATTTCCAAACTAAGAGTGCAATCGAGTAGCCTCTGACAATTATGACACTGTTTCATGAAACCTCATCCACCCATCTTTACCAAATGAGCACTGCCCTGTTGCTGGTGAGCAGAAATCTTTCAGGGTCAAATACAAGAGAAGCACAGCTATGGTGTCTTCATTTCTTCACACTGCAGTTGCCGTTTGGCAATGCAAATGGGTCGTTTCAAATCTATCCTCTATGGGACCTGGACTGGTAAGATGTGGGTTCAGGACTGGAAACACCTGTGTGACACAGAACTGCGACAACAACGGCTTCTCCGTGTCGGGCTGTTAATGCCACTTTCTCTGCTCCCTTTCTTAGTCAATGTTAAGGGACATTATGCACACTCACTCCTACTGGTCAGCAGAGATACCACAGGAATATAAGTTTAAGTATTCTCACCAGGGTTTGAACAATACTTCATCAGCCCATCACTACCTTGAGCTTTGTAGTTTTCTCACTAATACATGGCGTTCAGACCAGTGTTATGTTGAACAAACCAAACTTCAGCTGACCCTGGTGCCAATGTGTTCCCAACATTCATCGCAGCCTTAATCTTTTTAATGTCACTTGGAGGTTTTCTTCAGTGCTTATTGGTCCTAGCTGAGACAAACATGAAAGATGCAGCCCTAAAATCAGTGTTTGAAATGTTTTGGTTTTTTTTTTTTTTTAATATTGGTCAACAATCCATTTGAATGAGTTTCATGTAGCTGATTGCTTGTGAGACCCTTTTAAATAACAAGCACAGATGAAGTGGCTATTAAAGTCACTGTCATGTCATATTAACGTTCACATCTGAGAGTGTGGCGTTCGAAAAGCTGCAAGCGCAGCTGTGACTGACTTCTTTGCAACTTAAATTAAATGTTTGTCGAAGCAAGAATACGACAAAAAATGTTACATTTATGAACTCCCGTTGATCTGGTTCTCAACCTCTCAGCACGCTTAGTGAAATACAATAAAAGTGTAGTGTACTGTGAGTGTAGAGAGTCTCACCTTGGCACAAAGAAGACGTGCATTCCAGGCATGTTGGTATATTCCAGCCCACCCATTAAAGAGTAGGAGACATGGTCAAACTAAATGATACTGTATGAAAGAACACTCACGAGCATTTATTGATTCACTTTACTTATGCTCCACTTCACGTTTTGGTCAAAAGAGGAGACAATGTTCTTTATTTATGATGCAATGTTTTCATTTCGCTCATTTCTACCATAACCTCTGAAAAAAGATCACAGATTCAAGTGAAGTATACAGTGTAACTACGTGAATAAATACACTTTGGGAGAGCAGCTGAAGTTAGCGGAGGGCTTCATGTTCATGACCCAGAGTTCTTATTTCAGAGCCCACTGGATAGCTCAACAATCTTTGGCCTTCATCTACTACCTTGTTGAAACCTCGCACACTCTCTGAAACAGGAGTGCCACGTAGTCAGTTCTGAAATCTCATTTTGAGATAAGTTAAGGCTCAGACACACAAACGCATCTCATCTTAAAAATTCTGTCTCATGTCATAGTCTTTCGCTGCACAGGTTCTGGAACCTGTCCCAGCAGGAGGCACACCACAAACAGGTCACAAGCCTATCACTGGCTAACTAGTCAGGCTGTCGAGAAAATTATCTGTGAGAATGAGGAAAAAATAATTGGAGAGAAAACAATTTCAATAAAAAATAGAAGAGATTTATTGTAGGGCTGGTCAATTCATCAGGTTGTTTGTGCAGTTACGATTATTGCTTCCTGCCATTACAAAAACATGAGCTGCTCTCATTCTGTCCCAATGCACCGCAAACCCTGCCTCCTGCACATAGCTGTTGAGACGAGAAACGCCAGGCAAAGACGGCATGAGCGCCGAAGAACAGGGGGAGTAGTGCCAGTCATGTGGGGCCTCATCTGTGCGTGGGTGGGTGTGCGCAGACAAGAGACATAGGACGTGCATATGCGCATACCTACGTCCTACACCAATATCTGTCTATCAATCACAGCTTATCCCAAAGTGGGCTTCACTTTGGCCAAGTTACGCCCATGTAAGGACATGGAACGTCGCAGGACATGGAACTGCCGTGAAGCCGATTCTCTCATGTGTGTGGTGTGGTGACAGAGGAGGAAGGGAATCAACATAACACAGCCACTAGATGAAGGATATGACTGAGGAGAGGCGGGACATCAAAAGTGTCCGGACAGACGTCAGTAATACACTAAAGCAACGTGGATAAATAGAAACGTTTCCCTCTCTACCTCTCGCGTCACACATGGGCGCTGCGTCACTTCCAGACGCTGAACATGTGGATCGACCACAGAGTCTCCCATCATCTCAGGTGCTGAGGGAACCCTGTTGCCGTGCTGTGCTGAACAACATCTGAGGGGGAGGGAGACTGTCTGTCTTATTGATGGAATTCCCCGTTGGTTTCACAATAATGAATGTGTGTGCATATTCCGCAAGGCATCCATTACATTTCGACGTTATTTTATTCAATTCACTTTCATACAATTGTATTGATTTTCATTGCTTCCTCTTGTTTCTCAAGATTTTGTGTGTGCGGTACGCTCCCTCTGTCCCACTCTGTCACGCCAAATTTGTTTTTCATGAATACCAAAGGATATGCATACGAACTGTTTATAATAGGGGCTGCTGGTCTCACTTCAGATTTCAACAATAAGTCACAGAGTGGACGACGTTAGCATTAACTACCATTTAGTGCCAACGTGGTCCTCTGTATAATGCTGAGATTGTTTTCAACATTCACCATCTTCACAGGTGCAGACAGTCGTGCAGCGTTCACAGCAGCAGTGACAGCTGCTTGTTGGAGATATTCTGAAAAACAATGATATTTGAAAGTGAATAAGTGCAGAACAACAATCACTCATGCTAGCAACCTAGGAATGTGGTGTAAAATCCAAGCGCCACTATTGTAAATGCCGCTCCAAACTTCAGAATGATAGCAGGAACAACGCTGGTCTATGTAAACAAAGGAGGAATTTTTCTCTAAAGGATCTCACAAAACTGAATAAAAACCTTGAAATGTTGACCACCAGAATCTTTCATATTTTTTCTATCTAGAAACCTCTATATGATGGTTAAACTGTTGAATAATTATGTATAGTTTACATATTGTTTTGATAATTTTAATGTTCGATAACAACAAAATCTTGAATCACAGAATAATCATTTGAATAATTGTGATAATGATATGAAGAAAAAATAGTTGCGATTATCATTTTTGCCATAATTGCCCTGTTGCATGTCTAGCAGCATGTAGGAGAACATGTCATCCAACCTGACAGGTGTCAATCATCAGTGCTTTAGACTGTCACTGAGCAACAGCACTCTGATAGTTGAGTCATCGAAGACACTACGAAGAAGAGATTTGTCATGGTAAAATCTTTCTGGGTCAGCGAACGGTCACTGTGGTTTCAGTCATCTAACATATCACAGCGGAGGCATTCGTCATGTCAACAATCTTTCCTGGCTTCTAGGTAGCAGCCGGGCTTCTGCTGTGAGCTGCTAAGTGGAGTATTACCAGAGATGGAACTATGTTGGCAGAAAGATGTCTGTACTCAACAATTCAAATCAGCAGAAAATCAAAATTATTTCAGCATAAAAGTTCGCTGAAGAAATCCCATGTTAACCAGATATGGCATTAACAGGACAAGCAGAGCTCATAAGGAAAGCCAGAGGATGATCAAACGGTGGTTCTACAGTGGTGCTGTCATGGTGTGGTAAATACATCCAGTGGCAAGTTTGAGAATGTGGTTTTCACAACACAGTTTGGTGTCAGTTAATCCCACTCCCAACTCATCATTGCCCCCACTGCCCATATTGACCACCTGGGTAGAGGAGATTAAGGGCAGATCTTTCTTCAAAACCAAAGCTTCAGACGTGAAGCCAGACTCCATCGACAGGTTCATCGACAGTCACCAACCTCAGGGTGAGCCTGAACCATCACCCTCCCCGCTCCCCCAGTCCCTCGTCCCCTCTAGTTTGAGCAACTTCAATTCACAGGGTTCTCAACAGGAGGAGCTGGTGTTCACACAGCTCACTACTCAGATTCTCATGAGTGCAGAGTCACATGGCCATATAACCTCCACCCTGCATGACCTTCACTGATGTGGGACCCTGACCCCGTGTCCTGCTTGTGTTCCCACTCATCTGCGCAAACACATGCTGTGGATGCATTAAAGAAAGACTTGAAGGCGTAACTTTAAAAGAGGCGAAAAAAATTACTATAGTGGGAATTTGTTTTTCTGTGGAGCTTCAAGCTTTGCCTGAAACGTAAAGTGCTTTGTAAATAATAAACGCTAAAATGTATCCAAAACAGCTTTCCACAGAGGTTGTGTGCTGCTATTTCCACATGTGGTCCTTCAATTAATATGAATAGTGTTGCTCTACATGAAGGCCACCTCACCGTGTCCTCGGGAGCGGAACATCTCACCTTTCATTTTCATGTTAATTACTCATTTTGCTCTAAAAAGTAGATATTGCCTCTTGAAAGGACACGGCTGGTGACAGTGGAGCGAGCTTTTCCTGACTTCATATCTTCTTTCATTGCCATGCAGACTGTCTGGCCAGCGGTGGAGGCACTGCAGCTCTCTGCTTCACACGCAGTGCCTGCAGCAAGCAAATAGGCCTCCGCTGCGTTTAGCTTCTTGTGTGTCCAATTTGACAAAAAGCCAATAAAAACCCCTGCCCTCTCTTCTGAAGGTCACAAACACTCCAATGGTGGACCCCCATTCGGACAGCAGTGGAGGGAATGGGAAAGTAAGAGCCTTCCTGCCTGCTGTTTTAAACTGAGTTCAATGGATCCTCAGAGGAACCATTGGGAAGATCTTGTTTATGACTCATAGCATCAACCAACGCCCCCACCTGATATATATTTGTTTCAGATAAGTGCTTTCATCCAGAGGCTCAACTACCAAATGGGATTTGAGTACGTGAGAGGAGTGATGTATACATGTCAGGTTCTCAGGGAAATAAAAATGGATAAATACTTTTGCCTTAACATTTTTGCTGTTAGCTGTAGCTGTAGTGGGATTCATTCTGAGATTCTTATTTTTTTTAATTATTTTTAAACAACTATTCAGCTTTGTTCAATGACAAGTCAAGGTGCCTTAACCATGTTTTCACTTAACAGATACATCAATGCATTGTAATTATAATTTCTCTGGTTATGTTTCTTGATCATCTTGAACCTCCTTAAATTCAAGTCATTTGCAATGGGATGTGTCACATTCACCATGATATATGACACAGGAAAATCACATGATTGACATGTTCTTCCTGGATTTTCTCTGATGGTTCTTCACTTGTTGACACCGGGACAATGGTATTTTAATACACTCACTCAGGGCCTGATTATCCAAATAGCACTAACTTACTAACTACAATAACATATGATTCCAATGCATAACGTCGTCAAATGAATATTAGCGGAGACTAACACAAATGATCATTTTTAGATTTCATATAGGAAGCTTTTTACCTGATCATCGAGTCTTGAAAATAAAAATCAGTTTTCACTCATGAGATGTTTGAAGTATTCAGTGGTTAATATTTGAATTCTCGCATATTTGTAGTAAATACACTGCTGTTTTGGAACAGGATGACGTTCCCTCCTTCTTTTGTGTTCTCAGCTGCATGGTGCTACTACGGCAGACAGTTTGAGACCAAACTGTGGATATCAACAATGAAAGCATCTTACGACCAGTAGGTAGTTGTAATGCAATGACATAACTATGTCTATGCAGTTTAAGTAATTGTCTCATTCACATTAGTCAACTGTATCAGCATATCAGCTCAAGCAAGTCGTATAATTTGCACTCTCTTTTGCAAGCTGAACCTTTATTTGTGCATATCACTTTCAGCACCATGGTCAGCTCACAGCGGAGTCTTGCATATTATAAAATTGAAGCTGTTGCACTCGTAGCAATAGTTGTTAAACGCCAATAAATGTACCGTTAAGGTTACTAATATCTGTTTGTTTGTCCAAACAGATTTTTTTTTTATTTGAATGAAAAAAAACAACATCAATCCACTTTTACTGACATCAAAAATAGTACAGTGCTGTCGATGATCAGCTATGTGTTTTTGAGCCGCAGAAGGTTCAAACCCACATCTGATTTTGTGTGGCCTTGCTATTCCTCCCTCTCCTCACAAGTCTTTTACCAGCATGTCTGTGTGTGTGTGTGTGTGTGTGTATGTGTGTGTGTGTGTGTGTGTGTGTGTGTGTGTGTGTGTGTGTGTGTGTGTGTGTGTGTGTGTGTGTGTGTGTGTGAGAGAGAGAGAGAGAGAGCAGCATCGGACGGCAATCTGTCAAGGGGTTCCCCACCACCCGCACCTCCAGAACAGGGAAAGACTACAGCCGCGTTATCTCGGACTAAGCACATGTAACTTCCATGAGGCCGCCTCTCTTCTAACAATGTGTCTTTTCAAGTAGACTTAAACTACTAAACAATATTCTAATTTCTTTGCACAATAGCATCTCTGTTCTCCTGAAAGTGTAGAACCAGACAGAAGTCCTGAATGGATTCCTTTATAAGGAGCCGTTTTGAATTTTCAAGTTAGAAATCATTTCACTCGCAGCCAGAGCCACTCCTGAACCGTACTGAAAAATTGGCTTAAAGCCCTTAGATAGCAACCATTGCCCAAAACAGCATTTACATCCAGACACCTTTTTATTGTTGACAGAATCTCAGTTAAACATGAGTAGCATCAGTAGACTGGACAGCAAAACTTTACCTGTAGCACCGTCGTGGTCTCTGCCCGTTTCTTTTCCTTCCTTCTCCCTCTTCCTCCGTCTCTCTTGTTTGTTTTGTTTGTGTCCCTTCACACTTTCCTTTCTCTTTTGCAATAAGAACAATAGGTTATGGAACACATTTTCCTGCGGCATTACTCACAGGCACCAGCCGCCACATGCCATTAGGCTGAGTTGCAGGAAAACAAGCCCACGATCGCAGCGCCTCTTGAATCACACGACTGCCATCTAGTGGTGAAGCAGAAGAAGTAAGTTTACATACATACGGTTCAGAAATGTTGTAGATGTAAAAAGAAAAAAATGCAAACGATCAACTAAATTCCCTTTTTTAGCAATCCAACTTCAGTGAGTTAACTTGAGTTCCAGGATTTCAAAGACGTGAAAAACGTGTAATATGTTTCAATGGAAAGATAAACAACATTTACATGGTCCAATAAAAAAAAAAAAAACTGCCAATGTCTTCAAAAGTGGTTTCCATATCCTTTACTATATACGTCTATATAATGACAGTGTTATTAAATTGTGACTTATGTGTTTTCAGTGTCTCTTCCAACACGTATGTGTGACACACACACCCGAGCGGCTGCAGATTTCTCAGAGCACAAGCCAATAAAGCTTTAAAAGTCAATTAAGTGAGCCTCCCCTTGCTCTGATTCATGTTGTTGACAAAGGTCAATAAATGTCATTTGCACCACGCAGAGTAAATCTCTCCTACCGTACTGATGTGAGTTTGACATTTGCATCCATGAAGTGATTATTGTGTAGCAATGACATTTTTTTTCCGTGACTGCAGTCAAACTAATTAAACAAACTGTGTGCCTGCTGCTTTCTCGGATTTCCACAGGTGTAAGTGTGCACGGACGCTTGTTGATATTCATGTGCCCTGGCTGGTGACCTGCGCAGGATGTCCTGTCCTCTCCCTCCACTCACCTCACCTCGACTTGCCTAGTAAGTCAACTGAATGGAAACAAAATGAAAGACACCAAAGCAGGAACCCATCATCCTCAAATGACTCTTGAAACACAGTTAAGATATGACTTACTCTTTTCTTTGAACACATCACTGTTTTTCCTTGCACTTGTCATCCCATATCGACCACCACCTTTCTGCCTTCTTGTTTTGATCTGACCCACTTGACCAAATTAGCACTTCCTTTCTGGAGGTTTGTGGAGCCTTTAGGAACGTCTGCCTACAATCGTGCTGTAGACTACTGGGCGCACTTGAACCTAAGCCACACCCACTAAATGTAATTACGCCCGGCCGTTTCTGTCACAGCTGTCGAGAACTTGTGCGTCAGCTGTGACCTGCTGTGGAGGCGGAGCCCCGAGAACGTTTGGTGGCATGATGACCATTTATTAGCCACATTGTTGTTAAAGCAGCAGGGTTCAGAGCGAGAGTCAAAAAAAGAAGCAGCATTTACTCCAGAAACTACTGCACTGGTTACTGTTTAAGTAAATATCAACCATTTGCACCACTTGCATTGTGTCATTATTTTTAACTTGACGGACACGTGAGTTGTCAGTCCCTGAGTGAAAGTGTGCATGCATGTTTTACTATTTCTTTCGACCATATTCAGCTTGACATGGTGACGGGTGATCACGCATTAAAAACCCCCAACAAAGATGAAGTTTATTGCCAGTAATGTTGAATGACAACATCAAAGAAACGGGAAAGCGGTGCATACGTTTGCATTTGAATCGACAGTTATATTTATTCTATATTTATATATCATTATCCTCAACATCTGAGACCATAGTCAGATAAAAGTTGATGCAGAGCAGTGAGGTGTTGATCAAGTTTCATGATACAGTCCTCTAATTTCAGAGGTCACTAGATGGCACTGTCTACTGTATAATGTTTGGCTTTGAGCAACTAGTTTAGTCAAACATCCTTTCGTTTGAAGTCAACAGTGCCATCTAGTGGCCTCTGACCTCCTTGCCCCACTACATTACAGTTTATCGATTCTATTTTGTTCATTATTGAGTCAAACATTCAGTTTTCTGCTTGTTTTAACTGAAGCTGATCATGTGATGGGATGTCCCACCCGGCCTATTGACATATAGAGCCTTCATGAATCTGAGCAAACTTAGAGCACAGCATAGAGGATCACTTTCACGTTAGAAGTGACTGGATTTTATTGAAATATTGTTGTCTGTTTTGGAGTTGCCCTGCAAATAACCAAGCACACGGCCAGTGCCCTGATGCATAACCACCGGCACTCTGTGATCTGCTGTTGCTGTTGGTCCTCAAAATCAAAACAGGGAAGGCGATCACTAGTGGCGGGCAGATGAGGTTTCATGAATCGGTGAGTGGCGCTTTTGGTTCAAAAATGCTGACGGGCTTCATAGACGTAGTTCAAAGCCAATTAAACTGCACAGAGCGCCATCTAGCGGCCCCTGACAATAAGGACTCATGAGGTTTCATGAAGCCTCACCAGCCCATCACGAGCAAGCAGTGACAGCAGAACATTGCTTTTGAAGGACTAGCTAATATGGACCTAACTCTGATGAGGGTCTTTGAATAGTTCATTGGAAAAAGTGCCATTATTTTTTTATTATCTTCATAAGGCAGCATAATTGACATCTGCAAATGTGATTTCCTTTAGAAATCTGATCATTGGAGCTGAACATCTTGGTGTTAAATAGCTACGAGGGAACTGAAGTGGACGATCCTGTAATACCGTGTGTTAAAAACCAGAGCAAAGAAAGGAAGCAGCCTTGCGTAAGAGGTGCAGCTTTCTGTAAAGAGTGGGAATAGAAAAGCAAACTCCCTTATAAGGACAAGCAGAACGATTCAAGAGTGAGAAGCAGCAGGAGGCCCCTAGACATGGGTGAGCCTTGTGTATCTTCTTGTTCTGCTCCCGTATCTCTCCCCTGCCTGCTCCTTCTCCCTCTATCTCGTGCTCTTCCTCGTCTCATCTCCCCTCTTGCTCCTGCCGTCTCCACTGATAAATCTCTCACCCGCTGATTCTTGCCTCCTCTGTCTCTCCCCATCGCTCGTCTTTCTCCGTCCTCTGCCCGCTTCCGCCATGTATCTATTGCTTCATCTCCATCCCTCCTCTCCCTCCGGCTTCATCTGCTCCTCTCGCCCTTTCTTTTCTTTGGCTCTTTTCTCTTCCATATTTGACATCCTCACCATTTCGCTCACTTCCTCTGTCTCGCTCCCTCACTCGGCTCCCGCCTGCAGGACTTTTCCGTAGATTAAGTTCAGCAGCGGCGACAGTTTCGCTGATTCAGCCGTATTCTTTTAAATGACCCAAATCCTCACTGTGGAGAAACCTCATACGCGCAGTGATTGCATTTTTCCCCTCCTCCTCCTCCTCAACTGTCTGCTCTTTCTCATGCACACACAGATGCGCACTTGTTATTGATCCTCCACTGTTCCTGAGACTCTCCCCTCCTCTCTCTGTATCGCTCCTTTATCAATTTTGCCAGTAAACCAGCGGGGCTGCTTTTGTCTATTTGGACTGTATTCTCTTTGTCTCTGCTGATCACAACGAAACAAAGAGCGAATGTTGAAAAGATATACTTGTACATTTCTCTTCAACGCAGTGTCTCATGTCAAAGTCACTCGGATATCAAATAATTGTACACAAACTGGAGAGTTGTGTCTCACTCATTAGGCTTCATCCACATATTACATGGTGCTCTTTCTTCTGTAACCATCTATGCTCTGAAATGGTGCACAGAGGAAAAAGTAAACTTACTGACAGTCACTCTCAACCCAAGTCTTTCAGCCATTGAATAGCAATGTGACCTGAGCAACACCCAGTTGTGAAGGACGAATCGACCTGCAAACCACTCTTTTAGCTGGGACTGCTCACTGTCGGCATGGATGAGATTTCATGGCATTTTGTGTCAGCCAGCTGAGCTTTGAAATGATCTGTCAACCATATTGTGAACCGTTTCCATGCTTTGTCATTTGGCTCTCTCCAGCCGTCACAATGAGCATATGTTCCCTTAAACTTCTTGTGGCCTGAGCTCGTTGCAATTTGAGGTGAGAATTACTGTACTTCGAAGGAGTGGTAACTGAGCATTGTCCTGGAAGGAAAACTGTTTTGCTAAAAAGAATGAGCTTCTTTGTGGACAGTTATTATTCACAATGCTGTTATCAGTAACAATTCTATTATAACTAACTCAAATCAGAGATCCATGTCATATGAAGCTGAAGACTTTATTCCACATATTGCATATACACTACATTCATTGTTAAAACTTCAGAATGTTCTTTCCTGCTCTGTTTTCATTCAGGAGCTGTTCTTGCACGAAGCTTGTGTCCTTATCTGTGCTTGTGTACCATGCTAGTGAAAGACAAAAATGTCTTCTATTATATGAATTTCAATTATTGACGTTTTTGAAAGAAGGCTGGTGACCTCATCTGGTGGAATCGGACAGCAACCACAAATGCAACAATTTAAACTGATGTCCATGAGGACTCAATAATATCAATAATATATAAACAATAATATCATGATGGAATAAACAGCGAAGGTGTCTTCTGCGTGCACTTCTGTGGCCACCTGAAAATAAATAAATAAAAGTCTAAAGGATGAATATTTCTCTGTTTTGTTTTGTTTCTCTATCTTGTCAGGCTCAAGCTGGTAGAGTTGTAGGTGTGCACCACAAAATGTGCTGTATCTTTTAATCATCACAGGAGGAACTACAGTTCTCTTTTTCTGGTTTGAACGCTGCGCTGCTTTGTATTCCACAGGCTATTCCCCCAGAGAATCTCACTCATTGGTTTCATTTTCTTCTAAATTCAAGTGGAAATGTTTTCGCACACCCTGTGGTTCCATTATGCTATTCAAGTTTCAACAACACCACAACAAGTCAGTGGACCTTGTCCCACAAAAATGCCATCAGAGCTCCTGAAGCCTGCCGGAGCGAGCGTTTAACAAGAGCCGACAGCGTCCAAAAGAGTGAAACACTACCTTTCCATTTTCAAACCAAACTGGATTTACCAGCCTCTGTGTGAGAAAGTGTTGTTAAATGCATTGCCCTACCTTTGTTTTAGGAAACAGTCATACTCTGTTTGCTTGGACCTGAAATGAATTACGTCTTATACTGCGTTTTGTATATTTTTTCTCTTTGATGAGTACTTGAAAAGGTCTTCTACTGTGTAGTGCTGGCTGCAGTGCATCTGTCTCTAACTGAAAAAAATAGATGTCATTCGACCTGTGAATAGGAGAGTAAGGTTGCTGAGAAATGTTTTCTTCACAAGTTCACCCTTCTTCCATTGTTTACTTCACTGAAATCAACCTCAAAGCCAGAGGCCCTCACTATGTAGACCTTGAGTAGAAATTGCAGTTGTAGTATCAGGCATGATAATAAAAAATAAAGGTTGAGGTGATTGTTGAGAAATCTCTCTACTTGAAAAGGTGAATGTAAAACTGTTGACATCTAAGGAAAACTGAAAGCTGCAGAACCAAAGGTGCTCCAAAATGATTTGCATCCTGAAGTGGACCGGAACACTATCACACTGGTTCCACTTGAGCGGGTGATCCAGAGGTCCGGTCTCTCACCCCTCTCCCACTGCTCCCACTCTGAAATCTGACAGTGCTGGGCATTCACTGATGAATGTATCTGTAAGCAGAGAAGCCACTTGTTGTGTGTGGCAAGCAGATTGGCTCACAGTTGTAAAAAGGTAATAGGCTGGATTATCAGAAATCTTGTCGGGTGCACTTTCAGACATTGGCATCGGAACCAAATTTCTCTCCTGTAAAACTCCATCTTGCATTGAGGTCTTCATTCAATACAGCTCATGGTACGTGGGCAACTTTGTCGGAATTTTATTAATTTGTATTAATTTATTAAATCGATTTTATTTACATTTTTATTTTATTTTATTACGATTATTTCTACCGTATTATGTTTTTTGACTGCACGTTTTCCAAAGCACTTTCCTAGCTGGAGGGATCCCCACTGACCATGGCAATAAATCTGATACTGATTCTGAATGCTCACATGTTGGGTCACCACATCAAACTTAGGACTCGTTTTTATCCGGTTCACCTGCACCTGCTAAAGCAGGGGTGGGCAGTTAGGTGCACAATGGCCTGCAACTAGGACACCCAGCTTCACCAATCAGGTGACTTAAGACTGTAAGCTGATTGGTTACACTGTGTGCGCTTGACTGTCCGGAACAAAACTCCGCACCACCCTTGCCCTTTGAGGACTGCACTGCCCAGGTCTGTGGTAAAGACTGTAGACCAGGAACTTGACATTGATCAGAATTTCCCATGCAGTGAAACAGCTCAGACAACAGATGATGTAACAAATCATACATGGATCTGGGGTAGATGGTCAGGTCCACAGTTAGGAGGAAGCAGGCCAGAGTGAAAGAATGAAGTGGATGAGAACCAAGGGCAAAAGGATGCATGAACGCACCAGAGGGGGAGGGGGGGCGATTAGGAACAGGTGTAAGGCATTAGAGGACAGGCAATAACACAAGGACGAAGGCAGCAATGGAAAAGACGCCTTGTAGAGCAACAGTGATCCTCTCCAAAATACAGTGGCGATTACTGTGTGTGCCAGACTAGTGGAGATTGTCTGTTAAATCAGTCCTCTGGTGAGATGTTAAAAAAAACACTGAGAGTCACAATAGTGTATCACAAGAGCAGCACGTGCTTGTGAGACCTGCACTGCTCTTACTTTCCAAATAAAGAGTATTCTATGTCGGACCTTCTACTAAGGGACTTACACTGTCCACTGCAAAATGGTGGAATGATTTCTGATCCAAGCCTCAGATGAACACTGCTGGTCATAGCATTTTTGTGAGTGAGATCTGTGCATCAGCAGCAATGTAACTTAAATGATCTATATTTACCCGCCTCCCTCCAACTATGTGTGCCACTCAAGCAGCCCAGCGTGGGGTTCTCGCGCTCCCTCTCTGGTCCTCTTGATGCCTGACTGCTCTCTGATGTTGGAGACTTGTGCTACTTGGCTGCTCACAGCAGGGTTTGCTGGCAGAAAAACAATAGTTTTACAAAATCTGACCACAGCACACATACACATGAGAGAACATTTGCAGCAGTCTGCCGATGAAAAGAGAATACAGACCCACGGGCATGTGAGTGTACGAGAGGCTCTCTGGGTCTTGATGCTTCATGTAAGGAATGAAGATTGCAAGGAACGTAGCACAAAGCATTGCCTTCTTCTTTTCTAAACGAAAACCTTCCATTTCCATCGTTCAGAGGGAAGCGAAGAGCTTAAGAGAAAGCTATTGTTTTCCTTCCATATATCTCCGGACAGGGCTTCTTTCATGTGAGGTAATGGGTCTAGACTGGAGATGTGGAGCGGAGCTGCACAAGAAAATAGGGCTTTTCAATCGGTTACAGCCCAGCAACATAATAAAATGTAATCTGCAAGAATTTGATGTGAAGTGTGAAATATTAATTCTGATATTGCGGCGTCTGTGGTGAGATACTATATTTGATGGGTAGCCATGGATACCATCATGGTGTGCAGCCTTCATGGTTCCATTCTTCCTATGAGGATTCTGGCACAGCCGTTTCCAGATGTGCACTCATTCATCTATTTTATTCTGGATCCATCTTCGCAGTCCGGAGTAACGTGGAAGGATTGGAGCTGATCCCAGTTACATTGGGCAAGAGAAGGTAGGAAACAGTGGGAAAGGTTGCCAGAGCATTGAAGGGCTCGCACAGAACAACCTCACTCGCATCTGCTGACAATTTAGTCAGCACACTCAAACAAAAGCCGCCATATTGCTTTACTATGCTCTCTGTGACCAGCGGCGGGTGGCACGGGAGATTTTTTTTTTTGCCAGTGCTCCTGCCACACGCACCAGCTGCACAGCTCTGGTGCAACACACGACTGTCACTCTAAGTCATTGACTGCGGTTCCATGCGGAGCGTAGCCCGACGAAGGCAATAGCTCGATTAAGCTGCCGAGTCCGATTGCGCCATGGTTTACATGCAGTGGGGGTAAGATGAATTACTGAGTAATGCATCTCTGTGACCGGTGGGGCTTCCTATGACTGTAGAGGAAGAGCACTCAAAGCTGACAGGTGGCAAGAAGCCGTGTCAGACAGTTATACTGAACTCTGTAGACATCGATCGTTCTGACGGATCAACTCCCGTAAGGATGGAGGTCCAGAATCAGAGCGTTGGAGCGATGGTTCAACGCCGTCCCCGTTATAGAGTTTCATTGTCAAACACACTTCCATCGGCAGCTTTTGGGAACAAACTCGCAAGAAAAGTCAGAGATTAAATTCAAGAAATTCAAAATACTATTCAGTATTTAAAATTACTAAACAATTTAGAAAACAGTGTTTTTATTTCTTTTGAATTTAAAATGGATAACTGTTTTAATAAAAACTGTTTTTTTTTGTTGTTTTTTTTTTTGATTTTTAGTATCTGGGTGGGGCACCAGCAAGGAAGGGTTGCCTGGGGAGTTATTCAGGGTCTGTAACCTTCATTTTTTTTTTACTTTTGTTTCTTATTTTTATTTCTTTAACACACACACACACACACAGTGTTAATTCCATGAAAATAAAATAGATATACATGATAAAATACATCAACAAAACTCCTTGAAAGTTAGAGTGGGCAGAAAAAAAGTCAAGCAGCACACAGACAGTAACACGTGAGAAAAGTTAGTGGATGGGCCGCGGCCATTGCTGTCTACAGAAGTTTTGCGTCAGTCTATAATGAGAGAGTAGCAGCTGCAGAGGTTTTATGAGCAATTTAAATAACAGCATCATTACCACAGTCAAAGGTCTGTGCAACATTAAGTTGTCTGAGGTTGGCCGGCATGAAGGCTGATAATGCAAGCTTAACTGTAATGGGTGCTGAATCCATCCTTGCAGCCACCAGCAGTTTGAACTGCTCAGATGCTTTGGTTTACCAGCTTTGAAAGACGTATAGCAACAAATTCAGAGTAAAACAGGCTCATACTTTACTGATGGACTTCAGCACCTTAAGGAAAAAGGACAGAGTCTCAGTTGACTCCTGAGACAGAACACTTGCTGGACCTGCTTTCATTGCATCCCTGTGGTTTAACCACACAATATAGATTTTTAGCTCAACAAGCTCAGACCACTGAAAGATCACAGATGTTTAGTGACATTCCAGCGCTCATTGTTCTCCGTCTCT
Source organism: Synchiropus splendidus (assembly GCF_027744825.2). NCBI lineage: Eukaryota > Metazoa > Chordata > Actinopteri > Syngnathiformes > Callionymidae > Synchiropus > Synchiropus splendidus. The sequence continues at coordinate 7,042,419 of NC_071336.1, read as the reverse complement.
GCATTTCCCGGGCACCTACAGCCACACCAGTAACCCAGGCGGAGAAAGTGTTTGTTCCAATCAAGTCACGACTGCAGGCTCAACCCTTGGTGAGTGCAAACGTTTTAGATAATATTTTTTTTTCACTTTCGATATGTTAATGATGGCGTGCTCTGAAGCAGCTGTGTGATTGTACTCTGTAAGAGACATGTTTACTGTGCCGCTGTCTGCAAAATGTGGCCGTCTTGTTGGAGGCTTTCTGATAAAAAACTACTTTGCAAGTGAGTGTACAAAGTTCACCTGGTCTGTTTTGTACATAGTTGAGCTGCCCAGTAGTGTGCAAGTGGATACTACTTCCACACCTGTGGTGTCATAAATAATGGTGTCATGAGAGGTACTGTTTGCAGCGCTAGTATTAACATTCAGCACTGTTTTCAGCATTTGCACCTCACCTACCTTTTGAGGACTGGATTTGATTGACATGTTTATGGTTTCACTGTGGCTGCATCTAGTAGTGTAACTAGTTACTTTAAGCAGTGAGTAACTTTGTACAGGAAGGTGTTATTTATTTGAAAATGAATTAATAATATGTAATGGATTACTTTCTGTGAATCACTATCCCAACACTGGTGGTGAGCTCTCGACGCTGCAGTATGTCAATTCAAGATGTGACTTATATTACATAAGTGCGAATGTGAAATGCATATGTAAAGTCTACACCATTCCAGTATCCTTCAAACCGATTGAATGAAATGAGCAGCATTGGTCCTCCTTCAATTCTTGACACACATATGTGTTAGAACGTTTCATGAATACGAGTGAGGTTTGCTGTTTTAAGTCATTTTGTTGTTGGCAGGATTAAAAGTTGCTAAAGCTGTGAACAAAATGTAGAATGGAAATGAAAAGGACAAATTTGTTGGAGTAACTAAACAACCAAATCATTTTCAGAAGTCCCACAAATGATCGACAAAGAAACAAACACATCAAATTTGTGTATCGAGCAATTTTATAAAGATTGGAAGCAAGACAAGGCCTAAGTATTATGATGAATAAAATACCTACAAGAAAGGAAAACCATGGTTAATTCTGCAGATGTATACAATATGATATTCCATCATTGGTTCCAGCAACAAGCTTGAACGGCTAAGGGGCCCTGTGTAGCCGCCAACGTAACGTAGTGTCCTGCTTTGATCTTGAGAGATAAAAAAAATATTTGACAATGAAAAATTAAAAAGAATAGAAGGCAGAAGAAAGGCAGACTGTGAACATAACAGGATGGTGGAGGAAGCCTCTGGCTGTGCTAAAAATCCAATCATGCAAGCATTCAGGAACATTTTGAAGCTTTTTTTTATCAATTTGTTTAGCAGATGGTGAAAGCGCAATCAAGAGGGAGTGAAAAAGGAAGGAGACAGGTGTTCAGAGTGGAAGTTGATTATTTTATGGTTTTCTCCTTTTTGAGATGCAGAAATTAAATCTCCTGGAAGCTGGACTGGATGAAACGGGTCTCTCCTGGTCTTTCGCTCTCTCAAATTGAACGTATTGTGTGCAGCAGGAACAAAGACGTCCGTGCCGTGGTTCCCACATCAACAGCGCTTCCAAACAATGACAAAGACAGTTTTTGTTGCTTGTTTTTCTGCAATTAGCAAGCAGCGCCTTCTGTGTGTTACGTTCTTTGCTGAATATACAGAAGGTGATTTACAAGGCATGGCAGGAGAGAGGGAGAGGCGTTTGGCACGTCTGTCTATAATCGCAAACAGCAGCAAGACCACTCCAAACAGCAACACTACAACTGCACCTTTGCCATGTGCATCTGGATCATTCAGAATCAAAACGTACCTGCTAACTACTGCCAGAGAGAGACACAGGACGTGGTGATCAGCTATGATCAACAATCATGAAATAATTATTTTAAAGTACTAGCTAGCAGATGAACACACCTTATTGGTATCAACCTGATGGGGATTTGTTGTGCAAAGACGAAACTTTACTATCTGGCTGTTGAGTAGATTCACTCTCAGAACAGGCTTTCTATTACTAGCTATTCATCTGTTTGAACAAGCGCAACTAGTGACTGGAAGGAAGCGTGCCATGTTCTAAAGATACAAATTATTCAAACCTAATCCGTGAAGCCAAAGTGTGATTCTGCATCCACATCTGTTTGTTTTTTACTCAAAGGAAATGTTTCTAAATATGCTGCATCTTAATAGAGGAACAATGTACTAAGGTATGAACTGAGGTTTCACCCTAGCAGGTGAGAATGGTGTCTCTGTTCCGTGTGTTTACAGCCCATTTGAGCAGAGTCAGTGGTTTGAAATAGATAGAGATGTTCAGCTAAAATCTCTTTTCAAAGAATGTCATCTCATTTGACTTTCATCATCCACTGTTTACATGAGATCTTTGCTAAAGATTCCGTTTGATCGGGGCCGGCTTGACAGTGTAAGTGTAAGATATTTGGTTTTATTTTGGTTGGGAAGATGTTTTGTTTTGTGAGGACATTTTAGCCTGTTTCATTGAGTTTTGAGGGTGAAAACTTCAATATAACTGGGTCATTGTGATTGGGTTTAAGTTTGGTTCAGAGTGCTGGTTAAGATTAGCCATTTGTTTTGGATGGTTAAGTTTATGGACAAAAGCTGAAGGACGCATGACGGCAATTAGTGGTCCCCACAAAGCTAGTGGTGTGTGTGTGCCGACCCGTCATTCTCTTTCACAGATGTGTCTCTAATCGATTCATATTGAGTGACTCCTGCAACCAGCATTTGAGGGGGAAAAAAAGAACACTCCCACGGTCTTATATTGACTTTTCTGTGCCCTATTTTCCAACTCCCTTCCTTCTCCATGCTTCTGAAGCTCGAGTTGACAGTAAAGCCCAACATTTTTTCAGGAAGAAAGGTGTTTGGATCAGTCAAGATTTTAACTTTGCCACTTATAAATGTAATAAAGAGTTAAACATTTGAAAAACAACCCTGGTGGGGTTGTTTTCAACCCGAATTACAATTAAATTAACCGGGAAAAATGTGCCATTCATTAACCCAGAATGATGGGTTGAATATTCACCCCAACACTTGTGTAAAGGAACTACAGTTCTGAGTTGATTGTACCTCAAAAAGGATTGACAGTTAATTGAGTATTTTATTGCTTTAAAATATATGTCTTGATCTTGACGACAACACCACAGAGCAGGCTTCTTGTCAAGGGGCTCAGAAAAGACAGGAGACTCAACTGCAGGAAGGAAAGAGAGGTGACGATGGAGGTCCTGAATTGTCCAAGCAAAAAAAGTCCAAACAAAAGAGTTCCCAATGTAGATCGGGCACGAGGAGGAACAGGAACTAGAAAATGAGAAATCAAGGTCAGGATAAAACTTACAAAAATACTCAAACTAGGAGGAAAATTCGAGATCCGAATGCTCAGCATACTATACATGAAACGTTCACGATCTGCTGCTGCACTGTCATCCAGCTACTCCTTAAGAAGCTGAGGGAATTCAAGGATGCAGCTGTCACTCGTGCCCGATCTGTCAAGGCACAAAACACAAACAGGAAACGAGGAAGCGTCCATACAAAATAAAAGCACAACAAGAGGGGAGTTGACAGTACTCCCTCTAGAGGCACCTCCTGGAGCCTTACTGGGCTTGTTGGAATGTCTCAGAGGAGAGACGGGTCCAGGATGAGGGACTTGGAGATCCAGGATCTCTGGTCCGTATCTCTCCCAGTTGACAAGATACTGGAAGCCTCGCCCACGATGGCAAACATCCAATATCTTGTTGACCGGGTAGGCCGGGTGGTTGTCGATGGTAATCGGGGGTGGAGGAGTTTCATCAGATCTGTTGAGAGGACTTGTAGCTACTGGCTTCAGGAGGGACACATGCAACGCGGGGTGGACCTTTGGTCCAGTGGAGGTTAGTTTGGGTGGATATGCAGGGAGCTTGAGACGAACAGCAGAGGGGTGCACCACGCGGTTCACCTCTATTGGTACAATGAAACGTGGAGCCGACTTGCGGGACTCGACCTGCAGGGGAAGGTCGCGAGTCGATAGCCACACTTTTTGCCCAGGTTGATAGTGTGGTGCAGGAACCCGATGCCTGTCCACCAGACGTTGGTACCTTAAAAATGTGAAGCACCAACAGATCAGCAGTCTGTAATGCTGATGGAAGCTTCAGCAGGGCAATGAAGTGCCTCATCTCCAAAAATGATCCACGACTGTGAGAATCACTGTATTACCTTCAGATGGGGGATGACCAATGATAAAGTCAACAGAGACGTGAGACCATGGTTGTCCCGGAACAGGAAGCGGGTGGAGGAGTTCTGCTGTGGGTTGGTGACCAGACTTTCCCCTCGAGCGAACTGTGCAGGCTAGTACAAAGTCCTTGACATCCCAGGTCATGCTGGGCCACCAAAAGCGTTGCTGGAGGAAGGAGAGAGTGCGGTGGATCCCCGGACGACAGGTGAGCTTAGAGGTGTGTCCCCACTGTGGCACCTGGGAGTGAACTGCAGAAGGTACGAACAGCCAATTAGTGGGTCCGTTACCTGGACCTGGTTCTGTTGTCTGAGCCTCCAATACAACCCTCTCAATATCCCAGGTAGCAGCATAGAGAAAACAGGTCTCCGGTAGGATCGTTTCAGGAGCAGGCTCGAAATGGCGGGACAGTGCATCGAGTTTGTCATTCTTAGAACATGGACGGAAAGACAAGGAAAAATTAAAGCGTCCAAAAAATAATGACCGTATAGCCTGGCGGGAATTAAATCTTTTAGCTGTCCTTAAACAGGTAAAGTTTTTGTGGTCCGTGAGGATGATAAACGGCGTCTCCACCCCCTCGAGCCAGTGCCTCCACTCCTGAAGCGCAACAACCACTGCCACGTCGTAGTTGTGCTCAGCAGGAGAGAGTTTCCCTGAGCAGGAGGCACAGAGATTAACCTTGTTATCAGACGGGTCCTGCTGGGAGAGAACAGCCCCGACTCCAGTGTCAGATGCGTCCACCTCGACGATGAACGGAAGAGCTGGATCCAGGTGCCGAAGGACAGGAGCAGAGGAGAAGAGCTGACGAAGTCGTCTGTAGTCGCCTCCAATGACCAGACAGTGTACAAAAAAACAGGAGGTTACTTGACACTTCTTGGGCACACAAAGTTGAAACAAAGCATCCCATTAAACATGATATTTCTTTGGATATTGGTGTGATGGCAGGAATAACAAAGCAAAGTCAGAAGTGCTTGCCTAAAGTTAGTTTCAATGACCATCAAACTCATGGATGGCTTTACGCCCGCGTAGTTTAGCTGTAATGACACCTCTCTATTCACAAACTCTGCATAACATAAATGACAAAAAGACCGGTCTGTCTTCACTCCAGTTCAAATGGATGTAATAAAGGTTAAAGTCTCACCCTGTGTTGCCTGACAAACAAGGAAGGCTGCCTTGTTCTGTACATAACTCACAGTTCATGTTGTTTGAAAGATGATCTGATGAGTCGAAACCATTTATAACTGCTAACTATTCATAATGCAATACCTCCTTTCCTTTCCCCGGAAAAAGAGGAAATCATAATTCTCCATGCGCCACTAGATTAAATCGCTCCTCTCTTTGATTTTAATAGCAGTTGCATGACTAAATGTGCTGATTTGAGCTAAATACTTGAAAAATATGACTCACAAATGCAGCCAAAGCTTAGAGTTAAAAGCCATTGTGTAATAAAATGCACAGTATTACCCTGTGCAGGTACGGTGAGGAACGTTACATAAAGAACCCAGTGGCACATTTGAAATGAGCCGGCAGCATTCGTGCGACACCGAGTCTAACCAGTGAATTAAGTTGGCTATACCCGACACCTTCTATCCCTTTAGTAATCCCTCACTTCATCATTTCACGGTCTCACTCTGCACGTCACGCTTGACACTGAATAAACACGAATTTGCAGCACCCAACATCGCCGCATTGCTACCACTATCAAAGCCTTGTTGGTGTTAATCTCTGCTAAATAAGACCTCTTTTGTTCCTGCTGACAACATTTTGGGTTATTTGTCTGCACTCCAATTAGTGGAGCTTGTCGTGAAAAAAAAGTTCAACCAACATTCTTAGTCTGGGACTTGTTTTCCTCTTTGGTGTGTGCGACTGACGGTAACCATAGCAACACGTGTTCAGCATCATGCTACGTGCCATTTAAGATATTGTGATGAGGAGCACCCAGACTCAGCAGAGGCGAGATTCTGGAGCCAGTTGCATGAGGAGAACAATGCAGATGTGCATGGAAATTTGACAAAAAGTAATGATTCAAGTTAGATCTATTAATCTATCGCAACACATCTAACCAGCTGTGTATTCATGGATTTTTTTTTGCTGGATCTATGCCCGACTGGTCCACTGATCTGAGTGAATGATGGGCTCCTCCGCAGTCTGCACAAGTTTGGTGTCAGATAGGCCTTTTATCAACATGGTTCCTGTGTTCTCAGTCAACATCTGGAGTATAAAAATGGGGGAACAAACTTATGTCCCCCAGCAGTCTACCCAGGACACAGTTATTGCTCATGTCTGTCCAGATATATGGGTTTTGTCTTAATCTCATCGATACAACCACTGATAATCTGCGTGCTCATTTTGACTCAACTTCTCTTCAGCTAAAAGAACCTGTTTTACATTGACAAGATGAAATACACAAAAACAAACCTCGTGGTTGACCAGTACGCAACAAGCCATGTGAGGTACCAGTATAACATATTATTTATCACTATTTATTTACGTTTTTTAAGTATGTTGAACAGCAATAAGACCTGTAATGCTCAATGATTTAAGACCACAACGAAAAAGAAATAACTACCAATAATAACAGTAACACAGTGCAATATGTTGTTAGAGCATCGCAGCGCCACCACAGTCCCGCCCCATGTGCTCCATCTTCATTGTTTTCAGTCGTTTTAAGTGGATCCATGTGAATCCCAGAAACAGCTTCGTTTTTATTGAGCACTTTTTTGAAAATGGCACAGAAAATGATCAGATAGGAAAATGCGGCGCTCCGTGTGGATGTAGTTTTCCAAGAGAAGAGATTCCTCCACACTGGCATAGACAGATCTTTTAAAATTATATTTTCTTCCCTCATGTTTTGATCTCTTGTTCCACTTTTTCTCTCAGTGAAGAGAGGCCCTTCGACGTTGACATACATTGCTCAGTTATTTCTCTATATTGGCAGTTTCCATTCACTGGTTTTGTAGTTCCTTCTTGATGTTGGAAATGTATTTCTTTCAATCGTTGTTCATGGTTATACTCGCCTCGTTTCACTTCACTCATCATGTTCATTGTATGTATGTCTCCTCCAACCTTCTCTTATTCACAGTCTATGGCTTTTTTTTCTGTTTTATTGTGCTGCATCTTTGAGTTTACCCGAAATTGTGTGTTTGTTCTGCGGCCACCTTGTCTGGTGCCTTTGATGATCATCTGTAACTCGCATTGTAGCTCAAATCTTCCAAATAAAATCAATAAAACCTCAGACACAAAGTCATTCATTTTATAATGGCTTCTGAAAATGAACGATGTGAAAGTCCATTAAGGTGGAAACAGTGAGTGACGATGCGAGCAGGCACTTGTTTGATGAAGCTTGAAAATGGAGCGTCTCGATGAAATACCAAACAAAATTAGCCACGCAAAATGGTGAATTCAGTCTGGTGGGAAATAAATTACCTGTTCAAACGGCTGCTACTTTGCCAACATTCTCTTCACCCAGGGAAAAAACAAAAAGTATCGTCGCCTCCAAACAATATCATGGTGTTCATAAGAGTTTGCCCTGTCAGGTTTCTTTGAGTAATGTGGCATGTGGTTACGTAGTGATGTGGTCAAGAAGCACAGTCGTGAAACAATTAAGTACAATTGTTGAAATGCTCTGAAACTAAAGATTAGTGCTCATGCGGAGCTCTTATCATTTCTCAGTGGGGGGGGAGAGAGAGCATGGCCAGAGGAGGCATTTAAAACTAGACTGGCGTCATGCGTGAGGAAGAGATGCATCTCCAGTTTGGTTTTGGAGCATCCAAAGAGTTTGCTTCCCTAAACACACAGGGCAGAATCTGAAACTCCAAGTATGGCAGGAATAGTCACGCTGCAGTTCCCAGGGAAGCAGCAAGTTCAGTGCATGTGAGGACTCCATGTGGACAGGAGACCAGAGAGTGTTAGTTAGACGCGTGAAGACACTGTTTCTTTCTTCAATATGGTCTGGTTTAATGTTTTACATTGACAATGTAACTTTCATGTGTTATTTCAATAAGTAATAACAGATAAAATGTATTAATCGACACAAATGTCGCAGTTCATTTCTGTATAAACATGCATCGCGATTAATCGCGATTCATTTATCATATAAATTGGATTGCATGGATACATTTTTTTAATCGAGGCTGAGGAGCTGCAGTGATGTGATGGGGATGCAATATTTGCTACCATGTCTCAGAATGTACAGTGTACCTTACCTGCACCCATACTGTTAGTATATTATGAACACGAGTTTTCGTCCAAGTCTTTTTCTTCTTTACCAAATCATTCAGCCATCTGTCTGCGTCGCTTAGCAACCCTGCTGCGCTGCCAATTATTTCTCCCAGAAAGTATTCTGACTTTTGGGTGCAAATCATTTGGGCTAACAGGGTGGGATCCATTAAGTTTGTGAAACCAATTAATTTATAACACCCAGAGACTGAAACAGATTTGTTTATCAGTGGTTATGACCCTCCTGATTTTCTGAAATACTCATTATTAAAGTCGAGTTTGTAAGATTTAACACAGGTGATGCGGGATACAATCAAATACTGACCTTCCAACTGACTCCCATCTTCGATGGCGGCTGCACGTGGGTGTGAGGTGATCTGACAAGGCACCAAAGCTCCCAAGATGAGGACTTCATGACTCAACTCAGCCAGACAGACCAACGTGGACCAAAGTTTGGTTTGACCCTCCTCATTCTGCTTCAAATCCCGTCCCCTGTTCAAAACAATTGCACTCCAAAACGCTTTGAAACACAGCTTCCCACGTATTTCACCAACCTTCCTTCACTGTTAGGTTCTTATAAAGTTGTTTATTTTAATTCACATAATTGCATCTCTCTCTAGGATTTCACCAAAAGAACATATTTCATTTCCTGAAATGCACTTCTTTTCTCATCCGACGACAGAAAGCCAATAAAAGTGAGTCCACCAGCTCATCTTGGCGGTTTATTTACATCACGCTCTGTTGCCCTGCTCTCTGACAGCAGCAGTCGTGAGGTAAACATTGACATGTCAGCGCCTCGACCATTTCTCGTAACGTTCCACCGTTATAATTATGTGTATCAATTCTTGGGCAGAAGTAACACCTCAGCACTCCTGGCTTCTCACAGAGCTGCCACAGAGTGCCATCGTCTTTTGAGGAATCGCCTCTGTGAAGGGGAATATTCAGACACTTTTGATCTCGCGAGCACTTGGCATTGTCAGTGAGGTTTCACATTATGCTACTGCGCAAATTTTACGTCTGAATGCAGTCCATAAACCGACAAGATGTCTCTGTAGCATTTGTGGTGTGGTGTACGAATATGTGCAGAGATCTCCATGTCTTTTTATTCTGTGGTCAACTGTGGCCCACGAGATGGCACTCTCTGCTCCACAATCCTTGGCTTTGAGAAACTATTTTGCTAAACTCTCACATGACGTATTAACCAAGAGTGCCACCAATGAAGGTCTGAAGTGAGGACAATGCTTCATGTGGCTTCATCACTGAGTGTGCAGTAATGGTTGTCGGTCCGTGTTGAATATGTAAGCTATGCATTCAGACCTCAAAATGTTGGCCACTAATTCTGAGTGATGTAATGCACTCACTGTTAGTGCGCATGAACACAGGACAAGACACAGTTTGCCTTTCTTTTTCTTGAGTTGCATTCATGAAATAACTGGTATGAAATTATGATATTAATGGAAGATGTTTTGGGAGCATGTATCACTTATATACATTTTAATCCATGAGGCTGTGCGCCAAGTTGCCAGTGTTTTGGATGATAGTGCGGTACAAGGAAGAAGCCAGTGTCACGAAATATGAAGGGAGAAATATTATAGCAAAGGTGTGCCAAGTTGCAGGTTCAGGGCCCCAGTAAAGGGCACCTTGGCACAGGTCTAAAGATTAACTGGATGAGCTCCACAATCTATCCAGGCCGAGCCAGAGTGACAACTTATGACCCTTGTGGCTGCTGCCAATTCACGTCGAAGCACAGAGTTTTGGTCATTTGGCGGGTTCACAAAAAAACTTTTTTCTCGAACAGTGAGAATGAAAAGAACAAATGAAACTAAATTACATTACATAGTCAGATGTACCTTCTTTATTGTAGAAAAGCACTGTTTATATAGAAAAATCAGTGTGTCCAACTTTGTATGACGGGCAAATGCAAACTCTTTTCTCAGAAATGGATCATCTCCAAAGACTGTTTAAACTAAATCCTGATGAGGAGGAGCAGAGAAGAAGAGGGAACTTCTACCAACCATATGATAGAACCAGCAGACAAGTGAGGCAAATGCACTCTGTAATAGTATGAGGGGAAACGTGGAACTCACTGACAAAGGAAGTGAAAAATCTAAATAACAATGGGTATTTTCAGAAAAATGGATGTAACACAGAAACTGTTAGATTACTCCAGCAAAAGACAACTTGAAATCGGAAGCAACTAACAGGAACACTCAAATGACAGAATGTAACACACAACTGACAGTAACGCAAATCACAACACAAAGAGACAAACACAAGCATATGCACAGTTACACATAACTGCTGTTGGGAAAACAGAGAAAAGTGGGATGAAAAATGATAATAATTTCTTCACTCTGCTCCATTTAATCTCAGTATCATGCCAGACTGCACTGTATCTAATGTATCTGAAACCATGTAATTTATTGTGGTGAAGTTTATGTGATACAAATGTCATTACGATGTATTAGCGGAAATTTAAATTAACATTTGTGATTTATTCCAGCCATTCTGCATTCTGTCTACAGTCCAACACGTTGGGGAACACCTGAATTATAAGCATTGGCTTCATGTTACCAGCACAGTGTGTGTTGAGTGAAACCGATGGGTCGAGTACAAACATCAGGGAGAAGAATCACACTGGCAACAGAAGGAAGGAAGCCAAACAGAACTAGAACAAACAAGAAGGACGCATGGTGGCGGATCATGTCATGGTCACTCAATAAACAGGAATCTTTGCACCATCATGTTGCTGTCTAGCTCCGTTTCACATGCTTGTCAAAACAGAGATTCCACTGTACAGCCACAACAGGCTCTACAGTTAAAAGGAGAAAGGAAGGATGCATAATTCTATGAAAGCATTTCCCTTTCCCCCCTCTCCTGTCTCATTATCAAACATTATCCACATACTTTCTTGCGGATAGAGATTTGTGCTGAAATATGCCTGATTGAAAGCGAGCACAATGTGACCTTGAGCTTGACAGACTAGAATATGAAACCACCGGTTTGTCTCATGGTGAGTCTCACAAGTGAAGCCCAGAGGAATATATCACGCAGCACTGTCAATCCCATCACACACACACACGCACGGAGAACAAACGGCGCACATACTAAGCTAATTTCATGGCAGAGCAGAGGCCCATCTGCGTGGCGCAGGCGTCTGCTGCAGCGTTGGATAGAAAAGGTGCGGCGCCGTTACACTCACATTGTGCTCCATTGAAGAAAGGATTGATTATGTTCACTTGGATTGGTGTGTAACTTCTCGCCGGAGTGGGTGTTGCCGTCAGATGGTGCGGTGTGTGAGCAGGATCATACTGCAGGGGCTTCATTTAAGTCAGGGCCAGCAGCTTTAAATTGGAAGTCTTCATAGATCAATTTTACACTTGATTCTCCTGCGTAAACCAACTGATCCCATCAGAGAATATCGGAAAGTTCTGAAAGTAAAAAAAAAAAAAAAACGTAAGGATGAAGATTAACTACAAAACACTCTCATGCTACTATAATAAAACAACAAAGGTCTGAACAGCAAATAGTCAAACTAGTGCAGCTCATATTTTAATGGTGGACCGGCAAATAAAAGTCACTGGTGAGTTAAGTAATGACAAAAATCAGAAGTTCTATCTTAAGAAGTTTTGAAGTGAAAAGTTTCCTTTTTTTCATGAGCAACACATTTCTTTTAGTCCATTGAAACACCTATGTGTAACATTCACGCCTTTTTCCACCCGCATAGGACACAAAAAGGTCAACATATTATGCCATGGGAGTGTGGTAGGAACCATAGATAGTCAGTAAAGTTGTTTTGTTTTTTGTAATGCAACTATAGCTTGGGTTGGTTTAATGACTTTCCTGACTAAATAAATGCCGAACACAGAAACGCTTCCCCACAACAAAAGTGTGGATCCTCCTCCTCTGTGAAACAACTCAGACAAAGCAACTCGGTTTGTTAGGCTGATCAACCTTCTCCAATAACAGCACCTCAGCTGTCACCAACTTATCTGCCTTTGTGTTAATCACAGTGCGACTTTGTAGGCGTTATCTAGTCATGTTGAGAGCAGATGCTGCGAGGAGATGTTATCCAAAGAGAACACCTATCTGTGACTTGGTGATAGAATAAGAATAATGGAGCTGGAAGACATTGTTGTCAGTGAGAAGGTCGCTTGGGATAACAGATGCGTATGAGGAGTGAGGCTTTTAAACTCAAAGAACAGAAGTAAACAGGCAAAATATATGATGCTGTTGTTATTGCCTATAGTCTCCCAAACATAATGCAGTACTAAAATCCTTTGCATGTATGCATTTCTCACCATAAAATGCATTCATCGAAAAAAAAAAGTTTTGCACAGGGGAAGCTGGCTGTTTATCAGAGTTGCAATGTCCTCAAGTCTGTCTGCCCACCGCCTCCCACACCTCTATTCTTAGCAAACGGTGAAATTTCTTCAGAGACTTGCGAGCAAGAATCCAACTCTTTGTATTTACTTTTTCACTCACCCTTTGTGCAAGCTCTTTTCCAAACCCCTCATTGCCAAGAAAAGTTTCTCTTCTAATTCAGCGGATCAGACATCAGATTCCCCCTTAACATGCTACTATCATTTCCAAGCAAGTTTTTTTTAGATGCATCCTCATAATGGAGTAGCAGCAGTTTGGTGCTGTTAACATGATAATGCAGTCAAAGTTGCTTTTGTATAGAAAAATGCATTGATCTGTCACACAATTCAACTAACAATCGAGCGTGTTGTTATATAACCACTGGAATAGCGTTTTCATGCCTTCCCTATCTGTTGTAATGGATGGACAGACATTTAAGACACACAGTGACACTGATATTTCAACTTCTTCAACACATTTGTTTCCCATGTGACATACAATTTTCTGAAGGGTGTGGGGAAGACGTGTGCTTTGACAAACACTAGAATGCAGACAAATGTAAAAATATGATTCATAATCTAAAAATAAGTCTTAAAAATGTGTCAGTGCTACAGAAATAAAGACGCCTTTGCAAACAGGTGAACAGAATACATTTTTGTCAATGAATTACAGGGAGTGAAACGGCAACCAAACATTACTGGTGAGATGGAAATGAGAGTCAATTTTTCACACAGCAATTTCAGAAAAAAAATGGATGCCAAACAGTGGGAACTTAAGAGTCTTCTCAGGAACGCATGAAAAGCAAAATTCCCAGTGAAACTACTTAATGTTGAAGGAATTCACGACTACAAACAAAAGAGATGCACGAAAGGAACCAGTGACTTGTGGGATGAAGTCAGGTAGCTTTGTTTAGCTTTGAAAACCAGGCGCTTGCTGTGACAGCAGCAGGGGCCCCGTGTTGGACGATGTGCAAATGATGATATTTGCTGGGATGGGAAGTGCCCTTTATCAAGCCTTTTCTGACATGTTCCACTGAAAAGTCTAGAGTGAATTCATGGCAGATAATGTTGGCTTATCATTCACCTTCTCGCCTGGTTAATCACAAACAAAATCACACTGCATACACAACAGACTACAGTAGACCAAGGTTAAACATACAAGGAAGAGGAAGGTGGACCTCACTGAGCAGTTTAAAAAGTTTAAAAGAGAAACATCAGTGCCGTGACTGTCGAGCTCAACATCTAGTCACAGCTTAAATGCATCGTCTGCCACAATCGTGGAATCCTCTATTGTGTTGTAGATTTTGAATATTTTCCACATGATCTTTTTCCCTCTCTTGCGTTTGCAGTGCTCCCAACTTTCTCACTCATCTTTGGCCCAACGACCCATTTTACTCACAGGGATCATTAAAGTTTCATCAAATCTTAATAAATTGTGAGACATAATAGAAGGATGAGGCGTCTGAATGGAAAAATGGAGCATTAAACTACACACAAGCTGTCTGCAGAGAATACTCGCGCTGAAGTAAAGCGCCTCCCCGTCTACGGGCTCTGCATAGTCAATGGAGAATGGATTTTCATCTCTGACTTTATCCTTTTTTTGCTCTCTGCTTTTATGCCATTTGATTGAAGGTAGCATAGTTTCGGGGCTGCGGAGAGAGAAAAAAAAAAAAAAACTTTTTGGTGCGCTCGGAAAGAAAGATGAGTTTTAATCAACATTCTGGCAGATACGGTGAGGCTTTTTCCTTAAGTGCTTTTATCCATTCGTCAACACATTCTTTTCCTGTTCCCTAAAATCTTCTCACAAAGTAACGCAGAGGTTAAAAAAAAACATCCCGCCGCGACACATTTATTCAATTCCAGCTGTGTTTTTAAGGGATTTTAAAGGAAAGTGAGCTGAAGCTGCAACAATAGTTGGCGTTTAGGGGAATTGATTTTCAAGAATGGAAGGAAATGAAATCAAGCCTTAGTGCTTTGGTTTCAGAGATAAAACTCTACCTGAGTAGCAGATTCTGGGCTTGAAAGCCACAAGTGAGACTCAAACTTCATCATAAAATGAGGTATTCATCTGACTCTGAATTACTGTAACTTGGTTGAAGATGGTACCTTTGTTCCATTATAGCCAGCTGTTGAGTAAACATCTGCACAGCTCCAGAAGAAAGGACTTGCAGTACATGCAGCATTGACAAGTAGCGACAAGTGGGTCAGCCTCTCTGTCAGTCAATATATGGGCTCGGTTGTCTGAGGATTTTGGTTGTAGACACAGGCAGGTGTCCTTCCTTTTAAGAAATATTGTGGTCGTAGAGTGGTTTACAGAGAGGGGATGGAGGACGTATTGAGGAAGCCAAACCACATTGTTGGATTGCCGGCTGGAGGAGCAGTTGAATGATTGAGTCCTGCCAGCGTCTTAACTGGACAGGACTCAGTTTATCCAGCTGTCTGCCAGTTTCCTAGGCATATTGATAAACCTTTTGACATGCTACCCGCACAGGCATCAAAGCAAGCAGGGGCTTTTTCAGCGAGAATTTGTGCCTTAAAAACAGAACCCATGGTTCACACTAATGGATTTACAGCTGTGTGTTTTGAAGAACAAAATATAAGATGAGAAACGTTTATTTTATTTCCTGAATAACTCATCCTTCTCAATTAAATCCAGTTGTTTCTCATTCATATCAGTTTATTTCTCAATTCATTCTAAGACATGAGAAAAATAAATGATTTTTATATATATATAAATGAGGTGAGGAGTAATTGAAGTCCATAATGATGTCCTCAAACTGCAGAGCCAATTCTCTCTGAGGCCAGAGAAAGAACCTGAGCCTCCCAAAGTAAATTCTTGATGTCAGGTGTGAGCCAGATGCAATAAATCCAAGCGGGCAGGCGAAGGCGAGAAAGCGAGAAGCCAGGAGTTAATTTGTGGCCTAAATATGGGGCATTTTTCCTGGACGCTCGTAAACTAACACGTTGGTCTGGCACACTAATCCAAGCTGTGGCAAGCGCTCCCCTCGCAAGCCCAGCACTTGACATGGTCTTCAATCATCGCTTGGGAAAGGACTATCATTTACTCCCAGTGACCCCGTGGGAGTCTGGTGGAAGGAAGATGTGAAGGAGGGATCACACAGAATATTGTGACTTTTTTTTCTTTCTCACAGGAGCTTTGTTTTTCTCAAATTCTGAGGGCATGAAAGATGATAACTTCTCACTTTGGTTCCCAGGGGAAAAGGTGCCCTGCTGACTCAGGAGTTTTTCTCAACATAAGCAGTGGAGGTCATGTTGAGGACTGGGAGTGTGGAAGAGGCGCCACTCTCAGGGTTTCCGCCAGGACTTTTTGAAACAGCGGCGAAGTGCAATGATTTTGGACTTACCTGGCGTTGCCAGTTCTTGCTTTTGATCCAGTTCTCTTTATTACAGTTTTGCCGCTGCCCGTGACTCAAACCTGGAGCAGCCTTTTTTTTTCCCCTTTTGTGAATAAAGACTTGAACTTTATTGACTGAGCCAGAGACTTTGGTTTCCACGGTTGGTTCTACCACTTTTGAAGATGCTACAATTCCAATGAAATCTCACATTATATTTAAACCAGGAGCGCCACCTACTGCCGTTTGGTGAAGCCATCTGTGTATGCAATGAAGTTAAAGCGCCCAACAGACAAGTAAGAATAAAAATGGGCCCGCTTCATCTGGTTTAGAACAGACATTTAAGGGGGCAAAGTGAAGGAAAAGGAAAATAAATGGCTCTGTAAATGTGTATAAGAAACATTTTGTTTTATTATTCTCTTGTACAGCTAGTGGCATTTAAACAAGATACTATAAATTCCAGAGCCTAAAGATCCTGGAGACATGAGTCAGGGTGATGTGATGCCTCAGTGGGTGCTATTGGACAGGATGTATAATATTATCCATATTCTACTCATGGTCCAAGGACGTTGACGGAGAGCAAGCCTGAGCACAGTTTGCTGATATGAGGCATTAATGAATGCAGGTTGGACTCGGCATGGAGCTCCTGTTTATACTCCAGGACTACAAATGCAAACATCCTTCACGGATGCTCTTTTCCTGTAGAGACATGTGTGCCTCATTGGTCAGTGATATGACCACGAAGTCGCATGCAGGCTGTGGATTTATAGTCATGTGCCACTCTGAAGCCTGTCCCTTCATGGATCAATGCATTAAACTCCCATCTTTGAATACCAAACAGGGCTCGGCCCCACAGCAACATTCTGCTTAACAGATTGCCCGTGGTCTCCCTCCTCAGCGCGCACATCGTCCCCGCGCTCCCCTGAGAACCAAAGAGTTGCGATTTAATAGAAGCCACAGCCGCCGTCTCCTGGTTCAGCATGCTGTAGCTCGCTCAGGAAGCGCCCCCGCATGCAAAATTTATGACTGCAGCGCAACATGGAAGCGAGAAGATTCCGTCTCATAGAGCAGATATAGGTTTTCAAATCCCACAGTCCTACACCCCAAGACGTGGTTCTGCTGCGCCGCAATGGCAAAATATGTTTCCAACGGCTGGAAGGAGATTAAAGTGTTCCCGTCTAGCATGTGTCTATTTTCATCCGGCTCTTCAGAGTGTAAGACTTTCTGTCTTATTACAGTTCGAAGGAGCCGACTCCAGAGAACAAGCAGCCGTGTCACTTCCTCTTATTTACCCCAGAGACGCAGCGCGCATTGTACCTGCGCGGGTGCAGTTGGAGGCTGCGCAAGATCTTCCTCAGCTATGAAAACAGCAATCTCCTCCAGGACCCGCTGAGAGAGGGAAGGAATTCAAGCACAAGCTCAGAGCGGAATATTAAAATGTTCCCGACTGCTAATATTTGACTCATGTTCCAGCCATAATTGAGAATAATTGGCCGTACATGATCAGAGATACATGGCTTACAGCGCACATGTTCCTTTAAAATTCTTCCTTTTCTGTGTAGGAGAAGGGTTTGGCTTTTTCTGTACGAGGGTAAGGAATTTCTTAGAATGAAAGCTTGTATTTGTTTATTACACTCTAGTTGTCAGATTTGCAGTTTCTCTGTGTGTAGCTGTGGGCAGTTTGGCTGTTGCCACATGGTATACTGGTGTGCAGTAATCTAACGTAATAAAGTGTGCTTTTCTTTTTCCATGTTGTGATTCAGAACCAATGCGGATCATTCCCTTGTTCACCTCTGTCCTTCACTTTGGCCAGACACCCGTGCTCATTAGTTTGTTTTCTAAAATGCCATTGGCTCCTTTGGCTGCCATTTCCGGCCAGACAAGGCGGCGTGGGTGGATGAGCAGGTAATGGCTGTCCACAGCCTGTTTTTACCAGCATTGTTTCACTGTGTGTTTTCAAAGGAAAGAATAGAGTCACACAGCTTTTGCGTAGTTAATGACCGATTTCCGGCCCACATAAGTGATAAATAAACATAACTGACACAATTATTTAGGCGTCGTCCATATGTTTTACTCTGTTCTCGGAGGGTTCCTGGTTTACTCTACTGCAAACTGTTTGCCTGTCGGTCATCATCTGGCTGATCAGCATGTTGATCTGCCACACCTGTGAGTTGGATGGATGAGCAACATAGTTGAAGTGGAAACTTGCACAGATTCAACAGATAAGTGCACAGTATCTGAGAGATTGCACAGTTTAGGCTGAACTATGGACTGAGTTCAAGTTCCTGCCCGATACTGTTGCGGTTTCATGAAACATTGTCCCAGTTTCCAGAGGCCTCCAGATGGCCCTGTCCACTGTTGGCTTTGAGCCACTATCCATGAAACCCTCCATGATTTCCAAGTCAAGAGCACCATCCAGGGGCTCTGAGAATTAGGACAGTGTTTCATGAAACCTTTTCAACCCGTCAATATAGAGTCATGATACCTCGGCTAACCCATCACCACGACTAAACACATGTCCAGCCACGCTATGACATTTGTCACAGTAACACTTCATCTCACCCTCCGGTTACGCGTTTGTGCCAGCCTTGCCTGGATCCACTCAAGCTTTTTTTTCTGTCAATGTAAGAATTTATGTTTTGGTTTTTTTTTACTTACATATGAGGATAAAAATGCACTCTACTTTTGTTGATGCAATAACTCTATGCAATCACCATACACCAAAGGCACTCAACAAAGACACAATTTCAACATGCAAAATTCACACTCAGCGCCCTTTTTCAAAGAGAACTCTCAGTAGATTATGAAATGTGACGTTTCATTGACATAGTTCCTCAAAGCCAATGATTGTCGACCAGACACTGCCACCTGAGGCACCTGAGAATGAGAACTCTGTTTCATGAAACCTCACCAGCCCGTCACTGTGAGTGGAAAATGAACCCAAGCAATGTGGGACACACTTCATAAGTGTTTCATCTTGAATTTGTTTGAATTTGTGAATTTGAGATCCGAATAGTGCGTATATTTGGTGAGGAGCACAGAGAACAAAGGCAGAAATGTGAGGCAGAATACAACAGTCGGTGCGTTCATCAAACTGAGGTCATGTAGTCAGTTCAGCACTTGCGCAGCGTTAATATCAACTGCCCACAGCTGGTCTGGGGAACTGAGCGGCTGATGCTTTGGTAACAATATATCCCATAACTGTGAATTGTACCCAAAACCGACGCATGCTAAAGACCACTGCAATGTTGCGCGTCACCTCTTTAATGGGCTTTGTTAAAATAATGAAGTAGGCCATTTTCAGGTGTCTCTTCGATTCGGACGTCTCCTCCTGGCACTTTGCACTCGCAGTAATTGTATTTGCACTAAGAGGGGGAATGGCTTTTAAAGATGACGTGGCAACAAATCACACCCAGCCGTCCCGGGGAAGAGGTCAGAATCAATCAGCCGCCCAGTGGCCTTTGACATTCAATAAACGTCAGCGGGTATTTATATGCAGCCACTAAGGGCAGGCTCAAATAACTGCCCATGACAAAATATGATAACAATTAGACTGGGTGGGTGGGGGGGGAGGCGCGCCTGACTGGATAGAGCCCCGCCATGGCAGGGGATAGAAATCATGCGCTGGAGGGAGAAAGCGGGGCTGAGGGCTGCTACTCCTGGGACCAATCATCGCGTTGATGTGGTCATTTACCAGCGAGCGCTGCTCATCCCACACAAACCCAAATGCCAGGATCTAAATCTAGCCTTAATTAGACCTGTGCCGGACGGCCACGACAGGATGCCGAGGGGACCCACAATATTGTTGTTTACAATAACATCCAGCGCCTTGTTACTGTGAGTGTGTGACAGGGTGGAAAGGTCACACACATCAGACTCCATTATAGCCAAGAGATGAAACTCCAGCTGTGAAATTGAACCGTCCCGCATCAAGGGCAAGTTTCCCACCGCGCTAAAGTTAAAATCCAGCAACTCACACTAATGCCGAAGGTTTGTCATGTGACACTGGGGGGAATCCATTTTTATCAACGGGGTACGTCAACGATTCTTGAAATTTTTGTTCTCTGATTTTGTCAAGTTGTTCACGTACCAAAGGGAGCCAGTGATTTTCAGCGCAGGATGGTGTCTGCAGGTTCTCTGCTGCCCATAAAAGCTCTCAAATTCTGAATTTCAGAGCATTCTATTTCTGGAACTGGGCCGAATCCAAGCTTTTATACATATGATGTTGTCATGCAGAACATGCTGGGCCTTCTTTTCTTTTTGGTCAGTTTTTCGAGTCAATAGACTGCAGTGTGTCTGGGTGAAACTCAAAAATAAAGACGACAAAAACGGTTTCCCTCTGCCACAGACAGTAAACTTGCCAGCATCGTTTAAAAAGCAATATTGCTCAAGTCGATGTGTGTTCCTGGAATAAGTGATTAATATTTGCATATGCCATATTTACTATCTTATGAGGTGAATGCATTAGTGGACTATGAAATAAAAACAAAGTAGATCTAGTGTGCATCATCAATGAGGACTAAGTACAAGTGAAGGAGTTGGTCCTCTTCATTCACTCCACCACGTTCCTCTCAGCTGTTCTGCTGCTAGTGTGCATAGACTCTAGGTGTCGCTGTGTCAGTCTATTCCACCAGGCCTTTCCTTTCAGGCCATGTGGCACATGTACCATTCACTACAACCGCAATGAAGTTCTTTTCTCAACCAATCGGTGAGTGCGGTGCGCCAGAAAACTGAGTTATTGCATCAGTCCTGCTGAGTTCTGACTTTTAAAATGCATGTAAACAGCTTAGTCCAACTACTTGTTGGATAAATGCAAATTTCTCTTAGTCAGACGACATGACCAGAATAATGTGGTTAGTAGCGTGACCAAGCTAGCATGTAGCCATTTAGCCTGACTATCATTGCTGTGTGTGTGACACACCATGCTGCCCGAAGCAGAGGCCTCTTATTCCAACCAGTTCCAGTCTCACTCACCAGATCACCACCATTCCCAACTGGTGAAGACCCAAGCTCCCATTCTCATGTTGGAGCATGGAGCATCATCATCCTCATGAGTGCATCACGGAAACCGACAGTACACATGAGTCATGAACATTGGCTTTGGAGATGAGTTGCTCTTTGAAAACATAGCAGTTCCAACCAAGACGTAGTCAAAGATTCTGGAGTTCACTAAATGGAATGGTAAATTGATAAATGTTGCCAACTAAAAACGGCTGAAGCAAGCTGGAGGACCAGGTGAAGGGAAGGGCAAGGCCATATGAAGGAGACTTGTTGTAGTGACTGGAGAACGAAAGTTTCTCTGCCAAGTAAAGAGGCATGTGAATTGAGTTGTGTCCATAAATGCATTGTCACTCAACTTTGTCTGAATTGAGGGACATATGTAGGGACATGTACCAGTGGGGCAGTTATTACAACTCAGCCAGCTAAGTGGTGCTGGGCAACTCCCAGAATGTCAGTTCCCTGAGGTGCCCGAGAGTCCTGATCTGGTTTGTGGAAATAGGTAAACACACATAACTGGTCAAGTCCTCAAGGGGGGCAGCAGTGCCGGGAGAAATGAGAAGCGAGGGACAGCGCAAGCAGCAATGAAACAGGGACAGCAGGGGACAGAGAGAAGAGAATTACACACTCATTACCACTTTGGCTTTTATTCAGCGTGCGATCACGGACACTGGGAGAGTCGGAGAGCCGCACTTGCAGAACAGGGAGCTGAGTGGGACAGACTTTTTAAAGAAAACTGCCGTAGATGCAGAGGCTGCAATATGGAGAACATTCAGTCAACTCATCATGTTGTAGCAGTAAACATGCGCAGTAAACAGTTATTAAACAGAAATGCTTGCTTTAGTGTATCACTCACATTATGGGTTTTAAGATTGTGTCCTGGTTTCTTATGTTGGTCAAGGGGCGCTGACCCCTGGTGACTCCGGGTGCTTCTCATTTGGTGAAACCTGGTTACAAATCACAAGCCTCACAAGATCATTCCCCTCCAGTGCAAAAAAACGCACTGAAAATGACATTTTTTTTTTTTACCATGCAGATGGTCCTGTTGGATAAAATCTGCACTTCATGACAAAGCAAGTATGTAACTTTGATACTCAGTTTGGTTTGTCTGGCCATGGAGGAACTAAGACCACTAACTCAGCCACTTTGGCTGCAGAGCCACAGAGAAAACTCTCTATAACCGTAGGATTATTCAAAAATATTCCGCAGCTCGAACAGAATTCTTCGACAGCCGCACTACTTTATATAAAAAAAAAAAAGTTAAAAAAAAAAAAGTGGAGCAAGTCCCTCAATTTTACACGCTCCCTTCAAAAGCAATAGTCTCTTTTTTGGTTGGCGCAGAATCCAATCGCAGGGCTCTGAAAGAAAATGTTAAACTCTATGATTGGTCAGCGCTGGCTCTCCCTCAATTCTTACTTCACACACTACAGTGAGAAGGTCTGATTTGTGCAAGCAGCAATCATTTCTAGGACTGCACCGAGGAAATTTGGTTAGAGCGCTTGACTCACATACACACAGGGATCCAAAATAAACCCTTGGCTCTATGAAAGCATCAGGAAGAGCAGGAGCGGAGGAAGAGCAGGAGTGGAGGTCTCGCGAATCAGAAGCATTGTCCAAAATAATCATTAGAATTAAAGGTGACCTTCTGGGTCATGAAACAGTAGTCAGTCAATGCACAATGGCACAATGGCAACTGGGCACATGCAGGGACAGATTTTTGTTCCGACCAGTCAGTCGCACACAGTTTAACCAGTGAGGTTCCAGCTGAAACAAGCAGCAGACTGAGTGATTGTTGAGGGAACATGTCGAGGGAAAAATTCATCATGATAAACTGTTTTTCTGATATTTTTAGTTACTCGTAGTCCATCTGCAAAAACGTTTGGGACAAAGTCATCGTACAATGGTACCTCGGTTCTCAACCACAATGCGTTCCAGATGGCCGTTCGAATTTTTTCGAAATCTCCCATTACAATGAATGGAAAAAGAAATTATGCGTTCCAAACCTTAAAATAGGCTTTTGTAGGAGTGAATGTAGAGTGTCTGCTGCAGGTGCGCTGTTCCTCTATGTGTGTGGCCGCTGCATGTGGGAGGGGTTGCTGAGTGAGTGACGTCTCTCCAGAAGTGAAGAGGTGCCCGGTGCATGTCCAGCTCTGAATGTGCGCTTCTGTGCAGTTTGGCTGTGACAAAGTCATAAACCAAGTCACGCTCAGTCCGAGACTCGCCTCATCCCTGTCCCAGCTCCAGCCCACAACAGGACATCAAACCCTGGAGGTGTGGAGAGCGAGCACCTCCACTGTGACACTCTACCACGGTCCAGTGCGGAGACAGGAAAGGTTTTACACCTCAATATGAAGAAAAAACAGTCAGTAAATGTAGCTAACGGGACACGTCTGCATACAGAGGCTGTGTTATACACGATAACAAAGCACGTCGTGGGTCAGCTGATCGGTCAGCGCACGTTATGTTTTTTCCGGCTTTTTTCGGGGATGTTCGAGTTCTGGATTTTTATTCGCAATCCGAAGCAAAAAAATCTCGAGATTTTTGTTCGAACTCCGATTTGTTCGAATTCCGACACATTCGAAAACCGAGGTACCAACCACCGTATTGACTTCAGCGACAGCTGCTTCAGCACAGAGATTCAAAGATTTGGACATTAAAGGTCAGATGCAGGATGAGTGTTTTTTTCCAAAAAAAAAAAATCCCTTGACTGTACATGAGTGCTTATCCATGAAACCCTGCATACAGTCCTCAGTATTCTAGTTCTGGCTGCTGGGTGAAAGACTCGCACAGCCATCTTATCAACAGAGGAAGACGTGTCCCTCCTCCTCACATATAAAAACGCACTACTTCATCTTTCAAGACAATATTTAGCAGATGTTAAAAAGTTGCTCAGTTCAGTCCTTCAGCAGCTTTGTTTACAGCGCGCCGTGCAACATCCATCCCATGATTCTTCGATCAGCATTTTATGCAGACATATTTTCCATTCTAAATGACTCGGAAATAGATGAACAGGGTTCTTTTGTATTATTCTTATTATTATTTCATATTTGTGGCATTTTCACACTCAGATTTGTTGCCTGTTGACCGTGTGAAATTAGGTCCAATGTGTTAATACAGCATGTCAAAACAAAAAACATTCACACAGCTGAGATTGGCCTGGAGAAATGACCCCAAACATGTCCAGGTAAACCGTCATCTTAGACATAAAAACGTCAAAAAAGACTTGTTTGAAAGATGTTTCTGATGGCTGTAACTTGCAAAGGAATTTCTCATCTAACTTAGTTACTTTTAAATTAAAGTCATAAAGGAGTACTCAGAGTAGTCAGTAGTTGGGCTACTTTTGGCATGGGCCTCTGAAAATTAGGGTGAGCCATGGCAGGTTGAGATGAGAGTCAGGTGGAGCATCACATCATCACAAACGTACTCTGAAGAATTGGGCTTGAAACCTTACTGAAGGTTATTTGATATCATCCACACTTTGGCGCGGCAACAGAATGCCTGTGACTCCTCGGTGACCCCACTAGAATAAGCGACTAAAGATGAGATAAGATTACATTCATTTCCACACAATTAAACAGCAGTGCGATGGCAATGTGAAACGTTTGTTTCGTCAGGAGCAAAGCGTTAGCTACACAAACGCTAATGTGGTGTCGCAAGCGGGGTGACCTACATACGTTCTATACTTTCAAAACAATTTCCTTACAGAAAATGATGCCCAACGAGAACTTAGTTTGGAGGTGGAAAATAAAAAAAGCACAATTTGGAGAGGCACAGATGACGGTTGCTTTGTGCAAGCGCAGATTTAGATCCTGCTGCTTCCCTGATTCTGACCAACACATATATTGCTCCATCATGGTGCTGGAGATGATGGTGATGATCTTCCATTTGGAGGTCTTCCCAGGACAGCTGGAGGAAAGAAGATCACTTCGAAGATCCAGGATCAGGTGGAGAGAAAAAATCAACACTTGTTTCTGGGATTGACAGCAGGACGCCTTTTTTATTCTCTCTAAAATTGTTCTCAAAAACTGCTCAAAACATGGTGTCAGACGAGAATATCTTTATTTATTGACGTTTGCCGTCAGTTGAATTTATGTTGAAAAGCAGATGTGCCTCCGTCATTAGACTGATTCTGAACATCTGCATGATTTTAGAAGCTGTGCTTCGAGGTGAAGAGAGTGTGACTGTGACCACTTACACTCTCTTGGATGCCTGTCAGGCTTGAACTCCAGCGGAATAATGAGAATGAAATGAAAAATTTAGCCACATTTTGGGAAGTGAGCCATTCCCTATCAACATGCATGTTTCTTGCAACCAACACTGTGTTCTGGTTGGAGCTACTTCAAAAAATAAATATGAAGGGGAAAATGTTCACCTTTACTGCAGCTGTCCTTCCTTTCTCATCCATATTCCCTATAACACACACACACAGCACAATGTGGTGTAATGGTTCCACTCCTGCAAAGGACAAGTCTGCCATCTACTGAGCCAGACGGATTCTTTTAAACACATTTACAAGCAACAGCTGCACAAATGCGACTGAGTCATGAGCAAAATTCCCAAAATACTTGAGAACTGAGATAGAAAAATGAAAAAACTCACCACAGTCTGAGCACTTAATGAATGACAAAGTCAAAAGCAACTAATGGACTGATCCAAACAACTGCCAGCTCAACCAAGTGGTCGTGATAAATATCATTTCAAAAGCAATTATCCAAAAACACAGTTGAGCTGGGGCAGTTGGTAAAAGGTTAAAGCTTGAAAGTTCAGACAGTGGCCTTTCGTCTCTCACCTGTGCTCTAGTAAGAGCCTTGATAAATGAGTCATGATACACCACGTGATCCCCGTGAGAATATGCACCTGAACAGCAGGCTTGTGACGGAACATGTGCGTCTCTTAAACTCATCCTGAGCTCGACTGGTCATAGCACTGAACACACGGGTCATGAGACCATGCGCACCATTAACTGTAGACATATTTTTGAGTAAAGTAAGTTATTGCTCCTATTGATTGACATGGATGGACCAGAATGCAGCATCTCCACTGACAGGCGAGTGTCTGCTGCTTCACATTGAACACTATGATCAAATCTCTCAGGCTTCAGTTTCCACTAGCTAATCTCTCCAACTCAAACATGGAGCTGCAGCAGCAGCCCACCTGGCTTCGGGATGGTTGAACATGTCGTCTGGCCTATTTGCGACTCTCATATATAAGTCCCACCATCCAACATACATCTCGTCCATCCGCTCCAATCAGACGTTTGTCTCAAGGTCTTTTAATCCTTGAACCACAGTGATTCATGCTCCACCACATACGCAGTGTATCTCCACACATACGAGACAGGCTGTTTGAAAATACACTTGCAGATCATACATAAAAGATCCTGTTGAGAAACCTCTTTTTTTCTTGGAGTGTCAAAGCATCCTTCATCTCCATTCATATCCAAAGTCAATCTTCCCACAGTGTCCTGTGCACACGTCTGTCCTCACCCTGGTGCCGTTATCCGTCCTCGCAGGCGGAGGGGGAGATATAATCCTCAGAAACTTGAGTTGTTTCATCCTGCGCTGGGTCTCATGCACCATGTCACCACCTAAACTCAAAGGGGGAATCTGTGACTTGATAAGTCTGGGTAACATCAAGGAGCAGCCATGTTTTATTCATTGGCACAAAGCTCCTGAACTCAAATCAGATTCCCCCGTCTTTGTTTGAGCGCCCGAGCTTGAGGGTTGACGTCTCTAGAAATGATAAAGTTTCTGACGGAGACAGACAGAAAGTTGGACCTGCAACAGATGCAAGAAGAAGTAGAGGTGACTTTCGATAGCAAACACACACTGAGTGACATCCGTCATCCGCGGGAATTGAATTATTTTCTGTATGTATCATTGCCAGTCATGCGGCGTTTAGAAGGGGTTTTACTGTTTTTCAAGCAGTTCAGCGTCTTTGTGATTTATGGATGTTGGTCTCTACACCTGGCATACTGGTCATGCAAAGTGCACAAGGCAACAGCATTTCTGGTCAACTTTTGGTTTGAAACTTTGTTTGGTTATCTCATCGGCCAACGAGGTTATGTTTGTTTTTGCCCGCTCATCTGACTGTTAAGATGGGTTGAAAAGTTATTGTCACATTTCATTGAAATCATGTGGCTAGGAATAAATGGTACAGTTTTGGGGGTGTTGAGGAATATCACTCCTGTAGTCTGAGATCTGCTTCAGACTTCTAACCCACACGAAAATGGTGGTTCTCGCTTGTGCGCGTGCGTCCAAACATGACATCACAAACAGAATGTGATGTCATGTTTGAAACAAACTCCAAGATCAGAACTGGAGAAGAAAAGCACAACCAACTGAGACCAACTGTACCAGTGCACTGACCATGGACCGAGGAAGCTTGGTGGGCGCCATTTACTGTCAGGAGAAACCAAAGAGGGACAAAACAGGGAAGCAATACAACATAAGAGCATGTGGACTGATATAAGGTGACATGAGTGGCTCGGCGGAGGTACACTCTCATCAGTGCCTCTGTAGTCTGCAATTTATATAAGGTCACAGCCACAGGAGACACCAGATCCTGTCAGCCATATCTTTTTGCTTTCTTTAACCGACAGCACCACCTACTGAGCTTTGAGAATCAGGACACTGTATCATGAAACCTCTTCAGCCAGGACTCCACGACCGTGTAAAAAAAAACCTTGACTGTGTGGACCTGACTAGTGCTCCCTGTGGTTCAAAATTGATAAGCAGATTCATAAGAATATGATGTTGTTTTTTGCTTTGTGTCCGCTGTGAAATGAGCTTCCTGTAAATGAGTCATCTTGTGACAGCTTATCACAGAATCACCGCTAATAGAACGGTTTGTTCTTTTTCTGAGTATCCACTCCACCGCTGTCTGTGGAAGAGATAGCGGTGGAGTGGATTCGTGAAGCGGTGACCTTGGCTTCCTGCTGATTCACTTGTTTTGTTGCATTTCTTTTATCCGGCGCTCTCCCCTCTCATGCATCACTCCTTTCCCGTCCCATTTTCCTTTCTCCCTCTGATCTCATGCTGTCGAAATATTCACGTGTTTTTCGTTTTTTTTTTTTTACCTGACTGGCGCACTCTGAGGTCAAATATACTTTTCAAAAAAAAGTGAGAGGATTTGTTCTACTTTCAGATTGGACCACGCTGTAAATTGCCAGAATAGTCTTGTCACTTGATAAGTGCTCAGTGAAGCCGTGCTGAGCTCTGCTGGAATTACACACGATTAGCTCCCTGTTTCTACAAAGCACCTTTGGGTCTCTAACTTATCGGCCTAAATTGTCTCTTTTTAAAGCCCGTGTTCTTGTTTTATCTTCTGAATTTTGGTTTCAGTAAATTAAAGCCTGTGACTCCTCACATATCACAGCAGCAGGATTCAGGCTCATTGTCAGTGCAGTGATACCGCTCAGCTACCAAGGCTCTTCAGCCACTGTCGGCCGGGTCAACTTTGAGCGTGCACACTTGTGTGAAATTATAGATGGCCAGCGACATAAATAACACATCAAATAGTCTGCTGGTCTGGAGGCAGGGAGGAGGCAGGTCTGTGGTGAGATTCATTCTAAACAAACACATGCTTCTTAAAATGTCACGCCAGTGGTTGGCATGAGCGGCAGCCCCTGTATATGTGGCCAGGTATAGGCTGACTACCTGTCCAGGGTGTCTCTCCTGCATGATGCAGTCTCTTTATTTTCCCCAGGTCTTTGTTTGGTGGTGCTCTCGCACCAGTATGACACAATAACAACATTGTGCACCTCTGGGTCACTGGCTGTTTTGGCCTTTTATTGCAATACACCCACAGCAGAGGAAGGCCCGCCACAGGCTGCTCAGACCTGGGTGTGTGTCCTTCAACAAGCCTCTGTCTCAACCTCAGCCAATGGCTGTGTCCTGCTGCAGTATCTGACTGGTCCTTGGTGACCTTCCTCAGTCTTAGCCTCCAATTCCTACTAGCTTCAATAGTCTTTTTCGTAGAACAAGCTACCCACCTCGACTAAGAATGCATGCAACCGAGTGTGACCAGACTGGGCAGCGAAAGTAACAGTCGAGAAGTGGAACACTGGCTGTGATTTGATGCAGCAGTGTTCATCAATCTTAGCTGATGTCTGTGGTGAACACACAGTGAACCTGCCGTGTTGTCACTTGTGACAGCGCTGACCTGCAGATGTGTAGATTTGTGTTCATCCACCACCATCACTCAGGTCGTGTTGATCGTGAATTCGCACTAGAGGATTTGACAATGTAGTTGGTTGGTTCAAGGAGAAGACATTACCACCATGTTAGCAACCGTTAGCATGGTTGCTAAGTTAGTTGGGGCTCATTCGGTGATCTAAAGCGTCCCGCTTGTACTATAGACCAGGAGTTCTTAACCTTTTTGATCTTGGGTTGTTCCAGAGCAAATGGGCCCAGGGCCCATTCAAGTCATAGAACTGATTCATAACTCTTGATTTCATCTGTGATCAATAGCCATATTTAATCTACTTACACGTAAACAAACCAAAACCTTGTGAAATGACATGAAACCATGACATGAAAGATATTTATATGTCATCAAAAAGTCCAACCAGGTGCATGTCATATTCATCAAATTTACTAAAGAAAAAAAAATACACTTGACGCAAACTGTTGAGAAAATTTGAAAAACTGAATAAAATTCCAAATAAAATAAAAATGATAAAACCATGTCTAAATATCATAAAATTAAAAATATTTTATTTAAACTCTAAAGCAGATATAAGTAAAGTGTCAATGAAAGTATCGCCATAAAATGTTCCAATTAATTTTCAAAACTGCATCAACAGGTGCTTTCATGAACAGTTTTTACTGTTGGGGCGGCATCACTTTCTTTATCATTTTTTCTTTTCAAGAACTTCCATAGGTGGTAACCATCACAGATTTGCAGCTGTCAAGTCAATTCAGTCACACACTTCGGCCACCATACGTGGCTAATGTATTAAACTGAGCGTCTTGTGGTCAAAACTTCTAGCGGCCCTCTAGGAGGTGCTCAACCATGGGCCCCATGGTAAAGAATCACTGCTTTAGACAACATCCATCATTCTCACAATACAAAGAAAACAGCGTCTCCTGGATAGTTTGTTTGACTCAGAAAGCTATGAGAGGAGGCGTGAAACAGCTCCTTGCTATGACTAGTTCTTCCTCTGCTGACAGTGGAACTGAAGAAGTCATAGCACTGCATGTAAACCAGGAGAGCATGAAACACTTGTCCTCAGCAGCTTAGTCGAGCTATTGCTATTTAGTTGGGCTACACTCTGCATGTAACTGTAGTCATTCTTCCATTCACATTTATTTGGGCGTACAACCTTTTCTGTGTGAAATCTATGAAGTCTTTGTACATGAGGCCCCAGTCTGAGCACAGGTTGGTTGCTTCAGTTTTGGCTGGAGATGGCACAAGTAAGTCATAAGTAGCTCTGACTGTAAAGATAACCCTTCATTAACTGCTGCGACATGGCGATGTTACTCAGGTGCCTTAGTGGCTCTGCACTTGAGTTAAGTTATGCTGGTGGCATGGTGTAGTTTGGGTTAGCAATAGTTAGTTAGTGCCTCCCTGTTGTTTAATCTTAGCCTAAAATTCACTCGAGATGAGTGGCGTGTGTTGCTTCAGTTTGATATAGTACAAAGCCATCTTGTTGTGCAATACAAACTGTTGTGTAGCTATTGAATGATAGTTGATCAGTGTTCACGTGTCTCTGATGTGCAGGTGCCAGCACCACCTCCAAGAGGACCAACACCTGTAGGAACTTGCATAAGCCTACTCTGAAGTTGGCATGGTCCCTTTGTACATGAGGCCCCTGGTGATTTCTCTTCTCGCCTCACCATCCCACTTCATCCAAGTCAATACTTGAATGTAAAGTTGAATTCCAAAAATAGGGCAATAAACAGGGAACAACAACACTGTACAACAGCTCAGAGCAGTTTGTTGTACAAACCTACAGCTGATATAAATATACTTCTTCGCTCACTGACTGGTAGTGTCTTAGAAAAAAATGGATGAAATCCACTACCTGGTATGCTGTACTCTGAAGCTGTGATCTGGATGCCACCGATATCCAGAGGTGGCGTTGGCAAATGACCAACGCCATGAGTGATGTTCTGCTCTCAGGTCAAGGCGCACCGGTTGAAATATGTTTGTAAGTTGTTTGTGTACAAGTTTGATTGGTGTTTTGTAATCCATAAGTGGACCTTTATTTTGACAAGGGATTTGTATTCATATTCGTGTTCCGCACTAAACCGGCCAGGAGCGTGGCATGGCGGTCAGAGTTAGCTCGTGGTGGTGTTGATCCATTCGATCTGGAGAAGAGTTCTCTTTTCAAACATCTACGGCAGCAACGTATGAAAGTTATTTGTAACTTTAGTCATGGTGTATGTTTGTTAAGACATAAACTCTATGGTTTGTAACGTTAACTTAAGAATGTATTAGCCACGTTACAATGCTAATGCACGTCTGGAGATGTACTGTGGGTAATGCTACTCAGTTAGCTTGCTAGCTTTCAGTAGATTTAAACAGAAGTGCTGAAGTTATCAGGCTGAAAGACTCTTTCCTGTTTAGCTTGTTGCAGTTTTACTTGCTTTTCACCTGCACCTTTAGCAAATGAAGGAGCAAGGCGCTCGCATTCCTGTCTGTTTGGCTTGCTGTTATTTCTGCGTTCATGGACTGAGGTCACACGCAGATGGACCAGTACACGCGTCATGTCAGCAGTGGCATGTCACATGATCAGACCACTCCACTTCTCCAGAGACTGTTGGCGACAACAACCATAGCACTTTTGAAATGCTTGCCGACACACTTATTCATAAGAGGAGGGGAGCGACTTGCTGCTCATTGTGGCGCTCAAAACACTTGTACTGCAGCTATTAAACGTAATTGGAGTCGACTGGGAACTTGCTACAATTTGTCCTGATTTTGTAAATCATTCGGGGAATGACTGCAAAATTGCAGAGAAGTGAGAATTGGTATGCAGCTGACAGGGGAAGATCGAACACAGTAAGAAGCAGCAGACAACAGGCTCAGACTGCATATTGACAACAAGTCGATCCGATTTAGAGAATATGAGAATATGGAGGATGTGACATAGAAGTTGGAGGTGTGAGGCGAGAAGCGAGCGGTAGTAGAACCAAGACACAATACGTGTGTGTGTGTGAGAGAGTTAGCGGGAGGCAGGAGGGAGCCTGAAGGTGCAGCCAGTGGAGGAAGTGAAAACAGATGTGTTCAAGTGCTTGGTGTCAGTCATTCCAAGTCATGGGACAGAGATCAAATGAGATAAAGGGGAGAATGAGTATATTGAGTGTATGAGTGATCTGTGACAGAAGTACAGGGTAGGTCAAGGTGGGAGCAAAAGGACTGGAGGGAAGTGCCCAAAGACAAAGAGGATGGGGTGATGGCAGAACTGAGGAGTAACAGAGTAGAATAGAGTAAAAGTACTGCAGATGGTAAAGTCAAATGAAATGAATAAAGGACAGCAGAACATGCCATGAGCCCTCATGTCCCCCCCTTGTGCCGGGGCTTCCACCGTGCTGTTGCTGCACAAGCTTTCAGAATCAGAAAACTTTATTAATCCCAAGGGAAATTGTGTAATTGAGCCTTGTTGACTGCACTGTTACAGTTGGTGATGATGTCATAGAAAGCGTGACATTTTTTGTTTGTTTGCCGCATCGTTCATAGCTTTGATTCCTTCAGTGAGAATCTGCATTGTACAATCTCAAGAAATCATGAATGTAAAGAAGCATTACATGAAAAGATGAGTCCAAACTTTTGACTGGTAGTGGACATAAAAGAAAATCAAGTGAAGAATGAAGTGGGGATGGCAGTAGCACAAAGTAAGCAAACATGTTCAGAATGATCCTGACTAGAAAAGTACAAATATCATGTTATGTATCAATAATTGTCCTTGAAATGCGCAGGTTATGCTGATGATGGAGGCGATGATGAAATCTGGTGGTGTGTCAGATGAACCCTCCTGTTGCTCCAGCGTGTATGATACTCCCCGAGCAGCTCCTCCATGTCACCGCTGGCTCTTCATCTCTAAATGTTCTTGGAGCCGATGCAGTCAGCTATTTTCCAGCTGGTCAAACATGCTGGCGGACCTCCCCAGATCCAGGGTGGCTTGTCTCCTGCGGTCAACTGGTAGTACATTCCTCCTCTTGGCCTTGGTCTCTGACATAAGAAGGAGATGCAATGTATCCCGTTCTACAAATATGGGCACCACCCTCTGCCCACGGCGGCTGCTCGCTCACACATTGTGGCAGAGTTCAACGGAAGAATGAAGCACCGGTGCGCCCTCTTGTCGCAGGAGCCCTCTGCTGGCCAGCAAGTGCATCTTTTATTGTTGTTTCCAGTCTTCTGGCTGTGTTGAAATGCGTCCTTGCTCCTGCGGGGACCGTCTCTCTCACTGCAGCACGCCTCACTCACGACGGAAATGCTCCTTGTTTATTTCGATGAAAAGTACATCCAAAAATAGTCTCCACTCGCAGAAGCTACACTCGCGCTCTTTATGAAGCAATTACCAGACTAATTTGTTTGCCCTAGAAAGCAGTGAAATAAATCAAGAGCCTTGTTAATTATAAATTCAGCATTTAAAAGAGAGTTGTTCTCCCGATTAGAGTCGTCTGAACAGCTCTTGATTGACTGGTGAACTGCAGATTGATGTGGCGACATGAGGCCCGTGGTAATGAGATTTGCGGGTCTGTGGCGAGCCTTCCTTCGTGTCACCTTTCAGGTGCTGAGAATAACCGGAGGCAGCCTCATCGAGAGGGATTATGGTGGAGCAGAGATAGGATCTAATCCAAATGAGTCTTCTGGGAGCCAATGCACAGAAGCTGTGGAAATAGAATGCATGTTTTAAAAGGTAATTTAGACTCCAGGAATTAAAAACTGTGACAGGTTACTGAGGAATTCATGTCTGGGCTTTATCGGCCGGAGACAGTGAAAGATTTGGTCCAGGTTTTTGCCTCTGAAGTTGAGCTGTTGTCATTGTTTTTCCAGAACAGCCTCCATTTCCGATCGGCTGAGTGGGACCCAATACATAAGACTTGGGCTGCAACAGATATTTTGGATTAGTCGACTCATGGCAATTACCTTTGTTTGAACCTATTTTGGATTTCTGATAAAGTTGGTTACATTATTAAACAAGTATATTAAAAGAATGACACACAATCCAGGAACATGTATTAACCCTGTGAAGCATGAAGCATAGTTGACAGAGAGCTCCAGTTCTTTAAAACAGAGGTCTTTATTGGTCCTTGAGAAGAATTTAAAATCCTCAATATTCATATATGTATCTCATGTGAAATATCAGATCCACATGGAGGTGGAAATTACTGTTTGAAACATTTAAAGGTGATAGTTAACCTGATCAAGAATGCATTGTGAACTAGGACGCGGTAACGGAGTATTCTTCTTCAAGGTGATCTTATCCTAAGTTGGACTTTTGGTCTTCACTATGTTCATTAATTCACTCAATAACTTAATTTCCTCTGAGCATTCAGTGTCTTTCCTATTTCCCTTTGACGGGTCACTTTTAGTGATTTGGAGCCGTGGGTTATGTGAAACTTTGGACTGTGAGAGGGGAGGAGTGGAGAAAAAGAATGTAGTAAAAGGATGGAAAAAGGTGCTCTTTGTCTTCCATTGTACCTCACACCCTGTGTGCTACTCTGTGAACACGCCGTGTCGGTTACCGACATGCTAGCTGTTAGCTCGAGAGTGTGTGGCGTCACAGACCAAACACGGAACACTCGTTCATCATTCTACCATGGTGTCAAAGGGGTTTGCTCACCCTAAAGACACGTTTTCTTCACAAACAAAACAAAGCCAAACTTTTGAACACTACCACCCGTTGCCGCTCCTCCGTGACTGAGGCAGTCAGCTGGAGGTGGT
Organism: Synchiropus splendidus; assembly: GCF_027744825.2. Classification (NCBI taxonomy): domain Eukaryota; kingdom Metazoa; phylum Chordata; class Actinopteri; order Syngnathiformes; family Callionymidae; genus Synchiropus; species Synchiropus splendidus. The sequence continues at coordinate 7,007,381 of NC_071336.1, read as the reverse complement.
GACACGGACCCAGGAGCGCGCAGCAACTGCATCAAGTTGGAGTCCGACCTCGGTCAGGAACCAATAAAAGGAACAGAAATGAACATATCTTAATGATTCCAGAGAATGTGATATTTTCTCACTGTTTCTCAATAACAACCAGTTGTCGATGCCCATCCTGCAGCAACATGTGACATCAACGCACAGGTTTTAACGTCGACGACATTTTGTTATCGACATCATTGATGACATGAACTAATCGTTGCGGCCCGACATAAGACCATGTCATCCCACTGTGATACATCTAACCCAAAGTTCCACCTGAGAACACAGAGGCAGGTCAGCATCGACGTGAGTCTCCTCCAGCTTTGCGCTCCCGCCCACCACTTTGGAACACACTCAGCATTTAGCGCAGGCTGCATCATCACAGAGATACACATGTTGCATCTCATTGTCCGGCCTCTCTCAGGTGACACCTCCGCTTCCTAAATCTCTATTTTGGCATTTGGCTGAGGGAGATGTCAGAACAGTGCGGACCTGACTGGAACGGGTTCATTATTGAGCAGAGCGGCTGCTGGCAGAGCGTGAAAGCGGCAACATTCATCTGCAGCTGCGCAGCCGAAGCCAAAGCCGACAGAGACGGTCCCTCGGCGAGGGAACATGGCAGCCAGGCGAGCTCACTGTGTTTGGGATAATCTGCATGAACATTCCTGCACTCACGCGTTCACCCACTCCAGACATGTCAGTCAGTGTTCTTCACTCCAGCGGTTCCTTTGGTTGGATTCTTCAATACAGTCATGAGTGAGTTGGCCATTTGCTTATCACCTGAAAAACTGTAGTGACACGTCTTGTTTCTGATATTATTGACTTTGTTTGTTTTGTCGAGTTTGTTTGTTTTGTTGAGTTTATTTAGTTATTTATTAATTTTAAGAATTTGGATTGTGTAGCCCACAAAAATGAAGAGGTCCATGTCATTCACCAAGTCCCTCAAAAGCTTTAGGACACTTTGTAAAACACTGTTTTCCCTCAGTGTTTTGCCGACAGAGGAGTGAAGAATGCAGAGAGACACCAATGTGGTTGGTTGAACTCCAGAGAATTGCAGCGTCGTCATCATACAGACTGTATTAAGAATCATTTTTCGTCCTGGATGTGTCAGGAAATGACGCGTTACATGTGTCTCCATTGCCACAAACAAACAAGGAGGGAGAAGAGAAATATATGTTATTCAGGAGGACATGTGGCCAATATTTTGAGTTTGTTTTGAACATGTATCCATGCTTCGATGGAACTGTTGGAACTGCTACGTGGCAGTATGAGCATATTGTCATAATGCTCGAGTTACAAATATTAAAGCGGCTCTTTATGTTCCAAAATACGTATAGTTCAGTTAAATTCTGAGGAAAGTGTCTTTACTGGGGAGCCTTCTTTTAGTCTCTTGGTAAAGCTGTGGCTTGACCAGCAGTACCAGCAGTGAAGACGCAACAGTGCGTGTGTCTGCATGGTAACGTTAGGATATCGAGCATTGTTACAAAATGGCAGCAGGCAGCAGATATTTTCTTTTTTTTTTCTTTATAGATTCTGAATCATAGCAAATGAGAGCCGATTTATTTGGCCCACCGCTGCACTGCAGACTGGGCTCTCAGCTCTGGGGTCGACCTTGAGACTGGGCACATGTAACTTCAGGAGCTGGGCAGGAAAGTGCAGGGTGCATGACTCGGGCAAGGGTTCTAGCAATCACCCAGGCCTTCTGTGGGATCATGATGGTCTGGCTCACCCTGGACTCTAGATGCATTATTGGTCTGATACTCTGCATCAAACTACAGTACTTTCACCTTTATTTATGATCAACTGCAGAAACTACTGACTGTGCTGAAAAAAAAACTTCTCCCATCATTGAACAAGGCCAGACTTTGGTCCCAGTCGGTCACAGGGCATTAAACTCACTAATAAAGCCATTACCCGGCCATAAAACCAGGATCCGGCGGAGAGCTGGGGAGGCGTTGTTGGGTAATGATGACGGAAAAAGGAGCGATTTCAGCAGACAAACGGGGGAGATACCACATCAGGCGGGCAGCAATGTACACGTCCCCTCACAGCTCATCTGTTCATTAGCTCGGATCGTGGTTAAGAAGAGAAAGTGTCTTCTGACAGTCGCCATCACGTGTGGCCAATTACAACACCGCAGCGTCGCCAGGGCCCAAACAGGAGCCACCTGAAGCCAGCCTGTCTGATTCTACGTCGATCTGTGGGGCCTTATCTTCAGCGCTTCAGACTCCAGAGGAGCAATTGGAAGCCCCTGAGCTCATGCGGTTACTGAACCACACGTCTGTCTATGATCCGTCAATCAATTTATCATTCTTGTTTTTCCAAATGTGATTTTACACCGGGACTCTTTTGACTGAAGTGGAAAAATACTGCATTACAATTAAAGTAAGCTAAAGTATACTAGTATCTTAGCAGTAATTGAATAAAATACAGTTCTTTTGGAAAAATAATTAGTGTTAGATGGATTCCCCTGAGAAATCATATTATTTTTATTTTATTTTTTAATTTGTGTGTTTTAGAAGTGCACTCAGGTGAAGAACTGTTACAACAAAGAACACGTTTATGAGAAACGGGTAAAAGTTTCTTCAGTCATACTTGACCACATGCATCTTATGTTGACTTTTCCAACATGAATTCAACAGTTTACTCGTATGTTGAGACTTTTTTAAGGAGAGGAAGATACAGTCAGTGTGTGGGTGGAGCAGGGCGCAGAAGACTTCAGCACGAAGCAGACGCCTGTTGTAGTCCTGTTGACGATGTTCTGCTGCCATCGTGTGGTGTGACTCACAACTGCACTCGCATCGCGAGAGTTGGGGCCTGTTTCGGTGTACTGGACTGGACAAACAGCACATTTATCATTGGCTCACGTCTCCGCTTCTCTTGCAGGGAGAAGAATTGATGAAGCATCAACACAAGTTTCATTGCGATCACTTGGTATTGACAAAGCGATCATGCATGCGCTTCATGTGTGCACCGGGGTCCCCCACACCTCCACCACTCACAAGACAAATGGGGTGTCACAGAATTGCTCCTTGGGCCTCGCTGCTGTGGGGGGAAAGTGGGCTTTTACAGGACTGTCTTGTTTTCTGTCCAGCAACTGTTGAACCGCCCCTTTCATCCCATAATTCCTAAATAATAAAAGTGCCCATTTGCACATTTTATAAATGAAAATATCAACATACCTAATGAAGTATATTCTTATGTGTCATTGCCTGAGTATGTTTGTTTACTGTGGTGGTGAACGGACATTGAAGATGAGGGTCATGGTGAGTGACGTTTTGGTTTGTGTCTAGTAGAGGAGAAGCTGAAAGGAAGAGGGTGATGCTCAGAAGAATCCAAACGTGAGCGCATGAGAGAGAGTGGAGACGAGCGAGTGGAGGCGCTTCAGGACACAGAGTCCCTGAAAAGGTCAAGGAGAATACTAAAATCCACAGCAGTTATCATTAAGCAAGTCTTTGCAACTGTGTCGGCATGCCTCATCCTCTCCCCAGGACACATGCTGAAGTTCCAATGCAAGGTCGAGTGAAACATCAGCCAAGATCAGTTCATCTTAAACTCAATCCACAACCTGCATCACAGAAAAACAGTCGATCACAAGAAACAGCAGATTTCATATGTCTTCTTATGTGGCATCTTATAGATGTGGCCATACATTTCCGATGACAGTAGCGGTGAGCAACAGCCGATCCAGAGTTTCCTATCGTACTGGAGTCGTTCCATCTTGTGCAACATCAGGACATAATCCAAAACTCGTGCAGAAATGCTGTGCTGTTGGGGCAATGCCATGACGTCAGAACCCTGGGGTTAAACACGCCATCTAGTGGCCTCTGAAAATAAGGAACCCTTCATGAAACCCCATGGACCAGTCAACATTCCTGACTTATCCTTCGCAGGAGCTGCCTTTCTGGTGAGCAGTAAGCACGACTGAGACGGACAGATTCGTTTTTTTAATGAATTCTTCTACAGTATACAAATATTCACACACACAAAGGTTGTCAAAAAACCCAAATGACAGGTAAACATTCGTTTTCTCTTCATTGTTGCACTTCTGATTTGCAGTTTTCTCATTGTGTGCTACTCGGTCCACCACCTTGCACAGGTACATCGATTATTTAATTCACCCACACACACACACCTCGAACACATAACCCGCTGACACATTGACCGCAAGCACACAGGCCCTCCTTCTGTGAACGGACACTCTAGGACGAGCGGAAGGAAAGCAGAGATCACAGTGAGAAGCTCTTGACATCAGTGCGCTTGTAGCGGCCCGGAAGTGAGGAAGAGGAGGAGGGAGGTATTGCAGGGTCCGCTCGGCGCTTAGTGCGTGTGGCTGGAACTGTCTCTCAACTCGTGGTGTTGCCTTCAAGTGCGTGAGAAGTTCAGTTCATCAAAGTCCAGACAGGACTTTTCCCCGGCACTTAAATGTGGCGACAATGTTACCGGGAAGGCGACGCCATGCTCCTGTGGACCATGGCGGACTTAAGACATCGAATGGAAATGGTGGGTTGGTTTGGCTACAGGACACAGTTCATCAAGTAGTGCCAGACGAGTACAAAGAAAAAAAGAAAAAAAAAACGTCATTGGATCAAATCTGCATATTCAGCTCAAGAGAACCCCGACCAATATATAATTCTATTCCAAACATTTAGTAGACCTTAATAATGATAAATACAGAGGCCTGCATGAGCGGCTGTGGCTCCACCCCCTTCTCTAAAGTCATACCCCGCAAGCAGCAGCTCTTTCCCAACATACCAGGGAAGCAGTAGTGCAACAAACGTTTCGCAGGATTCTCTATGTCTTCTTAAAGGAAATAGTCAAGTACAAGAGTCCAGGATCTCCGCAGAAGTAGGGTGACCTTGTTGTCCCACAATGCAGTTGGACGTTTGTTGAGGAAGACGTTGGCCGACTTCAGACGGAGAATCTTAAAGTGTCTTTTAAAAAAATATATAATGACCTATAAAGAGTTTGAGCTACGTTCACATCACCAGGCTTCACCGCGGGTTGGGTTGCTTCAGGATTGTCAATGGATATTAGCGATACACCGATGTGTGCGATTGTGGAGAGGCGCTCCATCTAGTGGTCATTTGGTACTCGCGTCAGTTAGGTTAGACTGGATAGAGGGGTGTTTTGACAAGAATGGCGACATGGGAGGCAAACGAAGCAGAGCACAGTTTGCCGATGACCACAGACAGAAACTGACCAGCATTCAAATGCTGATCTTAAACCACCCTTTTCCCCTAAATTTGGTTGGAGCTGCGTTTAAGGTTGCAGTTAAGTTCCGGGAAAAAAAAGCTGATATAGCTAATACTGTTGTAGGTTCCTTTTCGTTCAATCCTGAATTGTCAAATACTATTCCCAGTCAGCCAGGGGGATGGCAGCTAAGTTTGAGGGGGAGGAAATCAGAGTGCCTAATGATAGCTCAGACAAGGCAACATGAACTTCTTGTGAGGATAGCAGTCCATGTTGAAGTATAAATAGAAGCCAGCATCCAACAAGCGAGGGTCGAAGGACACTTTCTTCTGGGGGGTGGAGTGGACTCCACAAATGATGAGCACATTTGAAGCACCAGGTGCCTAGTGACAGTCCTTCTGTACACCGCGAATGAACTCTCAGAACACACCAGTGGCTCACCAGATGAAACATAAACCGGACCAACCCTGGGACCTGCTGGCTTGAACAGTGGAGCTCTGATCACGGTGTGGGGTAACCAAATTAAAATGAGCATCACCTGATTTCCCACGAAATGGGACTGTAAGCAACGCTCCTGTGGTGGCAGTCTGGTTCTGTCCTGACTGGAAGGTTGAGTTGTTTGAGAGCACAACTGAACCATTGTGTGGGTGGTGGGGGGATACTAAAGTGCTTGTGCACAAGTTGTTAATTTCAGTTGTGGTCAGTTGTGTGTGTTGTGAATGGACACATGGATTTACGTTCTGTTGCACGTCCTAGATCCCAGCCAAAAGAGTGAAGCTTGACATGTGAACGCAGCTGCATCATGTGCTGCTTTCGCCACCGATTCAAACTCTTCCAGTGTTTGCTGACACACGAGAATTCTTCACAATGTGTGCTTAAAAAAAGTGACTGCCCCTTGAGACCCTCGACACTTGGTGGCTTTGATGGTTCAGAACCAAGGGGAAGCAAAAGAAATCCAGCAGCGTCTCTGTGAGTCCACTCCATGAAAAGGCATATTTTGTAAAATAAGGCGATGACTCACCCAGAGCGAGCCGGCTGTTTCAGGAACTGTTTCAGCTCGCCATGTTTTATTTTAGAAGAGGGGCTAAAACAACAACAAGTCTTCGCTCCAAAAGTCCTATTTCTTTTTCTTAAATAAGCTTTTAATCTTAGAAGAGGAGCGCCTGCTTCGCTCTCCATTGTCGCTAGAGTCCTGGGACGAGGCGCTCTGGAGCTTGTACACGCTTCGCCCCTCAGAGTCCAGGGAGTTGAGAGATGGGTACCGGCCCACGTTGGGCAGCATGCTAGCAGGCAGCTGGCCAAAGCTGTAAGACTTCTCCAGGATGCCATTGTAGATGCCTTTTCCTTTTGGGGCGCTGATGCTCCCCTGTGGGAAGGGGGCGCTCTTGGACTCAGGGAGGATGTGGGTGAGGTCAGGAGAGCCTCTGTGTGCAAATGGATGGTGCTCTAAGGCAGGAGAGGGGGAGGTGGAAGGTGGGCCTGAGGGAGTGGAGGCTGGAGTTGGCGGTAAGGGAGGTGGAGTGGAGTCCCTGAGGCTGCCGTTGCTGCTGCTGCTGCTGCTGTGGGGGGACGCCGTGGAGACAGCCGCTGAGGACGCAGGAAGCTCCGGGATCTGGCTAAACAGTCTCAGCTCTTCCCTGCTGATCTTGCGACTGGGCGGTTCTGAGCTCGGCAGGTTCTGCAGCTGCTTCCGACTGATGGATGAGTTGAGAGAGTCTGTTTCGGAGGCACACTCCTGTGTTGCCGGGTCCCTGCGGCGAGAGAGAAGGAGTCAGGGCAGAGGAATAGCCCAGTCACATCCCAAAATGTCATTTAAAAAAAGTGAATTAAAAAATGCCTCTTGTCCTCGCAGACCACAAGGGGTCCCTGCTGGACTACACTTTGAGGAACAAGAATGTAAAATCATCTGATTTGATGGAACTAAATCAACTCAACATGTCGAATGTTCTGTCACAAGCATCATGGCTGACTACACCAGTTTCTGCTATGAACATGGTGTAATGTGTGCCGTCACCAGTAGGGGTCACCCATGCATCCTCCACCTCACCACTTTGCAACCGTTTACCATTTATACCCAAGCACTGAGAATCTGGATCAAACACCTGTGAGTCCAAACTGTAAAATCATTCCTGGGCGGTCCGGCCACCACTACATACCCCCTCCTATCTGAGGAGAACATGACATGTTCGTCATCTGCATCGGTGCGATAGGAGAGGGACAAGCTGGCCATGGATAGCAGGTCCGGGTCCGGGGACATGAGTGAGGACTGTGGCGACAACAGGCTGCGGCGGGACCGACACATGCTGCTGTTGCGGGTCAGCGGGGGGCGCACAAATGTTGCCGCTGGGAACGAAAAACAGAATGGTCAAACCTTTACTGTACGTAGAGTAGAAGCTGCATAATGCATCGTATTTTTTTTACTAGAAAGCCATTTATTAGCACTGGTTCCTTACTACATATTAAAGTAATGCACTTTTGCAAACAGATATTTTTTAAGGGAGTTTAAAGGACTTTTTCCTCCTCTGCCATCAAATCTCATAAAAAAAATTGAAATTATAAAAATTATGAAATTTAATTTGTTAGAGTTTGCAAAGTTGGCTACTTTGCTCAAAATGACCTGTTTGTATTGAATGACAAGGCTTACAAAGAACTACAAACATGGGGGATGAACTGTGTCCCTAAGTCCAACGCCATTTGTCATGTCATCTTGTTAACACTGTAGGTAACTCTTAAACCATGGGTTCCGCACCTGCTGCCCTTCAATATGCACTCATGTTAGCTTGTAGAAGCACATCCTTTGTGAGAGTGTGACACTGAAGTGGAGGGAAAGAAGCATCTGCCTATGTAATACAAGAAAAGGTGCAAGATACTGACCTGCAAACTGAGGGATGATCGGAGGCGTGTCCTCATCCAGGTCGTCTACTCCGCCCGCGATGGGATAAGGGGGCACAGAGACTCGGGGCATCACCACCCAGCTGTGATCCGAGTACAGGCTTGCTGTCAGACTGGGCAGCCCCGAGTTATTAACAACAGGGAAACCACAGAGTTTCTCGATCTGCTGCCATCGATGGAGTCGCTCCCTCAGACATGCCGTCACCTCGGACAGGGCTTTCCTGCGAGTAAAGCAGCACGTGAGCGCCAGAAAGATCAACCACTGACATCAGAGATGGTTCATTAGTATTAGAATTTGTGACTTTAATTTGTCAATTTATCTAGCTCATACACCGTATCGTCATCAGTAATCCTGTTTCGATAGACTTTACTCTCGTGAGAACTAGTTTCTCACGGAAGGACTCTAATATTATCACTCGCTTTCTTACTCTCTTTTGCTAAAGTTTGTTGAGTGAGTTTTCCATTGATCTCAAACACATAGATTTTACAATTGTAAACAGACCGTGTCCACCCTCCCATGTGGTACATGACCTCCTCCATGTAGGCATCTCATTCCTGGCTGAAAATACATTTTCAGTGACTTTTTTTTTTCTGTATTGTGAAGGTCTTTTATTTTATTAAAAAAATGTTCACTCACTTTTCTTTCATCACTTCATTGACAATAATTTCCAAGAGGAGCCTTGGATAAAAACATGATGCAGCAACAAGCCACAAACCAAGCAGGTGAAAAAGATGTATTGCAGTGCAAACAGAACTCCCCAGCAGGAAGATAGTTTGAATTAATTCCATTTAAATTCTGCATAGTAACTGAAACCAGTTTTGTGTGTTTGCTCAGGGAATGTCCAAATTCAAATAGCTAGTGGATCATCAGCTGCAGTCGACTTGATCTCACAGTCTGAACTCCATCATCAAAAGATCACCAAACAAAGTTTCCTTCCTGAGTTTTATCAACTTGTTAGAATGATGTAGCGTGAGATGGACGGATTTGATTTACCAGTTGATCTATGTTCCTACTCTCATCTGTATTACCAAGTGCCTGTATATATTGTTATGAAGTTCAGAGGTGAGGATATTTTGGAAATAGAACTGGTGCTCCGACAGCAGACAAGCTGATGATTTCAATATTCACCACCTTCAAAAGTAAAGCCAGTACCGCATTCGCACAGGTTCACTGTGTGAGCCCTTACTTTGCCTCCAGTATCTTGTGGTCCACCTCATCCAGTGATGAACTGTGGGCGACGTGAAGAGTTCCGAACACAGAGCTCCGCTTCTTTTTTATTTTCTCAGCCTGAAACACAAAGCAACCCAGATTCATATCATCAGAGATCAACAGAATGGATTCCAAAACAGCCACTGAGTTCAGTCATCGCGGGCACAAATATTGACCCACTGAAGAGCACTCGTCAAGAAATGAGAGGCACTTGGCGCTAGAGAGAAGGTGATGTCAAGCTGTTTCATCAGCTGAGCAATCGGGTCATTAGTCCAGTCTCTGGAGACGCTTTGGCCAAACTCATCTCCACAATTAAGGCTGAGAACTTGCGCCACAGTCGCAGGCGGGGACGTGCGCAGGAAAACACTCAAACCAACCAACGCTGCGTGATACGCGTGACAGTCACTGGCTGCGTTAAGTTTGTTCAGCCGTGTTCCACCATGATCTTCACCGTGCTCCGGCGAGGACCCAGGAGGTGGTGATTCAAACATCATGGGATGTTCAGTATTCAATGGATTTCATCTGCTACTTTACAACTCTGGCGACACACTGGGAGAAAACGCCTCCAGGAGTTTATTAGCTTGTACAAATAACCTTCAGCATGGTTCACTAATGCTGCGTTAGTATCTGCAGCCTCAAAGCAACAAGGTTTAACTCGGGCTACAGGCGAACCCAGGTTTCCTCCGGGCATGGCGGTTTGCTTCCTTAGTCCTAAAACATACATGCCGGTTAAATATTTGGATGGCTAACCAGTCCACTGCACCCCCACCAGGTAACTATGATCCTGACTGAGGAAGTTAAAACACTGTCATGAAGACAAAGAAGTCCAATGGTCGCAGCACTTCACCAAGTCTTTGCCTAGTCACATAATGTCATTTTCTCAATGTCTCGAAATCTCTTCAGAAACGGCACCAGAATAAAATATCGCCTCCATCACCCAGCCATGTTGCGGTTACCTCATCTTTGGCGACGCAGAGTTGAAGCTCCGCGCTCTGCTTCTTGATGTTGTAGTACTGGACCTCCACCTCATGTGTGAGCTGCAGCCACTTCTGGAGAGCTTCAGGCACGGACCGCTCCGACTGCATTTCTTTCTCAGCTCGCTTCAGAGCCTTACGGACCTACGAGTAAAGACCCGGTTAGAGTATGAGTAACTGTTTAACATCTCCGAGCGGTCTGTGCATCCCCACCTGAACAAGCTCCTCCTCTGCATATTTGAGTCGACTCAGTTCACACTCGGCACCCTCCCGCAGCTCACGGAGCCTATGAGCCTCTTTTTTGGCTCCAGTGATCTCATCCCTCATCTTCTCTTCCAGGTTCTGCTTCTCCACTGCCACAGTCCGGTTCTCTTCCTGAGCTTTCTCCAGCCTAAAGAAACCTCTTGTCATGACTTTTGACGGCAACAAATGAATCATTCGCAAGCTCTTCGCCGCCAGTCACTCACCGGCTCTGCATGTCCAACAGGCTCTGCTCAGCTTTCTGCAAACTCTCCAGATCCTTCATCATCTGAGAGATGTGGACCTTGCTGGATTTGTTCTGCACGTAGGCAAACCAGCAGCCTCCGACGCCGATTACTATAGAAATCATCAGGACAAAGTCCTTCATCCAGTTGTGCTGCGGACCTGCAGGCGAGGGGCAAACCAGTTAGATCCTAAAATGAAGGGACACTTGGTAGGGCAGCGTCACTTACGCAGCGGAGGACCAAAAAGCACGGCGTCTAGTGCCTTCAGGTTGAGTTTCTGTTTGTGTCGCTGGTCTAATATCTTCAGCTGCGTCGACATGAACGACGGTTCATTTGCTGCTATTCTGGAGAGACAAGTAGAGAAAGAAAGGAGTCAAAATATGTGCATTTGGCTGAGTGTCCTGACGGCATGGCCGAGAGGGTGGGTGCCAACTAGAAAAAGAATGAATGGAGAAATCTGTGGTCATGAACAAAGATAAGCGCTCTTTCTTCCTTATCTGTGGGATGACGCTTAAGAGTTGACTTGGGCTGCTATTGGAGTAATTCTATCAACGTGATGGCCTGAGTTAAAGTTAGAATCCACAGGCATGAACCTGAAAAGCATCGCCATGAACTGTATTAGTCAACATGTGACTTTGAACAGTTCTGGTTATAGAACCTGACTAATGCTGTTGAGAAACATGCGTGAGATTGTGTGACAGGCATGATCCTGTCCAGTAAGTCCAGTGAGACACCAGACTCCTTGTGTGTGTGGGTGTGTGTGAGTGTGTGTGTGCGAGTTCTTTGCTGTGACAGTCTTCCCACGCCACCACCATCTTACTCTCGCCAGACAACATGGCAGCCAGCAGAAACTGTAACCCATCGTGGTGGCGTCACGTCATGAGTCAGCGCCCTTCAGGTGGGTGGTGTAACACAAATCCCCCAACACATGCACCCCCTCGCCGCCACCTTGCTCTGGCCCCTTTCGTCCACTCGTATGTCTTAAAGTCAGACAGCAGCAAGCAACACTTGAAAGTTTGAAAGTTTTTGCTTGAAGGAAAAAGCAAAACCTTTCTTGTATTGCTATAAATGACCAGCAGTAGGCAGCATTGAACAAAAATAATATGAATAATGTGAAGTGGGGATCCAAAGTACCGAGGTAGCGTGTTTCCTGTGACCCGGAAGCTCCGGAAGTTTCTCTCATACTGGGGAAGCTCCACTGACTCCTTCAGCCACTGCACAGTGTCCTCTACGGTCCAGTTGTGAACTGAGAACATAAACAGAAGGTGGTGTTGATTTCAAATCGATGGATTATCTTTTAAGTTTATACCCATGCATGATGACCGGCCGTCCAACAGTCGCTCTTTTGTCAGTACGGGTGCAGCTATGGAGGTCATGACTGATCCTGAGGTGCAGCAGCCATGGGCGGACGAGGCCCAGTAAAGGAGCCACTAGTTATCATAACATGTGCAATACATCTTCACATCTAACCAACAAGCTTTGGTAGAGTCAGACCAAACTGCTGCCCTGGCAGCCACCCACGACCCCCCACAGGTTCCCCTGTCTCCTGGGACAACAGTTACATAATAGTTTCTGTGCATGAACAACCCAGAAGGGGGACGTTCTCTAAAGCATGCGGGCATAATGTTAAGCAGCCTGAATAGAATCTGACGATTCTTTTCACTTGAAATGATCCAACATAGTTCAGATGAAAACACTGGTGAAATCAAAACATGCGCTCAAACGTTCACCGCTTGCACTTCAGCTGAACTTTTCTTCTACTACAAAACTAGGTTAAATAAAACGAGATCCTCTGGAGTTTCTTCTCAATCCTAATATTGATCTGACAGTGAAACGGATATCAGTTATGTTTGACACCACGGACTGTCAAACTGTAATTTAATAAGAGGTGATTAAATTGATCAGAGGCCTTATTTGTCACCACTTATTTGATCACTCACATTAATAAATGAGTTGCGAACACAGCATGTTGGATCAGACTTTTCTTCGTACAACTGTGGGGGAGGTGGGTTGTACTCACTAACATTTTTGCAGACATTTGAACTCTCAGGAGGGAAATATGAACACTTTTAATTCAATAATAGAACATGAGAAGGGATCAAGAGCACTATCTTGTATGAGAAAATAATAATGATAAGAATGACTAGGAATACTAGAATACAAGGGAAGTAATATAAACATCACCAGAATTAATTGTTATATTGACACAGAATTAAAAAAAAAAACGTTTTTTGATTCAATTTCATCAAACCAATCTAAATCCCCAAATGATCTGGGTGATAAGTCCTAAAGAGACCTGACTATGACATTTCAAACAGGTTCATTAGCCTGAGTAAATTTAGCCAGAATACAAAAGATGTGCAAATGTAGCTAAGCAAATTTATTTAAACATCTATTATATTCAAAGTTTCAGTCAAAGAGACCAAACATGACTCAACTTTTCATAATGAAGCTTTTTCCGCGGGCTTCATTTCACAGAAGCGCAGCAAGCGCAGAACATCCGACTCATATTTGGTTTAGTTTATCCTTTTCAAATCTAAAGAGTGTTTAGGCTTATATAGTTAAACTACTAGTGTTCGGTTGCTAGCGAACAATAGAATCAAGCAAGAAACGTCAATTTAGCCGCGGAGCACTTATCAAGTAGGTGTATGCCTGGATTAGTTCTACTGTGTGAGAACTTATTGCAAAAGCATCTCAAGGCGTGCTCATGTCAAAACACGCCACGCTCAAGTCAGAATAACCCTCTTCTGACGTATCACAGGGATGTAAACAATTTAAGAGCTGAAATAAAGATGAGTCAGCAGCTTACATACAAAGTACATGCTTGGAGGAGTCAAGCACACACCTGTGAATCAACTTTAAGACCTGTGGTGTGTGCCTCGCTGTATTTGAACAGCTATAGACCATCGCCCTCTTAAATAGTCATCACACTTGCGTCACTTACTTAGAGAGGGATTTTGTATTGGGAATATTCTCAATAAGAAAATGTTTTTGAGATGTATCGCATAATTCTGAGATGCAGAAACAAGTTAGTAGAAGCTTGGAGCCTGGGTCACTAGAAAAGTAGAAATGAAGATGAATCGAGCTTCTAAATTGACTGTTTATATGTAAGAACAGTCTGCACTTCATTCTGAAATGATTCCTTTTTGACACATTCTGCTTCTCCCACCCTGTGTTAAACCCTCCTCCTCTCGCAGAAGTTAACAAGTTGTGCACTTGTGTTTACCTTCAGAGGTCTTCCAGCACCTCCACAGCTCCTCCACAGTGATGTGCTGGTCTTCACGGTGGAGGTTGCTGTGTTTGTTAGTCTGCTGTTGCTTCATGTCTTCTATAATGAACTGCAGGAAGAAATAAGTGAGAATCTGTTAGTTTTTTCTGTGGGGCTAGAAGAGGGGCACACCAAGAGTGTGTGAGGTGTTCCTGTAAATAAACACATTTACTGTCTTTCTGTCAGCCTTTTAGGGACATTTTGAAGAAAAGCTGAGCTGTAGCACAGGCCTCTACCTGTCTTGCTCGGAGTGCTTGTACTGTGTGCAACTGTGTGAGAGCTGTTTGTGTCTCGGTGTGTGTTGTTGTGTTTGTGTGTGTTGAAAACAAGAAACAAGTGTTCCTGTTACTCACCCAGCCTTTTTTTGTTTTACCTTATCTGTACTTCTTTCAAACAGAACTACAAAACTAACATGAACAGCAGTTGTGGAGGCAAAAAAAAAATAACAGCTAAGATGGTTTTTACTTAAATAAAAAAATACATACATCAATAAAGAAAACCTGGCCGTTTAAACTGTCACTTGGACAATGGAAACATCAAAATAGGAACAGACTTCAAGCACTAAGGGGGATGAACAAAACGATATTGGTCTCCAACTTTGATGGTAAAATGACACACAAATGACTGCATAAATATGTTTACTGTCACCGACTTGGATGGCTCAGAAGCTTTTTTTTTTTTATCCAAAAGCCACTCTGACGTCACCGCTTCAAGAGCCTCAACTAGCCCAGACAATCTATCTAGATTGCTGTGTACCTATTCACTGGTACTGTGCTGTGAATGCGAATCACAGTGTCATCAAGTTGACACATGCCATCAAGCAAAAAACAAATTCTGGTTAGAAACATTATCCAACATGCAGGGAACAGATTTGCATTGTTGGAGATTCAGCTTTTGGTCAATGGAACACATTTATGAGCGCAGAGTCTTATAACACATGTTGCATGGTCTTCAATCTACATTTTTTGGGTGATCTATATACACTTTGCATGAAGGTAAAACTTATTGTTCCCTGTGCCCAGACACCCTTCAGTCCTGTAGGTGACTCATGATATATGCTCATTTGATGAGAGCAGCTTACAACTCCGACGGTGTGACTTGTGGCAGAGTGAAAAAAAAAAACTCTAGGAGGTGAAAAGAAGTGCCCTCTACTTCCCTTGTACATGACACAAATGCAAATGAGTTCTCTCACTCACACCACGCCAGGAAGTTGTTCGCTGAGTCAGAGAGCCTCATGTGCGTGCTTCCTACGAAAACAAACGTCTCAGAAAGCGTCTAAAGCTCACTTTACGTAATGAGGAATTACCTTGCGCCAACAATGACACAACATTGAGGAAACACTAAGAGGAGTTCTAATGTTGACCAGGATGAATCATATCACACTGGGTTCTCTCAAGGGTTGATTTCTGGAGAAACGTTGACTATTCTCTCGGACAACTCACTCTTCCTGTCTGGCACAGTTTGACTTCCCCATGGGCAGTGTTTGTTTGTTTGCTGTGTTGCTGCACTTGCAAATGTGTGGGTATTTGTAAGACTAAATATTGTATCTGCAAATAGAACATTTTGCATAATTGGTGGGTCAGCAAAGTGGTTATTCTCTTGCGCTAGCAGTGCCCCCCAGCAGTACTAGAGTGCAACTGCAGGTCCAATATAGGAAGATTAAAAAGTGTTCGGACGAATCTATTAGTTTAAAATGTTGGACCCCTGTTGACAAGCTTGTTCTACCGTTAAGATATCGCTGCGTTAATTGGCTCTGAAATCTGGTATAACGTGGGCTTTGACACACCTGTGCTGTGCAGAAATGTCCCCACATATCCCCGTCTCAGACACACTGTGGATAGACTTAGGTTCAGTTTCAGTGTACATTCATTCATACTTTTGACAGGAACCTCACAGTCATGATAACCATTAGTTACTAAGTTAAGTTAGTGCTACTGAGCTACTGAGTCTCAATCTTGGATTAAGATGGGAATCTGTTCAGAATGGTAAGCAAAGTTGCCACAACTGACAGATTCAAACTTGCATGCTGGCACTGAGGGTTGAAAACAAATACTGCTACATTCATTTCCAAAGAAGAACCTGTGAACTCAGAGACAGAGGAAGTGCTGCCAAATCAGGCAAGGCTAGGTCGTACATCTCCGAGACGAGGGTTTGCCAGATTTCAGAAAATAAATCGTTGATCAGCAGGGGGATTCCATCAGTTCATTTTGTACCTGATCAGAGCAAAACATGACAAACTAGTATTTCTCACACAGAGAGATAGGAGCTTGTGATACACAGTGTTATTATTAAGTAATATTAAGTAATTTAGTAATAGTTATTAAGTAGTTATCTTTTGTAATAACAAGCGCCATAACGCGCTCCTTTGCCAAAATTACCAACGCGTTTATCGTTACATTGTTTTTCCTTTTTAGCTGTAAAAGACCAGAGGCTCGAAAACACTAAGCACGTCAAAAACAAGAAATTTCAATCTGGCAAAACATCTTCAGAAAGTGCATGCACCGACCAAGCTGGTGGGAAAAGAACCCGAAGCAGACGCTGCTAAGGTTAGCTGGTCTGACGCCACTGGAGAAGCCACTGCAGGCAAACAGCAGAAGCTTGACTTGGGAGCGCCTGCTGCACAGCCTTTATTTAAGAAGCCGTTGAACACACTAGAAGCGAGGTATGTTGTGGAAGACATGCTACCTATCGCGTCTGTGGAGTTGTCACTGCAGGGTCATGTTTCCAGTTGAGTTCAGGCTTTTAGTTAGGGGGGCGTCTGGGCGTCCCGCGGATTTAATCAGTGCCTGCGTAATGCCCCAGAGTCTCATCATATTTCTGTGAAAAGGAAGTTCCCGCGCAGCATTTTCGCTGAATATGATAAATTCAGCGCATCTGCACCGGAACCTTGGCCACCGCAGACGCCATATTTGTTTACGGGCCAAATGCCACATGACAATCTATTTACCACCACCAGCTTGACCACCTTATTTCTCTGTCACTTCTTAACACTACGAGTCGTCCTCACCTCAGATATCAGCCAAAACTTAACATGAAAGAGTCTTATCATGTTTAATTTAGGAAATAGCAGAAACACACTGCTACGTAGTACGGAGCGTCTTGACTGATCCACGCTGCTCTCACAACACGTTGAACACAGTGAGAGATTCCTGACGATCGAGAAGATTATAATCATTTAAGCACAGATCCAGACATCAGAAATGATCAATGAATAGTCTCGTGATCTTCAGTAACTTAGGGAAAATCAGCGTCTTTCCTCTTCAGTGTCCTCATGTAGACAGCTGCGCTGCAGCGAGACCACAGCAGTGAAAATAGTTACTGTAGAGCGCGGCATTATTCATTTAAGCAAATCTGTCTGTCAATAAAATCAGATGTTTATCAGCCTAATAAAGGCGAAAACATGTGCGTTATCAAAGCCCCGAACACATCGCGAGTCCTGGACCGCTTTGCTGTGCTGTGCTCTCCTTTTCCTGCAGCTCCCAGCTGCACACCACAGTGTTCTTTTTGAACGATGTTGTCCGCCCAGCCTTTACTTCCTTCACATTTACTTCTGAGCCCAAAGAGCTTTGTCTCAAGACAGAAGCCGTAGTGTGAAAGCGCCCTAAGGCTGAGTCCACGGTGTGAATGGCCAATATCCAACCAATAAATATCTGACACAAACTGGCAATGGGACCTTTGATCCACCCACTGATGATCCACTCCCATTCTCAGCATTAGCCTGGCATTTTGTCTGTGTATTTCAAATACCCGTTAAGTACGTTGATCAATACACGGCTACAGATTGCGTGTTTCAAACACTTACATTACATTTTAAGTCGTTGCATCTTTTTAACAAATGAATCAGCCTTGTGTGTTCGGTGTGATCTCGCCAGCGTTATTGTCTTGTCTTTATATGATATTCCTGTAAACACAGTGTCCTATAAGATTATCCGCCAGATAAAAAAGCCTTCGTTGTTTGTTCCACATATTGCACGCACATTGACGATCAAAGTGAGGTTAAGTGCATTTCCCGGCTAAATGATGGTGCAGCACATTTAGGCAACCACGCTAAGATGAAAAAAAAAGTGGCTCGATAAGTAACCCAGTTCAAAATGGTCCAGACGGAATAAACATGCAATAAAAACAGACAGTTAAACCACTGTGAGTTTCCTTCTTCAAATGCAAGTATGCAAATATTTGAACTCCTCAATCTTCCCAAGTGATTAAGCTCCTTGCCAGCTTTTTTTTTATTCTTTTCTCACAAACAAAACCAAAATCAAACTCTGAGGCATGAGATTTTTCCTCGAACTCCCTCTATGTCGTAGGTATGACAGTCACTAGCAATTAATGTGTCAAGTGACAACAACTGTGGACAACTATGTTCAGGTTCAAGCAAAGATAATATCAGGCACATGCTGCATGCTAGTTAAACATCTGATGGCCGTATCTGCAGGAAAAAAGGGTGAAAATAGAATCACTGGAACAAAAGCTTTTTGTCTTTCATAAGGAGACAATAAGGTCCTCTTGGACAATCTGGTCACCTGACTTTTCCAACTGACACACAAGCCACAGTATATGATTCTACTGTCTGAAAACCGATGCAAACCAATATCTGAATCTTCAAGTATCTAAAACACTGTTAGCGGTAATGTTTTTGATAATACTGTCAATAACAAAATTACGAATAAAAAAAATTCTAATAATGTTCATCAATTCCTGTAATCCATGACACAATGTCATACAAAGATTCCAAAAGAGTCTTGGTGACAACCAGAAAATACATATCCCCAAAACGCTGCATGTAGCCTGTGAGTGCTCTCACTGTGAAAGATGATTTTCAAGTGATGCAACATGATCCAGCGGCATGTCTCCTTGGCATTCTGGCAACAAACATATCACCACCCTTGGGATGCACCTGCCCTCCCCAGCGGCGGTAACAGAATCCTGAATGGCTCCGAAAATCACAGATTAGGTGCCCACCCAGTCTTCGTTTACGTTTCATGTACATTCTGTAGTGATTTCTGGTCAATATTTTATCCACCAAGAGGGAGAAAACATGTGTTGACTGAAAATATTAATACAGTTAAAAAATACAATAAATAAATGCAAATGCCACCTGAAATGAAATTCAATTGAACTGTGAGGTACAGCAGGAGGTAACTTTCATATTTTTATACACAAGAAGTTAACAATTTTACATTCTTTAAAGTTGTGGAGTGCGACTTTCAATTCATGACAGGTGATTGTTTATCATGAATGGCCACCTCAACTTCTTGACTCATCTCAAGAGGGAAAATCTCAAAGTGCTCCTTCGAGACGGCAGCAAATGACTCATCTACCACATAGTTTTATTAGACGACGGGGGTACAGTTATATGTTTTATTTAAAAATTATCTCCACAACTGTTGACCATTAGCCATGTCCAAGAGTTCAACACCGTGTCACAACTGTGTCCATCTACAACCAATTGTATGCTGCAAATACTTAATAAGCTGAAGCTAGTTGTGGTCCTGTGAGAGTGATGAGGACACAACTCACTGTCACAAGAGGTTTGAGAACTCACCAGCTGTTCTGCATTCTAAGCCTCCTTCCTCATGAAGCATGGAGGTGCAGAGCAGCAGGTCAAAATTAAGACTTGATCATCAGTTTTGAGTAAACTAAACTGAGGAATACCTCTGGAACGCAAATTGGGAATAGCGTGTGGAAAAGACCAGTTGAAGTCAAGAATTACAATTGCCACACAGACAGAATGCTATGCTTCGCTTCATTGTTCGCAAACACAGGCCGTGAAAGTAACTGAGTTTGATGAATCAGTCGGAAGTTTAGAAATCAGCAGCTTTTACGTCAGGAAGGAAACCTGAAGTTGTCCGAAAGGGAGTAACCAAGTGACGACTTTCTTAACTCAATATTCACATATTTGTTGTTACTGGCCTTAGTGTGATAAACAATCATAAGTAAACACTTCAGAGAAACTTTAGAATAAACTTTGGCCACATTCAGACGACAAATACCGCATCATGAGGTAGTCAGAGAAAAAAAGTCCACACACATATCAGCATGTATCTGTGTTTAATGTACATTTGTGTCCTAAGGCAGTGTTACATAGGACAAGTGTGGTGGTTCTTTGTGAGAAGGTCGAGCAACTTAGGTTTTGACACTCACCTCAACACTCTCGTTGACTTCTATTCCTCCATCGTTGTCGTCATCCAGCTGTTTGTGGATGTGGCGAAGAGCTTCCAGGCTGAAGCGGTCGGCATCACCCATGCATGGTGGCATCACTATTAGACAGGGGTCTGCAGAGGACAAGCACAGTTTGACTTGGAGGCTATGAGTAAATTGAAAATTAACATCCTGCTGGCATTCCACGAAAAAAGGTGAATAATGTGCATGACAAGCATCCATTTAGCATGAGTATACTTGTTTAATGTAAAACTTGAAACCATTGTCATGACCTTCCTTCCCATTGGTAGAGAGAAGTGACAAATGTCAGCAAATATGCACCAGAGATTGAACTCTCATTCCCTACCCCTAGGAATATTTGTTGATGGATCGTCCTGTAGCCCAAGGAATGCATTTCAGCGTCATTTAAACAGTTCAGCGCTACTTCAAACACACTAAGGTAATACATACACATTTACAATGAAACAATACCAGCAGTCATGCCAAAGTCGGGCAATAACTCAGGCAACCAAGCCCATTAAATAGCGCATTAAAGTGAGTGCTTGGATAGGTCGAAGAAAGGCTAAGACCACTAGCTAACTGGAAAAAGGATGCACACTGTGCATGACATCCATTTGCCATCGTACACATGCTGATTATCATTAGTATTACCTTTATGATTCTCCACTAATTATTTTCATTTTTTAAGTCCCCATAAAAGGTTTCAGCCAAGATGCAAGTGTTGATAGCGATATAAGCCGTCAACCTTGGTTTTTCGCAAAGTTTGCAGCGATTGTGTCGGGACTAATGTACCAAAATTCCTCACCGTTTCCTCAGGCTTAGGTAGAGACATTTTCAAAGTCTATTAATATATCATTTTATTCAATTACATTTCAAATACATCTATCAGACTCTCCTAGAAATCACATTCTTTGCTATGTCAATTACAGTCTTACTAGTTTAGAGCAGGTGATTTTTGTGTACACTGGCCTGAGCAGATAACAATTATAACAGCAAACAGTCTCTCACTTCTGCTAATCAAACTTCATGCAAGATGCAAGAACAAAGAGAAGGTAGGAAATGATATCTTTATTACTCTTGATTCTCTCTTGTTTCGAAAGTTGGTGGTGACACACCTTGAACCCGAACTAAAGAAGGTCAAACAGATAGACGGTTGGAAATCATGGCTCACCGTTCGCTCACAGATGTTCTGATGGAAACCCAAGGCTAGTGTGTACTGATTATTTTGGGCCTTAATATTCCACTAAGTCCAGCACAGGTTGTTGAAAGTTGAATACCATCAATTGGAGAGTGGAGCAAGCCCATTTCTAAACCTGACTCAGAAACGTGAAGTCCTTTCATACTGAATTTAGAGAAGCAAACAAGGAACCGTCCTTGTTGGCTAGTGCAGTGATTCTTCACCATAGGGCCGGGGCCCATAGTTGGGCCTCGCGCGTCTCCGAGAGGGCCGCTAAAAGGTTTTTTTTTTTTTTTTTTTTTTTTTTTTTTTCCGTTTTGTTTTGTTTTGTTTTGTTTCACACCTTTGGGCCGCAAGGGTCGCAGGACTCTCAGTTTTGATGCATTAGCCACGTATGGTGGCAGTAGGGTGTCACTGAATTGACTTGACAGCTGCAAATCACTGATAGTTAACAAATATGGAGAAGTTCTTGAAAAGAAAAAAATGATAAAGAAAGTGATGCCGCCACCCCAACAGTAGAAATTGTTCATGAAAGCACCTGTTGAACAGTTTTGAAAATTAATGACAACATTTTACGGCAATACTTTCATTTACACTTTACTTACATCTTCTTTAGAGTTTAAATAAAATATATGATTTTTATTGATGATATTTAGACATGATTTATTACATTTATTTTATTCCAAATTGTATTCAGTTTTTCCCATTTTCTCAAAGTTTGTATCAAGTGCATTTTTTTATTTTGTAAATTTGATGAATATGACTTGCACCTGGTTCTGCTGCTGGTTGGACTTTTTGATGACAAATTCATGTTTTTGCGATGATCACATGGTTTCATGTCATTTTGCAAGTTATTGGTTTGTTTATGTGTAAGTAGATTAAATATGGCTGTTGACCATTGGTTCTGGGAAAGGTGAGCCCCAAGATCAAAAAAGTTAAAGAACCCCTGGGCTAGTGGACACATTTGAAAAACACTTTTTGCATTCAAACTGTAGAAACCGATCCACATCCTCCAGACCATTTTTCTTGACTGTCCGTTCCGTCTTTGGATCGGGTGCTAATATCAGTCCTGGTCCATGTTCTTTGATGCATAATAATGTTTCAGACATAAACTCGCATTAGACAATTGGATTCATGACTGCTAGGAGCAGGTAAGGCAGCATAGCTGCTACTTGGCAGTGTGCTGAAGAAACAAAAAGTCCCATGCTAAGTTTGGACAAGTGGACACCAGGGAAGATCCTTTCGACACTGGCAAAGTGTGGTGACTAGTCAGTGTTGCTGCGATTGAATATCCAGCCAGATAACACACTGATGGTTTGTGTAACCGGACACAGTCGATTCGCGGGAGTAAATGAAGAAACAGTGGCTTGAATGTCTCCACCTGTTGACAGGACATGGTAGTAGCACTGAGCTACAGCTTCAACGTCTTAATTTACAATATCATTTCCGCTGTAAACCACTGGCTGGTTATGAGGACACGTGACGCAGATCACCTCAACAGTATCGCTCTCCACAGCTTATAAACCCTGACTCTCCACGAAAGACGATAAGGCAACATACAATCCCTCAGACATACTTTTATGGAGAGTCCAAATACATGGCAAGCAAATTAAGAAAATATTGATAATAGTACAGCTTTGATAGCTTTTTAGATGGGTCAAAGGAGAGGTAAAGTGTGAAACTGAATGCTATTGTGAATGAGTCTGAGTTTGTCTTCATTTTAAAACACCAAAAGCTGGTGGTCTTTATTCAGTGTTGTAGGCCATTATGGTGTTTCAACAAAGGCCACGTTAAGTGTCATATACGGGGTTATAAAAATGAAAGCACAGCATCATGAAGCTTTGGTTGCTCGTCGCAAGAGTTGTTGTCAGTAGCAGGACATTATACTTGCTTCATTCACAGTCAGGAAGTGGGGATTAAAGTGAGAATAAAAACAATACTCTATCTATTTACAGACAGCGTTCTGCTCATTGGGTTGATGTCAAGCATCACAATGTCACCTTGAACAAACAGGTTGTCTGTCATTCACTTTTTAAATACACAAGTAAAAATTCATAGTTTGGCTGCAGGTGTGCAGTGATTGCTAAATCTTCACTTCCATTTCATTTTCTTAGCTTAAAAAGCCACACAAACACTGTCCAAACTATCAACAATGAGCTGACATTTTAATCACAAGATGCCACATCCATGTATACAAGTCAGATACGACAATCCCGCAAAATCTTCAACAGTGTCCATCAAAAGGCCACAACACTTGAGAAGGAGTTACATAATGTATTTGCTTAGCTTCCCAGGCTGTTTACATAGACTGCTGTTTGCATAGGAACCATAATTTTGGTTATCTGAACTGCCAACAGTGTGAAGCAATAGTGTGTACCGGCAAGTATTACAGGTAAAGCATCCTCTTGTGAGACTTAAACATCCTTTTAATCCCTTCATCGTCATAACAGAAGACGGGTTGTTGATTTAAAACACTTTTCGAAGTGTTTTTCTTTACAAGCGGCCTACTTCTGTGAGTTAAACTCCCGGTGAACTGACTTGTGAAGGCAAAGAACGAAAAAAGACGATTAAAACAAAGTGAACACAAGCTGTCATTCACATTGTCAGTATTTAAGACGGTATGACTTCTGGGCTGTGAAACTCTCAAATGTGACAGGTTTTCCTTCCCTGTGGGATTTTTTGGGTATATTTAGGTGTATTTATCTGAGAATACTACAATGAATAACTCTGCGTGACAGGAAACGGCCGACGGTGACCCCGAGCATTCCAAGGGGGGCCACACAAAATCAAAACAGACGGGAGATGCACTCCCAAAAGAAGTCAAATTTGGAAAGCACTGGGTTATTTTTAACTTGTCAGACTCCCGGTTGTCAGGATGTAAGAGCTCAACAATGGCAGAGGTCTACGTCAGCGCACACACACACACACACACAGACACACACACAACTACAAAAGCAGCTGTACAGTAATTCATTGCCGCTAACAAAAGCCTGCAAGTTGTCACAGAGGGCCGACATGTTTGGTTCAAAAGATTTTGATAACAAAAGAGATTAGCTGTCAGACGCAGCCTTTAAAGTTTTACAAAAATATATGCATCCCATTCGGAAGGCCCTGTCGTGCCTTTCACACATTTGACAAGAGAAGAAGACAAAAGAAATCTTTGAAGTGACTTTTTGGGGACTTCCGTTAATCTACTCCCAGGAGGCTACATCCAACTAAAACTCCATGGCGGACACAAACGGCTCTTTACATCATGGGAATGTGCCGCAGGTGAATTATCGGCTGTTGTCACTTTAGTTTTTTGGTGTGGCTTTTGTGGCTGCTTTTTCTCATGACAGGTTTTGATGCTAATTTGACAGAGGTAGAGGACAATAGAGATAAAAATAGTTTTCTTGAACATGATGTTTCTCTCAAACTCCCCTCTTATCAACAGCCTGACAGCACTGGTCTATATTTACAATTCGAAAAACCCTCACAGAAGCATATCCCTGCCGAAATTCTAGTCTAGTGGCACAAGATGCTGTGTGTCGTCTCAGAAATTTAAGGGGTTGACCGTCTTTCAACAATCTTGGCATCTATTGGACAAAATAATCTTAAAATCTTAAGATTTCAGGCAAGCAAAGTCCTGAGAAATTCATAAAAAGGTGTTACCTGATGAAAGTTAATAACCCCATAGCCTGATTCTGGGATTGATTCCAACAACCTTGAGCACAAATGCTTAAGAAATTGATTGAAATAGTTGGTTCCCAGGATAGGTGCAGTTACCCACAAATTTTCCCAGGAACTAAATGCGTCCTGCATTCAGGTAGTGATGACAATACACATATCTACATAGTTTTTAAGTCTTCGGCTATCATTCCGGTAACACAGCACTCCCTACAATATTACAGCTTCCCAGAACAATAATGACAATAATGCTGAGATTGGAGGATAGTTCTAGCAAAACTGAAGAAAGATAATTGCGATAAACGTGTTGTCCCATTTCTAAATAAATGAATGCACGCATTCCATCTCTATTTTATAATTTCACACAGACAATAGGCAAAGCCTCCCAAATAACAACTGTTGAGTCTCGCAGCCAAAAGGATCAGCTCCACATGAGACGACTGTAGCCGTGTTAACATGACATTAAATATGACCAACTTAAGTGCAAATGGAAACAAGAATTCAAAATAGCACAGAATGAAAGTTTCTAAGTCAGGCGATGAAGGATGCTGTCTTCTCCAGCAGACACTATCAAACCTATGAAGTATTTTTAAAAAGAATAGTAAAAAAGAGGAAAATTGAGAAAAGGAGGACCTTGCTAACAAAAACCTTGCACGAAAAGTTAAGATCAAACCTGAAAATGACTATTCAACCTTCCATAGCATGGTACATCTAACATCCTCTCAGCAGCAATTGTGATAAAGCAATATTAGCATGACAGCAGAAGAGCACCAATAACCTCTAAGCCCGCATTTCACTTCAGGAGAGATCTTAGATGAACAGCCAAATAAAATGAAAGATTATCTTGGAGCATGTCTGTGTTGGCAGACAAGACCTGGAAGTCAAACAGCAGGTTATGAGGTTTCTGACATGCGACTCCTGGGAGCTAAGGGGCGCTAGTGTTGCCTCTTGCGGCTTAGGATTTCTCAGAGCTATTCCCTTTCCAGAGACAAAGATAGCCACACAGTGGTTCACTTGTGAGTATGACTGGCACTGACATATTAAGATCAACTACGTACAAATGACTGCTCAGGTGTCACTGTTGTTAAACTGATGCTAGAATGGGGAAATAAATGATGGTTCCCTTTCTCTTGTTTTACATGAGCGCAAGGCAGACAGAGTCAAACTGGGTCACATGCTTCTGACAACCTGTCTGAAAAGAGGAGACTGACGTTGATGATGATCCAAAAACAAACACTTAATAAATTGGAATGTGGTGCTTCTGAAATGTTGAGCAAATACCATGAATAATCAAACAAATGTTCGGAGGGACACTTGGATAATGACATATTTAAAAACGGCCTCTGCTGACCAATGGATTTGCAAAAATATTTTTCTATTGCTGTCTACTTTAAAAAAACACTGAGGCGTGAACAGCAGCAGCATGAGGCGATAGATATGATACTTGGAAGAATTGTTGGGGGCTTTAGCGCAGTTAAATTGCTGATGTCACAGTGAAAGGATCATGCATGCTTCCGTTTGAAAATAAACGGATTGGTCAAACTGTCGATGATTTGTAATACATGAATGTTCATGTAAGAAAATTGAATTTGTATGCGTATTAGGAATGTCACCTTCCAAAGCCAAACAATTAACAGCTACAATGCCACATGAGGATGAGGCAAAGGAAGACATTGTGAAGGCGTGTCAAACTCGATCACCTATTTTACATTTTCTCAGACGGTCATAATATCCATCTGCTTTCCAGAAATTGCCTCTCTGCATTTTCAGTTGACATTCGTTGCTCAGCAAGAACATACATTAAGTGATATAGTCTTTGGTTAACTTAAATACGTAATGGAAGGCTCTCCTGGGTGCATTAGTAGCATATGGTCCCCCACAGAGGGGATGAAATCCCAGCCTTTTCAGCTGTTTTTGTCAACAGGAAGTGAAGTTTGACTCACAACATCTGTCGAGTAGGACTCTAGCCTTTTAAGGTAGAACATTAAGGAGGATCAGAAAAGACATGTATGGCGTTCCATCATCTGTGGCCCACTCCCTCCCCTGTCACCTGTGCTGAGAAAAAATCCTGGGGAGAACCCTATAACACATTTTACTTGAAGCCAGCCACACATATTTAAAGCCGGGCCGTTAAATTACATGGCAGGCCGGATTTCGCCCCCCAGGCCTTGAGTTTGACACGTGATGTAGATCTCAAGTTACAACACATACACTGTTGATCCGTTTCTTGCTCAAGAAGACTGCGATGCCAGAATGTACCACCCTGGTTTCCATAGCTGCGGCCCATATGGTCATGTCATAAGTCAAGCTGACGGGTCAGTATTAAAGGCGGGTAAATAAAGCTTCTAGAGAGTCTACCATTTCAGCTCATCAGCAGCCATTAATAAGACGCAAATATCATTAGCCACTCAACAAATCCCACCGGTGGGTAAGGCAAAAGAGGAGGCAACACTTCGGTAAAGCAGGAAGCAAGACAGCAATTGCTGTTGCTCTTGGTTAACATTACAAGTTTTGCATGCTAGTTTAAGGACTGCAGTGGGTAAATTACAGCAGATAAATGTTGATATTTAGATTGTACCGAGTCGTCTAAAAGTGCCTTTCCTTTGCAGTCATTTTTAATCTATACACATGTCACAG